>NC_134884.1:24841748-24911748 GCF_041734735.1 Babylonia areolata | reverse complement strand
CGCGAGGAAATTCGGACCGTGCTTGGTTCGCTCCACACCACGGAATTACCCAGAAAGGTGAGCAAGTGAACAAACGTAATTAGTCAACCTCAGTCTGTTGGCAAGATTGTGAGACAAAAATTAGAATTAAGCTGGTTTGTACATGTGGATGTTGGAAAGTGAAAGTCACTGAAGTTTCCTTACGTAACAAAAACCCAACCGAAACAGCATCGTCATGATCAGTGGTCGGTCCAATGTCGAGGGCGCGACCAACAATCACATGACACCAGATTGATTTTGAACAAAAACACTAGTCATCTAAGGATTTTCTGTTTAAGTATCGAAGATACTTAACTGCTTTAAAAATGACAAAAAGTAATTAAGTTGAAAACTCATAATTAATA
Source organism: Babylonia areolata (assembly GCF_041734735.1). NCBI lineage: Eukaryota > Metazoa > Mollusca > Gastropoda > Neogastropoda > Buccinidae > Babylonia > Babylonia areolata. The sequence continues at coordinate 24,911,365 of NC_134884.1, read as the reverse complement.
CTCGACACATGAGATGAGTCATACACATAGTGCAAAATCCAAGCAACTTCACTCACACACGCACACAGACGTACAGATCAACACCGTGCAATTTAATATATGTTTGTAATCTCACACAGCCTTAATGAAATAATTCTATATTTCAGTAACAAATTTCTTGAAAGTAGACAAAACCAAACGTTTTGTTGCCATAACTTAAGCCATTTCTATCTCAAGTGAGCAAGTGAAATGTAAACTATTCTCTCTCTCTCTCTCTCTCTCTCTCTCTCTATATATATATATATATATATATAAATACATGGATTTAAAAAAAACAACCCACATACACTGATACAGAGATCATGGACAAAACAAAATCTTAAACTGATGGTTTTGTCTGTCAGTGTCACTATCCAGTAAAGTTCTATCATTACTATGAATACCTTTGTAAGTTTGTTGTATGACTGGCATATTGAACATTCTTTTGTTTTAGGAGCACTATTCAGTTTCAAGTATGACTATAGTATAACTCAGTATAGCAATAACAATAAGATGTTGAAATCAGTGCAGTTTCAGTTCTAGGAGTTTAGTTTATCTTGGGTATTATATGTATGTAGAAAAAAGAGTAATTCAGAGACTCTAAGTCTAAAAAGTTTAAGAAAGAGTATAATCATCAGTCAGCATGCATTTCACTTTACAGATGAAAAGAGGAGACCAAAAACAAACAAACATAAAACAACAAACAACCAAAAAAAAGAACACTCAAAACATAGGTCATCTGTAAATGTATATAATATATACATGCACAATTCATACTGAAACTAGTAAAACTAAATGACGATACCAGAATCGTCATAGATTTGTCAATAGAAATATTCTTTTTATTCAGATGACAAATTCATGATTATATTGTTGCATGTTTTTGTTTTTTTATCTCCTTTTCTTATCAGATCTCTACGGCCATATGAACTACCAGGTTTTGACTTTAACTCACTGCCCAAACGTCTGGACTGGAGAAATGTCAATGGAACAAACTATGCCAGCACCACCCGTAACCAGCACATTCCTCAATGTAAGTTCTGTGGAGTGGTCTACTGTAAAAAATTTACTCTGTGGTTTCCTTTTATATTTATTTCGTTTCATTTGTTTGTTGTTTTTGTGTTTTGAAGGTGATGTAATTAATGTTGTGTGTGCTATTTCAGCTTGCCTTAGTCTTCTATAGTTAATACAGTATGATAATTTTTCAGATCTAAGTAAAGGCATTGCACATTGAAAATATCTTGTGTTCTCAAGGCCTGACCAGCCTGTTGGGTTTGATATGTAATAAGGGTCTGGCAGCAGATGTGGTGATGTGCGCACTTGCATGTATTATGCAATTGTTCATATATTTGGACCAGTTTTTGCACTTTGTTTGACGCCACATGGAAATTGAAATTCACAAAGTTTGCCCCAAGCCCTTTAGGTTTTTTCGGGTGGAGTGTGGTGGAGGGGGTGTGGGGGATGGGGGAGAGGGTGTGTAGGGGTTTTCACAACTCTGGCATTACAAGTTAACGATGAGAAATTCTCAGTTGTTTTCAATCCTGTGGACACAGATTGCGGATCATGCTGGGCGATGGGCTCCACCAGCGCTCTGGCAGACCGGATCAACATCAAGCGGGGAGGGGCTTGGCCCTCTGCCTACCTGTCTGTCCAGGATGTCATCGACTGCGGGGGAGCTGGCTCCTGCGATGGGGGTGATGATACGGGAGTGTATCAGTACGCTAAGGTCAAGGGAATTCCTGATGAGACCTGCAATAACTACCAGGCCAAAAACCAAGGTTGGTACTGATGGTTTGGGGACTGTACATTTCCAGACCATAGGTGCAGGTTTTACAAGGAATTTGGCTGTGCTCATGTGTTTTTTTTTTTTTTTTTTTTTTTTTTTTTATAAGGAAGAGTTGGCCTGGAGGTAACTTGTCCACATAGGAAGTGAGAGAATCTGAGTGCACTGGTTCGAATTACACCGGCAGTCGCCAGTATTTTCTCCCCTTCCACTAGACCTTGAGTGGTGGTCTGGACACTAGTCATTCCGATAAGACAATAAACTGAGGTCCTATGTGCATTATGCATTTAGCGCACGTGAAAGAACCAACGGCAACAAAGGGTTGTCCCTAGCAAAATTCTGTAGAAAAATCCACTTCGATAGGAAAGCAAATAAAATTGCAGGCAGAAAAAAAAATTACAAAATGGGTGGCGCTGTCAGTGTAGTGATGCGCTGTCCCTGGGGAGAGCAGCCCGAATCTCACTCAGAGAAATCTGTTGTGACAAAAAGAGTAATACAAATACAGACACAAGAAGTGTCAAAAATTTGTAAAATGTTTGTGTTTTAATTAAGTAATCTTAAGAACCCAGTAATGTATGAAGATAGATACATACATACATACATACATAAATATTAAGATAGATAGATTCTAAGATTGAAGATAATAGATAGATAGATAGATGTGCACATGATTGATGAAGGATATTAAAAAAACAACAAAAAAACACCACCAAACAACAACACTAGTACCGGTAGTAGTTCTTTAGTAGCTTATCTGCACTCTTATGTTTAGGACATACTATGACTATGAGTCATAGATTCAGTAAATCTCCACTCTTGGCTCACCACATGTTTGAGCTTTTTTTCGATCATGTGGTTATTACCATATTGAATTGAAGATAGCTCATAATAGAATCTGACCGTGTGTGAGTTTGATGATGGATCTGACTTTTTCTTTTAGTTTGGTCAGGTTCTTTTCAGTTTAGTTTGGATTAATTCCTCAACCATTAGGTTTGTGCTGTTTGTATGAGGTCATGCATGCGAGTGTGTTATGAATTTTTAGATGTCCTGGGGACGAGTGAATAGAATTGAAAATAAATCTACTTTGTCCCCCCAAATTTCTACTTACCCTACTTAATCTACCAAAGCAAAAGGGTGCTTAATAAAAGTAACCACCAGTAGTGTGATGGCAAGTCAGTAGACATGATTCATTAAATAAGTCATGCATGAGTTACAGGGAAAGAAAAATGGTGTAAACCATGTTGGCGGGCAGGAAAGGAGGTGTTAACAGTTAACTAGAAAGGTAAAAAGGGAAGTGCGATCAGTCTGCAGTGAAGCTAACCGCTCACTCACCCTTTCACGGACACAGTCAAAAAATGGTTGCCCAGCAGATAAGTGAAGAGAGTACTTCTGCTTGTCCGCCAGAAGGTTAAGTTGTCTCAGGCAATCAGACGGGTGGGTGGTTTGAGCCCAGAGGTATGAGTGTGTGTGAGCGTCTGAGTGAGTATTTGGTTGGGAATGCAGGTTAGCGTGTGGTGGATGCTACTGATTTAAACGTTGGTGTCTGTGTCTGCAGCCTGCGACCCCTTCAACAGGTGTGGCTCCTGCACCCCAGACAGCTGCTACTCCATCCAGAACTTCAAGGCGTGGAAGGTCTCCACTTGGGGTGCATGTTCTGGCCGTGAGAAAATGATGGCAGAGATTGCCCTCAACGGCCCAATCAGGTGATCTCTCAGTTGAATCAGTCCAGTGGCTGTATCCACTCTTCAGTTCTTTTTGCTCCCTTGTTTTGTTGTGGTTTCTTATGTGAAATTTCAGTAAAGGAGTACATTTTCTTCTTCTTTTTTTTTTTAAACCTGTTGAAATCATGATAAATTTCTGTCTAATGGCATATGATATATATGCATATTTATAATTATACTAATATAGATTGCTCTTAAGGTGACAAAATGTCACTATGATATCCTCTGGCACTGCACTTCTTTTTAGGCTGACCAAAGGTCGATTTACGTAAATGTTTTTGGCTTTTGCAGTTCTATCAAATCAAAACTGTGCTACCAGGGACCCTGTTTTAGCCTTTACTTGGTGATGAACTTGAGCCTCTTAGTGTTACGAATAAATTGATCTGGAACAAGAGCAGAAAACCTACTAGGACATTAAGTCAACTCTTGTAACTATGGTCATTTATGCCATAATTGAAAAAATTGAAATATGTTGCAGTTTTTTTGTGCGGAAAAGGTAACATAAGGTGACAACTTAGCAGTGCTAAATATTTCATTGCACTTAATATCAAAAGGACTATTAATGACGCAAGGCTTAATTTCTGCCCCAAATACTGTACCTGTACCTATTGTTGAGAGAACCCGAGGTAGAGGGCCCTTACGATTGAGACTGCGCCATAATTTTAGCTCGATTGGCCAAACAAGCTAAGTAAGTTTGTGACCTGATACAGGTCTTCATCAGATACAAAACATGAGTGCCAAAGAATCGATAGACAGACAGAAATACGAAAAAGACTTAGCTGTATGAAGAGCGCAGGATCAGGAGTCAAGGTGGCTGCTGGAAAAAGAGGGCGCTAGTCAGGGATGCACAGGGGAGGTAACCTACTTCGGGAGGTCACCAGCTGTAGCTACTTTAGTTTTCTCCGCATAGGCGGGTAGTAGTTTGCACAGGACAGGAATCAGACACCTGCCGGAGTCTGCACTAGTGGGTCACAGTAAGTATGTTACTTAAATGTAATTTTAGGAAGAAAATTTCCTTTTATATTAAAAGTGCAAGGTATGTTTTACTGCACATGCTAATTAATCAAATTCAAAGCAAAACTATGGGATATATGCCTAGATATGGCTGGTCAGCCTACTATCCAAGTTGCTGTTGTTGTCATTTTGATATTTTGTGTTCCTTCTGTTTTAAGTTGTGGGATCGAGGCAACTGACCGATTTGAGAACTACACTGGTGGAGTCTACACTGAGTACATCGAGAGTCCAGGGGTGAGGTTCTGAATGTTTTATTTTATCAGTTGAAAAAAATAAGTTTCTGAGATAATTAACCATATCTGCTGCTAGAACAAGGAAAAACCAGAAATGACAAATTCATCACGCACTTTCACATCGGATGCATTGGAATTACACAAATTCAGTCCCTTGTGAGTTGTGTTTGTGTACTCAGCAGAAGAGTTGTGTCCCTTGCTCCCCTTACTCTTCTGCTCAAACCCCATAGATTCTCTCTTTTTCTCTCCTTCCACTTCTTCCTCCTCCCACCATTCCTTCCTTCCTGTCACACTCCTGCAGCCCTCCTTGCGTGATTCACCTTGAATTGATTCTTTCACACTACATGAGCTGGGCAGGAATAGAATATATATATAGAGAGAGAGAGAGAGGGAGAGAGTTAGAATGGGGGCCTTGCATGTCCTCCAGGGGTTGGTCACAGGGCTAACAAGCTGGTACAGAAAAAAAATCTTTGTTATGAAACAGCAACAGAAGAAACCAACACTTTTGTTGCTGCCCCAAGTAAGGGGGTTCTGGGGGTGACACCTGTGAGGATCACATTCCAGTTCAGCCAGAAGGTTAGACGAGTACACTGTTAGACAAGTACACTGTATACATGCCTGTGGTCACCTGGCTGACGGTGCAAGGAAGAAAATAAACAGGCATGTTCACTTTGAACTGGTAATTTGAAGCTGCCTGTCGCTGTGCTTGTCCCTCAGCTCTCTGGAGCTTTGTGCCAGCCATTTTCCCCCCATGTTGTCCCGCTCTCTTTCTTGAGGTTAGTTCTCTTGTCAAATTTATGACTGTGAAAAAGTTCTGATTCAAGCACTTGTGCACATTCATGCACTTTTACAGTGTTACACAGACATGCACACGCACACACATGCATGCGAACGCGTGAACACATGGCACACATCTTCATCTTCTGTCCCAACATCTGTCTGCCACTGTTTCTGTCTGTCCTCTCTCTGCCTCTGTATCTCTCATATGCACAAACACACTCATTCACATTCACACACTCGCACGCACACACACACACACACACACACACACACACACAACATACACACTTTCTTTTTTTTTTTTTTTTTTGTTCATGACACCCAGTCCTGGTGGGTGATCCAAAGTGAGCAACAGAAGAGTGGTGCCACTGAGAGGGCCTGGAAAAGGAGGCAGCAAAATTGAAACAAACACAAAACAAAGAAGCACAACAACATTGTTTCAATAACAAGTGTGCCTGCATCGGCAGGAAAGTCCGAAACAAGCTAACCCTAGAGACACATGCCTCCTTTTGCACATTTCATTTGCATGATGGGTTATTAGAATGGCATTCTGTTTAAGAAGCAAAAAAAAAAAAAAGACAACCAATGTCACATTTTGGCAATAGTTGTGTTCCAGAAGGAAATCTTCACTTGATTCGACTTGGTTTTATGTGTGCAATACAGATCAACAGTAACAATACTAACATTGCAACATTTGCATTTGGCCATGGTAGGTGTGTTTTGGAGAGAAACCATCACCTGATCTGCTGATTTGATGTCTGCATGACAGATCAACCACAACATGACAGCATTTGCATTAGGCAATGGCTGAATGGTAGGTGTGTTTTGAAGGGAAGTCATAGCCTGATCTGCTAGTTTGATGTGTGCATGACAGATCGACCATTACCTGACAGTACTTGCTTTTGGCAAGGGTACATATGTGTGTTCTGAGAGGAAATCATCACCTGATGTGACCCGGTGTGATGTGTGTGTGTGACAGATCAACCATATCGTGTCTGTGGCCGGCTGGGGGGTGACGGAGGAAGGTGTGGAGTACTGGATCATGCGCAACAGCTGGGGGGAGCCATGGGTGAGTTGTTCTTTCTGTGTGCCGTGCTTTCTGTGTGCCGTGCTTTCTTTCCTTTCTTTCATTCTTTCTTTTTATTTTGTTTTTCTTTTCTTTATTTTATTTTTTTGTCAATTGCTGATGTCTTTTTTTTATTCTTTTTTTTTTTGCATATGTAAGAAGTATTTTTGATATGGATGCTGTTGCTGTTGAAAAAAAGTATCATTTGTGAAAAGTAAATCATTCAGTAAAGAAAACAATAATGATAATTGATAATATTTGCGAAACTAGTTTTGAAAAAAACAAGCAAACTGTTAACAGCTGTTCTAAAAGAAAACAAAACAAAACAAAACAAGGGAGTCAAAAATGATTTTAAAAATCTGAGGGAATGAAAAGCAGAGTCTTGCAGCATACAAAAACATATTCAATTCACACATGCTTTGGCATGGCTCACTGGTCTGTCATGGTTTTCATAACAGTAACAGGCCAGCTTGTTTATAATTATAGCATACTGTTGTGTGTTTTTTTTAATTTTTTTAGTTTTTTTTTTTTATAAATGAATCTTTACAAAAAGATTTTTTTTTCTCAATTCTATGTGTTGCATTTTTTATTGACTTCAGTATTTCTTGATAAAAACCAGAAACCGTCATTAGTGAACCTCATTTGTTCATGTGATTGATTATGCAATGCGCAGTGTCATTTGTGCCAGAACATAAGAACTGAAAAGAGGTGCAAGAATTGTTGCTAAACTTGACAGTTAGATGTACACATTAGGTTTTTTTCCCCATCACCAACAATAAAGTCGTTGCCTATTAAAAAAAAAAAAAAAAAAAAAGTATTTTTTAATGATGCTCCTTTCTGTGCCTTGTAGAATGAAAACTACTTTGGGGGCTTAGAAGGGTGTCACTTTCAAGGAGGCATTAAAGTGTGTAGTCTGACCCTTATACACAGCACCACATATCCTTGGACAAAAAACAAACAAACAAAAAAAGTGTTGGTGTTTGGGGAACAGATGCCTGATCTATACATTAACCCAACAGCTGGTTGGCCCAAATAACCTACCCAATGCTGAAGTTGGAAAAAAAACAAAAAACAAATTATACACTGTGAAATATGAGTATGTGCGTGAGACTGTGGACATGTGCATGTATGTCATTATGTGCCTATTTTTTAAAATATTAAAAAGTATAATTTGTGTTTTGTTACAGAGGTCCTAGTATATAATTTAAATAAGCACTCTACTACAAAAGCACTGATGTTATTTTTTAATCATTATTATTGATCAATACTATTATTATTATTATATCATCACTCTGTGTGTGTGTGTGTGTGTGTGTGCAGGGTGAAGAAGGCTGGGCCAAGCTGGTCACCAGCCTGTACAAAGGTGGTCAGGGGAACCTCTACAACCTTGGCATTGAGACTGACTGTCATTTCGGCGATCCTATCGTATAAACAACACTTTCAGGCTGAATCAGAATGTGATAAATATTACCTGAAATGATTTGTCTTTTTGCTCTCTTTCTGTGTATCTCATACATGTTTGTTAGGGTAGATTTCTTGCCAGTTTCACACAATCTTTAATGTTAGTTTTGATACTTTAGTCAAGATTGCATAAGATAATCGTCACAATGTTTGAGGTTGATATTTTCTCTACCAAGATTACCAAAATGATGTCTGAGGTTGATATTTTCTTTATCAAGATGACACCAAATAATGTTAGAGGCTGATTTTTTAATTATCAGGTTTACACCAAAAGATGTTTGAGGTTGATGTTTTCATTATGAGGATTACACCAAATAATGTTTGTATTACTATTAGAGGTTGATATTATCTTTATCAATATTACATGAAATAAAAAATGTTTGATGTTGATGTTTTCTTTGTCAAGATTCACCTGAAACAGTGTTTGATGTTTATATTATCTTTATCAAGATTACACCAAAAAGTGTTTGATGTTGATATTTTCTTTATCAGGGTTACATGAATTAATGTTTGATGTTGATGTTTTCCTGTCAAGATTACACCAAAACAGAGTTTCATGTTCATGTTTTCTTTATCAAGATTACACCAAATAACTTTTGAGTTTGATGTTTTCTTTATCAAGATTACCGTAATTTTCAGCCTACAAGTTACTACTTTTTTTTTTCTTTTCTTTTTTTTAACTCAAAACTAAACCCTGCATCTTATAGGCTGTGTGTGCCATATCTGTGTCCAAAAACTAAATAATGACCACCACTTGGTGCCACCTGACACAACAAACTCAGTATATGACAACATCAAAGATCATAATACATGCTCATGATTACACTGATCAGCAACCCTTCAATATTGGACATGTTTCATGTTTACCATTCTATCAAAATAATGTAAACCAAATCAATATTACACCAGATTTCAGCTGACTGTTATCACAGTTACCCCTTAGGCCATCAACAAAAAGCTATCATAAATTTATGGTGTAGAGAAAGTCGAGAAATCAGAAGTGAACTGATTGTTGTTTGAAAGCAGAATGCAAAGCTAAATGGTGGACTGGACTAAAAGCCTGGGGAAGCAGACTGGATTCTGATTGAACAAGTAAATGAAGTGGGGCTTCACAACAGTATAATTCATCTGAAGGCTGTAAAATTGTTTGAAAAAAAATCATTTTTTTAAAAGCACCAAGAAAAAGCAACAGTAAAAGAGCAGACAAATAGAGTAACAGAACAGATGAAAACAAGCTGTATTCTGAATCAATATTCCGAAGATTATGTCACTACTCAGAAACCAGCATCCACTATTAGCAGAGCCATAATGGAGAACTTTCACTTTATGGCAGATGCACCATATCGGATGTGTGCGCCTTATACATGTTCAAAATAACTTTTTGCTTCCAATTTTAGGGGTGTGCCGTATGCACTGCAGTGCCTACGGTGCCAAAAATTATGGTACACCATATGATGCAAGATTACATACACCAATCATATGATATTTGAAAATTAGTTTTATGGGTCTTTTTGTTTGTTTCTTTGCTTGTAGTTTTTGAATGTCAAATCATACCACATGACTGTTGTTTACTACAATGGAAATGGAAATCTCAGGCAATGTGTGTAGCACAAATTTATACCTCCTTTTCTTTTGGATTTTTCAACGCCTTTTCGTGCTCCAGTGGTTAAAGATCTGTCCAATGTTATCTTGTTGACCTTTTACCATTTCAACTTCCAGTGACATCAGATCTAAAGATGCTGTTTCTTTTTTTCTTTTTAAAAAATTATTTTTGATAGAATGCTTAACTTTAATGAGAAATGGATCGTGAACATTTGTGGATTGACAAGTTACTTTATTACCTATTTAGGAGACACGTTTTGAAATCTCAACTGGTTTAAGCTCAGTTGATTTCAGTGCTTTAATTTATAGATAGAGGAAACCACCCAATAAGCTGTGCTTAAGTGCCATTTCAAAAAAATTAACATTGATCACAATTTCCTTTTTTATGATTTTTTTTTTTTGGACAAAAATGTTATTTCAGATGTATGGCAGTGTTCACAAAGAGCCAGTGGCAGTGATTGTATTGAGATGTTTGGAGCCCATTTAAATTGTATGAATAAATCACACACACCCCTCCCCCCCCCCTTCACTTCTCCCTAAGCCATAGATTTTTACCTCTGTGATAACCAAAAAAATTATATTACAATTGGAAACAGGGTATTGTTGTTTTTGAAGGATTAATTTTTGATTGTATATGAAACATATGCTAATAGCCTATTGACAGATTTTTGTCTTTTCATACAAAATCTTTAAAAAAAAAAAAAAAAAAAATCATTCGTCAAGGTATTTGTTTGCAGTAGCCATTTTTTGTGTAAGAATACAAAGCATGTTTGCCAAATAAAAAATTCACAGTAAATTATTATATTTTTTTTTAAGAAAAAAAACAAACTGAGATAACTATTTATGTTATTATAAGCCTTGTAGAAAGACAATAAGAGATAACTTGCCAGTGACTGAGTAGCTGAATGTTTTGTTTTTTTTCAAAAGTTATATTATTTTGATTTGTTGTGGAATCTGCTGATGTAAAATTTATAATTTCAGAAGTGATATGACAGCTATTCTTTCCCAGTAAACATTGTTTCTCGATGAGGAATGTTTCATATATTTTTATATAATTTATGGATCTTATAGAACTGGGGTTTTTTTTTGTTTTTTTTTTGTTTGTTTTTTTTTTTGGGGGGGGGGGGGGGGGGGGGGTGTTGCTAACTAAACTTTGGGGTTGAACTACCTGCACACTGTGATTGACCCAGAAATAATGCTTTGTCTTCTTTGTGTAAGAGGGTGGGAATATTAGATCCCACCATTCCTGAAACGCCCTTGTTAAAAAGGTGGTAAAATTACTGTAGTTTGACACATGCTCACACACACACACACACACACACACACACACACACACACACAAAGAGCTGAGTCTGTGCACAGAACATACAGACTGACCACGGCAGCAAATACCACACTCCAGATAATGTACCACCTAAGAACAAGGCACAGCACCGGCCATGCCACTCCATACACTGCATGTTTGTGCAGATTGTGAGCATCATGAGCAAAACCCACTCCAGTGGAAGTTCTTGCATGTGTTTGGATTGCAGACTGGAGACAAGATTCCACTCTGGCACCCATGATATAAAAAAAAAACTGGTTGTTGTTGTGAAACAAAGTGATGTGTGTCAGTGAAAGAGTAAGAGTCGGTCTGTCCCACTTATCAATGATACAGTAGTGTCAGCTTGTCTCATTCTTTTCAAGTGTGTGCCAAGAATGTTAGGAGAAAAAAAATGATAATAGATATTTACATAGTACTGTATCTAGAAAACTACTCGAGGTGCCTGTTTAATAGTAATAATACATAACACATCATGGCAATGTTACAAAACATACACGAAAATGTACCTAGCAAACCATACACATAATAAACACAGTGCATACATGCATACATACATAATACAAGCATACATACATACATACAGATGTACAGGCATACAATCAAACATACATATGAAAATACCTGCTCACCTACTCACACATTCATACATTACATTGCACACACATTCGCTCATACATGGGTTTGTGTAGATATACATAATGTATGCACACATAGTCAAGCATACCACATGTACAGAAGTATATACTGTTTGGACAAACATGCCACAACAAAGAGGTGAGAGAGTCTGTTCCATGTCTTTCGGGCTTAAAAAGAAAACTATCTATGTTTGTCGGTCTTTGTGGTGATGGTTTAATTGCTCTTTGAAATTTGATGAGTTTTCATTTGTGTGGGTGGTGAAAGCATTCCATTGTGAACGTGTATTTATCTTTGTCACTTTTTTTAAATTTTTATCTTTTCTAATGATCCTAACTTGTTCCTTGTATGAAACCATAATCAGTAAATATGTGTCTTTTTTGGATAGAAAGAATGGATTTGGGGTTATTCTGTGTTGCAGTCATTCCAGCTTAATAAGTTTACAAACATCTTGGTGACAGCAAATTTTGCTTGAAAGTACTCTTGCTTAATGTTAACATTTATCTGCATCTGATACATTTAAAAACATACTAGAAAATATTATATTACCAAAAGGTTATAACAATCAGCATGTCGAGTATATGATGATCATTCTCCAAATATATGACTGATTTTTCAGGCTAGAAAAAAAAATAAAATAAAAAAATCAGGGAAATTCTTTTGGTTTTTTTATGCTCTTAATGTATGCCTTGGTATGAATGGAATATGCATATTTCTTCCATGTCATATGGCAACTTTATTGAGTAATGACTTTTTTGTTCACAAACCACATTATCACCTGCAGTTTTTTTTGTTTTTTTATGAATCTGTAAACATAAAAATTCACTTATTGAAAGACAAGCTTTAGATAAGATTAATACACTGCACCCAAATTTGTTTTTACATGTAGTCCTTGGTCATTGACTCCCAAGTAATCTGAGGCTTGGGCATTCTATTGTGTGCTGTTTTCAAGTGAAATAACATGGCATGAAAGAGTTGAACAGATGTAAATGTTAAATGGGCAAGAAATTCATGTAAAATGGGGGTGGGGGCTGTTCACACAGGAAAATATGCTTATAGCATCATGGTATTGATGATCGATTCCATGATCTTCTGGAACAAGTGCAAACATAGCAGTTCCATTCTCAAATTTAAAAGAATATTTTTAGCTCTTTTGGTACTACAGGGCTTGTACAAAACCAGTCTTGCCTTTTCTGGTTCACAACTCTGGAAATCATTCCCAGTATCCATCAAACAGCATGAAAACATCACAACTTTATATATTAATTTCTCCTTATCTGTCTGTCTCTTTCTCTATCTTTCCCTCTCTCTCTCTCTCACTCTCTCTCTCTAGTCTCTCTTCATTTCCCCTCCCACACACACCTCTTTCTCTTTATCTCTCAATTCAGTTCTCTCTCTCTCTCTCTCTGGTCTCAGTCTCTGTCTGTCAGTCTGTCTGTCTCTCTCTCTTATGCAAGCATGCATTCATTTTTATCTATGTCATTTAGACAGACAAACTAACTCACAATAAACAATTTAGACAGACAAACTAACTCACAATAAATATTCACAGATGTTTTTGGAAAGGCTGGTACACGTCAGAAAAATGATACATAGATTATCAGACAAACATACAGAAATTGTGAATTAATTTCATAAATTTATCACAATCAGCTGCAAAGGTCTGTCCTTCTACCTTTCACATAAGCATTAGCCTACTGAACAGTAAACGAGCGGGCACATACATGTATGCACTGTATGAGCACACACACACGCACGCACACACACACATTTGTATATCATGTATGTAAATACCACTATATGTACTTACAAAACTCCACACACAGTCACACGCACGCATGCAGGCTGATAATGTTCGAGACAAATTCACTAAAGTGCCAACAACAACGCCCACGGTTGCCTGTCCCCCTTCCCCAACAACGTGCCCCCAAGATTCACATGATCAGACCATATGAAAAGAAAAGTGAAATGAGTTCATCAAAAACCACCTTCAATGCCATCACATCATGGATCGCCTCACAGAAAGAAAGCTGTATAGAAAGGGAGCATCTGGCTGTAGCATTCTAGCATGAAAAGTAGAGCATGACCCTTTGCAAATCAAATGACTGAATATTGACATCATTTCCAAACTGATATTGCACAGATTTCTTCAGAATGGAACAGATTGCGGCTTTCTCAAATACAGTGGACTGAGCAACATTGCATCAGAGATCTCTTCCCGCCCTTCGTGCAGCAAATTGGTGGTAGTAGGCCCCTGGGGGTCAGCCTGTGTGTGTGTGTGTGTGTGTGTATTGTGGGAGCTGTGATATGTAGGAATGTGTGTGTTGTGAGTGTGTATGTGTACTAGGGGAGAGGATGTGTGTGTGTGTGTGTGAGTTGTGGAATATAGAAATGTGTGTTTGTGTGTGTGTGTGTGTGTGAAATGTATGTACACGTGTGGGAAAGCAATATATGTATGTATGCACTATAATGTGTGTGTGTGTGTATGTGTGGGTGTGTACTGAGTGGGGGTGTCGGAGGGCTTGTCAGTGCAAACAATAAGTCTCTCTCTCTCTCTCTCTCTCTCTCTCTCTCTCTATATATATATATATATATATATGTGTGTGTGTGTGTGTGTGTGTGTGTGTACTCTCTCTGCGTGGGCTTTTTGCAAAGCGGTAAGTCTACGAATTAAGATCATGTAGGAACTTGTGGAACATGTTAATTTGTTCCATCGATTATTGTTACTGCTTCACATGCATGATATGTTATTATGTCAGTAATATATGAATATACACAAGGGTCTAATTTGCAGTAATTGTGACGTTGTTTGCTTTCACTTGATTCCACATTTCACACTGAACATCCGAAGCCATGCGGAGATACATTGCATCAAAGTTATTTTTAGCAGCGAGTCTTTCCCGAATGCGACGAGGTCTCCGTTTGTGGAGTTGACGGAGTTCGCCGAGGTGATGTTTCAATGTGCTGCTTTCGTGCTAGTGGTCGATTTTAATCACCTGAACTCTTTTATAACGGACTAATAATTATGTGCTTTAGCTCACTGGGAAAATTGATATTGTACTTCGAGTTTCAGCCTTTAAATAAGGATGTGAAGGTATGTGAAAAAATGAAATGAAATGAAAATCGATAAACCTGTTCCGGTTTGAATGTAGAACTTTCGGTTCATTTTTATCTTGACTTGACTTGACTAGACGACGGTTTAGGCCTCTCCCGAGGCCTGTTCGTGTTCCTAAAGAACTATTACTGAAATAGTAGCATGCGTGGCAATCACAAGATTGGCATCGCATTTCTGTGTTTAAATTCATGTACAAGTCAGGGGGGCGGTGGAGGAGGGGAGGGAGCGAGAGGAAAAGACACATATTACATAATTATTCCCCCCCCCCCCCCCCCACAATTCCTCTGAACAGCAGTGGAATGATGCCACCTTCACCTCTATCTCTTCTTCACATCAAGGAACACCAACTACAAAATTGTAGTAGCGACCCCCCACCCCCCGTAGATTTAGGTGCCAGAATAATCACCTCATATGATTGTGGGCCCTCAGCAATGAAGAAGAACTTTATAATGCGGTGTTGCTGATCAGCAATTTGCTATGTATTATCACTTTTGGTAAACATGCTCTGGTTTTTCCTTCAAAAGTCTCATCTCTCTCTCTCTCTCTCTCTCTCGCTCTCTTGATCACCATTCCTCCCGTCAAACAGGTTATTTTGAACAGATGTTCATGCGTCTATTACTAGGGGAAAAAATTGTTTTTTGTTGATTTTGTTCTCAAGGAATGTTGAATTTACATTCGAGCTTCCATCCTACCCACCCCTATTGTAACACGGACAGAAAGTCATAGTTAAAACAGAAAATGCCTAATCGATAAAACCATTTCAGTTTACCCAGCCCCTTCCCCCTTCTTTTGCTTACACACAGCAAAAACACCCCTCCCACCCCCTCAGCACACACACTCACACATGCATACACACAAACACACACACATATATATATATGTGTGTGTATACACACACATGTGTATACACACACACAGATGCTTTAAACACATTTTGTCACACATTATCATAGCATTTTTCTAAGAAAGCAAAAACCTTTATACAGTGTGTGTGTGTGTGTGTGTATGCACGCATGTGTGTGTGTGTGTGTGTGTGTGTGTGTAAAGGTAAAAGGTCTGTTTTGATGCCGGAATATTCTCTCCATGTGGGTGTCAGTGCAAAACATGGTAGGTACGTCTGGGTAATACATCTGTGCTAAACATGCTGTAAGAGGCCGGGACCAAGCAATGAATGTGACTGTGTACATGATACAGGGATGGGTGAGCAGTCGTGTTCCGATGCTCACGACACAGCTGTACTGAAGATGTACAGCTGTATTGTGGACTATGCGTGTCGACACAGATATCTGGATGTCATCTATGGTGAGTTGTCTTGTATGCATACATGACTAATAAAGGCACTCCATTCCGAATCAAATCAAATCGAATCAAAAACATTGTATCAATCCACATAGGAAATTAATTTGTCCTGTCACAGGCTTGTTATGATTATAAATGCAAACAAAATCTGATCAGGCACATTACAAAGGAAAAAAAAAAGAGAGTTGTCAGTTTAAAATTAACATTGAAACATCACACACACACACACACACACACACACATACACACACATGAAATAGATTGTTGCACACACTCCGTATTCTATGAATCCACATCCATAATTTTCTCCTAGATACGAGTGTTTGTGAGTGTGTGTGTATGTGTGTGTGTGTGTGTGTGTGTGTGTGTGTTCATATGTGGTTTGTGTCTGACTGAAGCGTTATTACAAGGTATTTTAGTTGTTTGAAAGTGCTATGAAAAGTTAATTTAACAACTATTAATAGCAATAACTAATGATAATTAATATTTATTATTTTCATAATTGTATTTATGGTTATTATTCAGTGCACTAAATCACTTTACCTTAAACACAGAATGGTTATTATTCAGTGCACTAAATCACTTTACCTTAAACACAGAATGGTTATTATTCAGTGCACTAAATCACTTTACCTTAAACACAGAATGGTTATTATTCAGTGCACTAAATCGCTTTACCTTAAACACAGAATGGTTATTATTCAGTGCACTAAATCGCTTTACCTTAAACACAGAATGATATGATAGCGGAGGAAACAGCAACTGTACAACTGTTCTGGAATGAGATGAATATACTGAACACTGTGTTGTCTAGAAAGAAAAAGACCTAATGTGCCTCACTCAAATTCATATATATATATATATATATATATATATATATATATATATATATATATATATATATAAAATCACACTGATACACAGACTGGGCATGTATTGCTCAGGTGTCAGTTGAGCATGCATGCTCACCCAAGTACATGTTTAGCTCCAGATCTGTGTGTGTTTGCATGTGTGCAGTTTTTCTGTTACTCTTTCTCTCTCTCTCTCTCTCCCTCCCCCCCTCTCTCTCCCCCTTCCTCACTCTCTCTCACTCAAAACATCCACCCATGCACACGCATGTGTACGCACTCACATACACACACACACACAATATTATTGAATATATATATATATATATATATATATGTATGTGTGTGTGTGGGGGTGTGTGTGTGTATGTGTATATTTATGTATATATATGTGTGTATGTATGTATGTATATATTGCGATCTTCTATTTCAACAGAAGTGTCTCAACATTTCAACAAAAGTCTCTCCACCTTGATGGTGCCACATGTGCGCCTGGCTGGTGCCAGCCTGTACAAGATGGTGATCCGGGATGACGTGTCGCAGTTCTGCACGGCTGTTGAGCTGGCTGAGCACCTGTTTGAGGCAGTGGGCACGCCCAGCAACCATGCGCTTGTGTGCTGCTATGCAAAGCTGTTGTGCGGGCTGAAAGCAAAGGTTGGTTCTGGAACTGTTGCAGTCATGTGCAAGCATGCAGGGTGAGCGAAAACACTGACATGTGTGTAGTCTGACACACAATGTATTTGAATACAATGAAAGTAAGAATAAGATAAAAGTGTGTGCATGTATATATATATATATGCATCGTCAGACAGAACAGACTCACACACACACACAAACACACACACACACTTCTAGTGAATAGATGTTAAACTGAAGATCTCTCTCACACACACATTCACAAACACATGCACATGCATCATTGCTTGCATACAAGCACACATGCACACACACACACACACATACACACAAACATGCTTGCATGCATGCAAGCATATGCATTAGTACACACATACAGACAGATTATACACACACACATATGCACATCTGCACACACTCGCTCACATACACACACATAGTATGCATGCATATGTATACCGGCATGTGTCCATTACACAGATATATTTACCAAGAAACAAGCAGTTAAATAGACCAATAGAAAAAGCAGAGATTTGATAGATGTGCTTGTAGTGGATAAGGCTTTCTTTTTCTTTGTTTTCGTTTTGGTAATAAGGAAAATCTCAATTTAAATACTTTGTGCATACATATTAGTTGACCCAACACAACAGACTGTAGTTTGGTTTAGATACTCTGCATTGGTTATGTGACTCAACATACTATGAACTGATTTGAATAGTTCATGTCAACACAACAGACTGTCCACTGGTGTGAATTTTTTTGCATCTTTGTGATATGTTGTGCTTGGTCAGGCTCTTTTCCACTGCCTTCAGTCATCGCCGAAAGCAGCGTTTGCGCTCCTCAGGAAGTATTTTCCCCGAGGGGAAAACAGCTTGGACAAGCAGCTCTCCATGCATGTAAGATCCCCCTGTCAAGTTCTTCTGCTTGAAAGTTCTTTTGAGATTCCGACTGCAAACGTTTTTGGTTCGTTAATTTTATCGTGTCGATCGAAACAAGAAATGTCAAGTGAATGTCCATTGCATAATTACAGTGGTTGTTTTTGCTCCCATTCTTATTATACTTTAACCCATTCACTCCTTGGGATACAGCCAGAAATACTCTAGAGGTTAGTGGAGGAATGTGGAAACCGTTTTAATTGATTGATTAATATGGATAATTATATAGCGCTTTACAAACACGGGGAGTCATTTGCACAACAGGCTGCCTACCTGGGTAGAACCCACTGACAGTTGCCATTGGGCGCTCATCATTCGTTTGTTTCCTGTGTCATTCAATCAGATTTCAGGCATGCACACATACACACTCAGACCGACATTTAACATTTTACGTGTATGACTTTAAAAAAAAAAAAATTATCCTGCCTTGTAGGCAGCCATACTCCATTTTCAGGGGTGTGCATGCTGGGTATGTTCTTGTTTCCACAACCCACCGAACGTTGACATGAATTACAGGATCTTTAACGTGCGTATTTGATCTTCTGCATGCGTATACACACACAAATGAAACAAATTTCAAAGCCAGAGTAATGCTGGGGTGCAGGGTTGAAAAAGTTACTTGTTGTACGTTCGAAATTATCTTTATGTCAGGAATGTATCTTTTCTTCTTGTTTTTTATTTCTCTCTCCAGAATGCAGCATTGGCAAAAGAAATCAGGCAAGTCAGTCAGGATTTCCGAAAATGCTTCTTGTATCTGATCGGCAACAAACACAGACGGGAGACGTTCTTGAGCCACGGGTATGACCGCTTGTACAACCAGCGTTTTTCACAGCGGCTAGCTCGAAGAACAGCTACCTTTGTGACAGAGCTTGAGAAGGGGTTACCTGATACCTTCCTTGATGAGGTGAAGACTGTGTATTATCTTCTTTTGAATTGTTTAGCTCTTCTTCTGTTCTTCTGCTGGTGGGTTGCAACTCCCACATTCACTCGTACATATCTAGGAGTGGGTTTTTTACATGCATGAGTACATTCAGGGTTCCGTTTTAGACAGCCATATTCCATTGTTGGGGATGTGCATGTTGGGTGTGTTCTTTTTTTTTTTCACATAACCCAGCAAACGCTGGTATTGATTATGGGGTCTTTAACGTGTACATTTGATCTTACGCATGCTTGTACTCACAAAAGGGATTTTAACAATTGTCTTAGATCAGGTCTGATCTAACATACTTTCAGGGACCTACTGGTGAAACTGTTTTTGGCATCGTGATTTTAAATTGAGTGTCTGAAAATGTATGTTGACACCCTATACATAAACATACATACATACAAACATATATATATATGTGTGTGTGTGTGTGTGTGTGTGTGTGTGTGTGTTTGTCTATAGTTTCCAGTCAAAGACTGAAGCTCTGTTGAGGAGTCAAGTGTCTGAAAAAAAAAAGAAAAAAAAAAAAGCTGGCAGTGGCATCTTGCTTCAGTTGCTGAAAGCCGACCCACTTGTCAGTATGCCTCTTTGTTTCAGTTGCTGAAAGGACAGGTGACGGCATGCCCCTTTGGTTCAGTTGCTGAAAGGACAGGTGACGGCATGCCCCTTTGTTTCAGTTGCTGAAAGGACAGGTGAAAGCCGACACACCTGTCAGCACGCCGACGCTGTGGGACGTACTGATGGAGCTGCTCCTTGACTGCGTGGAGGGAAAGACAACTCTGCAGTCCTCAGACCTCCTGGACCTGCTGAAAGACCTCCGTCCCTGCACTGAGCCCGGCCAGCTTGACATTCGAAAGAGCATGCGGCGCATAAGGTAATTGATATCTGTGTGAGCAGTCTTAAGTTTGCTTATATTACAGTAAAAGGTGGTGCTGCAGCAGAATCTATGTATGCATATATATATATATATATAATCGAGAGAGAGAGAGACTGTATATACTGTATTAGGGGACACTGTGGAAGAATCTATAGATTGTGTATGCTGTATTTGGGTTGCACTGTGGCAAAATCTATGGATACATAGATTGTATATATATGTATACTGTATTAGGGGGTGCTGTTGCATTATCTATGTAAACCGGGGTATAAAGATTGTATGTAGAGTACTAGGGGTTGGGGGTGCAGAGGAGGGTGGGGGTGGGGGGAGGGTGCAGATTCCACGTATCTAAATGATTGCATATACTGTACCAGGGGGTGCTTTGTAGGATCTATATATATGTGTATATAGATCACATAAACTGTATTAGGGGGTGCTGTTGCAGAATCTGTGTTTGTGTGTGCATATATATATAGAGAGAGAGAGATATAGATATACACACACACACTGTGTTAGGGGGCGCTGTGGCAAAATCTGTGTATATATAGATCGCAAAATCTGTGTATATATAGACTGCACATATACCCTCTGCAGACTGATGTCCAGTTCAGACGGTCTGTCCGTAAGCAGTGGGTCTCTGGGCAGTCAGCAGTCTTGTGGGGCTGAGGCCGATTCAGAGTCCACCATTCCAGGAATGACAGGGAGCGGACGGGACAAAGGTGAAATGTGTGACTGGCTAAAAATTCTGGTGACTTGGTTTTCTAAAGTTTTTTTTTTATTAAAAAAATTTTTTTTTTGCCTGTCCTGTTGTGCTGTGCACTAATGTTAACATTCACTGTGTTTCTTTGTTTTCTTTTTTGTTGTTTTTTTGGTTGACATAGTATTTGGTGTGAGAAACATAGTATTTGTTGTGACATTGTGTTGTGACATATATAGTATTTGTTGTGACATTGTGTTGAGACATCGTATTTTTTGTGACATTGTTGTGACATAGTATTTGTTGTGACATAGTATTTGTTGTGACATGGTATTTGTTGTGACATTGTGTTGTGACATGGTATTTGTCGTGACATTGTTGTGACATAGTATTTGTTGTGACATTGCGTTGTGACATGGTAAATTGTCATGACATTGGGTTGTGACATAGTATTTGTTGTGACATGGTATTTGTTGTGACATTGTATTGTGACATGGTATTTTTTGTAACATTGTGTTATGACATAGTATTTGTTGTGACATTGTGTTGTGCCATGGTATTTGTTGTGACATTGTGTTTTGTCATAGTATTTGTTGAGACATTGTGTTGTGACATGGTATTTGTTGTGACATTGTGTTGTGACATAGTATTTGTTGTGACATGTTGTGACATGGTATTTGTTGTGACATAGTATTTGTTGTAACACTGCGTTGTGACATAGTATTTGTTGTGACATTGCATTGTAACATGCTATTTGTTATGACTTGTTATCTGTTGTGACGTGCTATTTGTTGTGACAGTATTTGTCACGACATGTTGTGTTTATGCTACCTGCTTTTCTTTGGAAAACAGACCTTATAAAAAACAAAACAAAAAACAAACAACAACAACAACAACAGGAAAAAACCAAAAAAACCAAAAACATCAACCATTGTTATCTCTCTCAAGAGCTGCCCCAACTTCATTTGTTTATTTCTTGTATGCATTTCAGACCTGGGGAGTGTCTGCCATCTGTGTGTATTGTCTAGCCATCATCCACCCCACACTATTGCCTGACCAATCAAGCTCACCAACAACATGCAGTATGCAAGGCTAGAAATTCCCAGATCATTTTTAGTTGTCCTGGGAACACAGATTTCCAGTTGACCTCCCTAAGTAAAGATCAAGTTTACAGTTGCGTAAAGTAAGTACCGGGAGTGCAAGGACAACTCGGCAGACAGTTCGGTGAAATAAGTGATATGTACTACAGGAAAAGAAAAGCTGGGATGGGGGTGGCGGTGTTAAAGTGAAAAAGGTGGGGAGGAAAGATTGGTTTTGTCTGCTCAGAGGCTGATTGCTTAGTTGACCTTTCATTCACAGTCAGGTTTAGTTGTCTTGGATAGCTGGACAGCTATTTCAAGCCCTGAGTATGCCTGACTACTTTTCTAATTGCTGTATATCTGTCAAGTACGGCAACCATTTCTTTGAAAGACCTGCCACCTTTTAAAAAAAAATTCTTATCATGGTTCATAAATTGAAACATTATTATCAAGTGTACACAAGCTTTAAAAGAAACTTTTGTCTTGCCATGCCATGGACCACACTAGCTCACAGGTGACAAAAGTTTTTTCCACATGTAAGGCTGCAGTAGATGTCAGTTTACAGGCATCAGAAAGCAACCCAGTCACATGACTGTTGTAACTGTAAGGACTATACATGTTTTTTTTTCAATTGTGTACAGGTGAACAAAGAATGCTTGCAGTCTCTGAAGGGGCCAGAAATGACGTTCATAGCGTGCAACTCTGTGACATGACATCGGCTTCAACAGCAACCAGAAACAATCAGAGAGGATCCAGAACATGTCTGGTGAGCAACATGAAAAATAGCTAAAAATAAAAACGAATAAAATCAGCAAAAAAAGCACACACACAAAAAGAAAAGAAAAGAAAAAAGCTCATCCAATGGAACTGTGCTTGCTGTACTGACAAAGTGACTGACCAGGGAGACATGCTATGGAACAGCTCTAAAACCATGAAACCTAAGTAACCAAGGGTTGTGCTAGCGCTTAACTCTCTGTGGATAAATGAATGCTATAGCATCCCAGGACAAAGGAACAGTTTCGGATGAAGGAACGCTACAGTTTTTGTTGTTGGCTGTTTGAAAATTTGTCATGTGGCTGGATAGGAAGGGGAAAAAAACTTGGCTTCCCAAGTGAGTTTACTGTAAATCTGTATTCACTCTCATATGGTACCAAGGGTGAATACTGGTCCAAGAGGAATTGTCATAAAAATTTGAGAGAGGCTCAATACAGAGTAAGAAAGTGCTGGATCCTTTATTTTTCTGGTGTACATTTTCTGGAAAGTAAATGATGATGAAAGGGGTAAAGAGAAGAAAAATGGATCTGCTGGACCAGACTACTTATGTTTATTGCCTTCAGTTTGGCATTGTGGGATGTGAGTATAGGACTCACCATGAACAAGGTCATTTGACTTGCCACCTTGATTCACACCATCTGAAAGCAAACGATTTCAGGCTTGATTAAGATGTGGAGTGATGGCTTAGTTGTAATGCGTCCGCCAAGTTTTTTTCTCTCTCTTCTTTAACATCTTTTTACATTAAAGCGATATTAGACATGTAGTGTGTGTGTGTGCGTGTGTGTGTGTGTGTGCATTCTTGTGAGTGAGTGAGTGTGAATGTGTGTGCATGTGTGTGTGTTGTCTGTGTGTGTGTGTGTGTGTGTATGCATGTGTGTTGTTCATGTGTGTGTATGCATGTGTGTTGTTCGTGTGTGTGTATGCATGTGTATAATTTTAAAGACTGAACAAGGGGAATGTACAAAGAGCAGATTGGTTAAACAGCACAATCGGCATCCGTTAAGTACAACGTTATAACAAGAGTTCACTGAGGGTATTGCTGCATGGTCTGCAGGGCTGTGAACAGTCCAGACGAATCAAGCTATCAGCAGTCCGTCCCCAGAACTACTATGGACAGCGTGGAACGTACGTGTCCCCAGCTTGCCATGTGAAGTTATTTTATCGGAAGGTGGGTACTGTACTTATTTACATCTCTCTACAGAATCATCATCATCATTATCAGTTTGGATCCCTCTTCACATTTTCTTCACAACACAGAAGATGCACTTCTGACAGAATAATTATTAATTGAAGACACAGCAGTGTGACTTTCTCTGTTTCAGGCGTACCAAGACGCGTCCGGACACCAACATCCTCTGTTTACTTAAAGTAATAATAATGAATACAGAACAAAAAAACACCGTACATGGTGAGCTAGTGCCTTTTGAAATAGAGTGTTAGAGAAAACCATGTTGTTGTTTTTTGTCACATTGTTCTTTTCCAAACAGGCAGCAAAATTGCTAGACAAACACATGGAGTGATGCTGTGTTCTGAAATGAACAGTTCATATCCACGAACATGAAAGAAATTTTGACTGATTACACAACACATCAACACCTTCAAGACTCACTTGTGATACGCACTTGATCCAGTAAAGAAATCATGAGAAGAAAAAGGAACGTTTTAAAAAAATCATTAAAAATGTGTTATGTGTGTAAAAGTTATAAAGCTTGGGGAAGACGAGGAAAAAAAAAAAAAGCGGGCGGGAGGGGTGTCTGAGCAGGTTTGAACCAAGCATATTCGGGTCTAAAGTAAGTAGATTAATCAATTTAATATCTAAATTTATGGGGTTTTTTGTTATTTTTTTTAGTGTGATAAAATGATTACGTCATTTGAGGTGATAACATTATTTAAATAATGTTATTTTTGTGAATATCTTGATTGTTTAAGAAATTGATTAAAGTTTGCGGTAAAGGAAACATTGCTATCACCTCTGTCACACTGCAACATGTAGCTGTTTTCTCCAGATCTGCAGAGACCCAGGCTTGCAGAAACTGTAACCGTCAGTTTGATTTTTCTTTTATGTTCATTCTAGTTACAATACCCATATGCAGTAAACACATCAGTGGTTTACTTAGTGTCATTGTATGTGTTCTGTCCAGAATTTGTATTTCTTTCCTTTTAAGGCCAGACACGGTAGTACAAAAACGTATGAAATAAACTTGAAGTTTATGGCTTTCTGTGACATGGTATGCAAAGATATTGGACTAAACATGTCTAAAAAGGTCATTTTGTGCAATTTGTCATGACGGTTTCCATGGAAATGAATCCAATATGGCCGACAAACAAAAAAATTAAAAGCTTAGAACTTCGGTACCTTTATAGATATGTTATTTCTGTTTGTTTTATTTGATTTATTTGTATTTGTTCTTTATTATAGTGCAGTGATATTTTGGAATTTGAATAAATACATTTATTATTATTTTTTGTTGAAATGTGTATAAATTCCTTGACATAATTTTTTTCAAATGAGTGTTTATTCATTCTTTTACTAGTACTATACAAACCACCACACTATAATAAAGATGAATACACAAAGAAAGAAAGTAACAAGTTAGAACCAGCTATCTTTTGAAGTTTTTGAGCATTAGCATTTTGAAAAATGGTATTTCGAGGACAAAACACAAAACTGAGAAAACAGGAAAAGGAAGAGATGTGCTTGTACTCACAAGAAATCACACATGTTGATGCTGTTTGAAGCTTTATTTAAGTGAATATAGTACCCAGGTGAAACAGACTATAAAGATTAGATGTTGAAGAAGCAAATTATGCGAAAAAACCAAAATCACAAAAAATCATGATCTTGGTCAAAATTTCACAACCGTGTCTGGCCTTAATTGCAAACAAGAATAGCGAGGTCATGCTGTCTTCAAACCCAAACATCAGTTGTGGTTTTCTGGATCTGGAGCCGCGACGAAATAAACCGTTTGTGATCTGGAAATACAGCTTAATCCAGAAGATTTACAACCTATTATCGGTATGACTGTGAAGATGTTTTCCCCACTATGTTTAGTCCAAATTTGGTTATTGGCAGACAAATTATTTTCAGAGAAAATGAATTTGTTAAAATTTACCATGGGCACACACACACACACACACACACACAACTGATCACTGGGTTATAACATAGACTCACTCTGTTTACGCAAGTGAGTCAAAAATTGTTCAAATTACATTCTGATGTATGAGGATGGGGTGGGAGGGGGGGGTGGGGGTATGGGGGGGGACTTGTACTTTCCCTGTCAGTCTCTCTGGAAACCCAGACTTGTTACTCTGTCAGTTTTACCACATCTTTTATACAAAAATCTGTAATTTCTGATTAATTAACAAGAAAGCAATGAGATAAATAAATAGAAATAACAAGGGGGAATGGGGAAAGAGACACTGAATCCTAGTTTGTGAGGCTTAGGTTGTGTGGTCATCCAGTCTTTTTAAATATACTTGACATGAATAAAACAGGTATTCACTTTCAGTGTAAACATGATTCTCTGGGGCAAGTGCAGAGTTTGCCAACACACAGAGCACCAGCAAGCTGAAAGTTATGGTTGTGCTCAGAGACTGAACAGACGCACACATTGGATACATAGCGACGTAGCGGCAGCACCATGAAACATGTCGGTCATAAACAGCATCAAACAGCTTTTCACTTCTTATTTAACTTCATTATGAAAAGATATACCAGTGCTGTTTGTTTTTGAACTGGTCTTGTTTGGCACACAAATTACGTGGTTTGCATAATCAACTTTCCTGAGGTGGTGCTGCTGCAATTCCTGGACAAGCCGTACCACGGATGAAGGATAGATAATCTTTAGTGTTCTTTCTGCATGGGCTCCTGTCATATTATCACAGTCTGGACGAGAGACCTCCCGACACCACAATCGTCTCCCCTGTCATGTAGGACGAATCCTCTGACACCATGAAGGACACCACCCCTGCACATTCTTCTGGTACCCCGGCCCTGCAAACCACCAGGCATGATTATGAAAGAGTAAAAGCAATGATATTCTCCTTCTTCTTCTTCTTCATTCGTGGGCTGCAACTCCCACGTTCACTCCTATGTACATGAGTGGGCTTTTACGTGTATGACCGTTTTTTCCCCCCCCACCATGTAGGCAGCCATACTCCATTTTCAGGGGCGTGCATGCTGGGTATGTTGTTGTTTCCATAACCCACCGAATGCTGACAAGGATTACAGGATCTTTAACGTGCATATTTGATCTTCTGCAAAAACGTACTTGGCATTATCCCCCCAAAGCAAAATCTATGTTATTGAAAATATGTACTTGTGAGTATTCTCACACAGCATATTCTGTGTATATTATGTTGTCTTTATCTATTATCACTTTTGCAAATATTTGCATATGTAATGTTTGAATATCTTGAAATTTGTGAATGTTTCATAATCTATTTATTGATTGGCTGGTTAGTTTATTCAGTCCAATTAAATCTGATCAATGTATGTGTGATTTTCATCAATAAATGTTTATACAAAAAAATTAAAAAAACCCCACAGAAACCTGACCTAAATACTATTGACTGAATGAAGAAAGTGGAAAATGCCAAGCAGTCACTGTCACCAAAAAATATATAGATATAATGTCTGCATTCTTTTACCTGTGACCTGATGATGCTCATGACCAGATGTTCAAACCTGCCCAGGACTCCCACATTAACCAGTTCGGTGCCAAAGAATTTTGTATAAAAAAGAAGAAAAAAAAGTGCTTTTCTCTTGCTGGGGAAATTGGAGGATTCAGGGGTAATAAATTAAAAAAAAAGAAAAAAAAAGAAAGAAAGAATTCCAGTACAAAAATAATGGGAGATATAGAAATAAAGTGAACGTTTTTGTGAAGGAAAATGAATGTAGATTATGCATCTGGGCTTTCCCCCCCAAATTCGTATGATTGTAGATAACTGTTCAGCACTTTAAATTGAAGATAATAATTTTAGTGCAACCAAGAAGTCTGTTTCCATCTCCACAGAATGGCCTCCATAAAGAATACAAACAAAATACAGCTGGAAACAGCTTGCCTACTGTCATATTCCTGTAGAAAAAAATTAAAATAGGCTATACGTTTGTGAAAACTAATCGACTTGTGTACACATGTAAATTAATGTCTGTCCCACCAATGACAAACATAGATACAGTCAACACAGAAAGTCAATCATGTTCTCATAAACTGAGCAGGCAAGCTTTTTGACAGTTAAGAACATTTGCAAACCCATTTCCATGCGTATTCTATGTGGTCCAGTTAGCAGATCATTATCGAGAAGAAAGGGGTCTTCTACCTGAGATATGCTAATTTAAATACTATTTTTATAATCCTGACACATCAAACTAACCGTTCACAGTCTATTTATGTGCACTGAACCAAACTCCAATGAAGGAAAAATCAGAACATATTCAGGGCATCACGCAGTGGATGTTTTATAGGCACTAAAGCAACACTTTTTGCGGGACGCCAGCTGATGTCTTATAGGCACGCAACTGGTTAAACTGTTGACCTTCTCACTGATAGCAGTGTAAACATGTTTAGGCATCCCTTGCCCTCTGCATTGTAATGCTGGGTGGATTTTTTGCTGTCCCAAATCTTAGGCCATGGATGCTTTGAATAACAAATAAAAATAATATACTACTACTACTACTAATGATAATAATAATAATAGCAATGATAGCTGATTGTGTCTTCTTTTACAGTTGTAACACTAAAGACACGTGATACGCGAGCATCAATGTCATAATTACCATTTTACAAAATATGACATGAAACACAAACAGCAACATTCCTGACATGTTACATCCAGTCACCCCAGGACTAGATGTCTAAGAAACTCCAAGATACCAGTACAACCATGCAACCTGCAGATGAGAGGCAGGAAGCCTCTGGTACGTCCACCAAACTGGCAGGTAGCAACCTGAACTTGTGGGAGGCATAACTTACCTGTGCATTGGTATTCCCCGATGTATTTCTTCCAGAGTGGAGTCACTTTCCCACAGCTGCAAACAATGTTGACAGATTGATTATGAATATATAAGTCATTCGGATGAGAAGATAAACTGAGGTCCTGTGTGCAGCATGCACTTAGTGCACATAAAAGAACCCAAGGCAACCAGAGGGTTGTTCCTGGCAATATTCTGTAGAAAAATCCACTTCAATAGGAAAAACAAATAAAACAGCATGCAGAAAAAAACAACAAAAACAATGGGTGTAGTGTAGCGACGTGCTCTCCTTGGGGAGAGCAGCCTGAATTTCACACACAGAAATCTGTTGTGATAAAAAGAAATACAAATACATATATATGTTGAAAAAAAACAACCCAGAACAAAACAGGGCCACAGATGAAAAAAACAAAACAAAGAAGATGATGAAATGAGAACAACAACAGGACATAATGGCACAAACACTTTTTTTTTTCTTAATATGCATAATCATACACCAATTGTGAGAGGAAGGGTATGGGGGGTGGGGGTGGGGGTAAAGGCACACAGATCCATATTGTCTCACACACACACACACAAGCATGCATGCACACATACACACACAGACACACACAGCTAGAGTTATTTTATGATGACAGAAGGCTGTTAGATACGATTTGTTGGCTTTCCTCCACAGCAAAAAAACAATACTCAAGAAAAATATGTCCATGTGATTCCTGTGCTGTTGAGTCTTTGGGAACTGACCTTGAAGCAGGCAAGACTGACTCAAAATGCAGCGATACTAAAAAGCAGGTGACTGGAGAAAAACAGAGTTTTTCTATAGTCCTTTTTTTTTTTTTTTTTTTTGATAATGAAATGAAGGAATTTTTTAAAAAGTGTGAAATAATGTCATTTGCTTCTAACCCTTACTCAGTTGCCTTGATGAAGGAATGATATCCAAGTCCCTATAAACCACTCGCATTTTTGTATTGAGTGAAAATGCAATGAAGGTCAGGACCAAGCAAGAACATTATCACTGGCACTCTTATCAGCTGAATAATGGTATATTCTTTTTTTCTTCTTTCTCTCTCTCTCTCATGAAGCAGATACTGTTTTCCCTGTTTTATCTATATCTATCTATATCTGTATATCTCTCTCTCTCTCTCTGTCTCTCTCTCTCTCTCTATATATATATATATATATATATACATATGTCACACTTGAGAAACCACATCATAATGCATCACAATGGCTCATAACATGCAGAACCCTGACAATACTGTTTTCCCTGTTACATATTATATGACACACAAGAAACCTCATGCAGAACCTTCACAACTATTCTGCTTTCTTATTACAGCATTTCAATATTTCTGGTCTCTAAACCACCACTTGATGATCTTAAATAGACCTTTATTCATTTTGCATTGTCTGAACCATTCGAAGACAACATCATGTTTTTTTTTTTTTCCATACAAAGCATAAAAGAATTTCACTGGACAAACTGGGAGCTCAAAGGAAGAGCTGAGGCCAGATTTCTTTTTTTTTTTGTGTGTGTGTGTGTGTGTGGATTCTTGTATAATTAATTCTCATGTTTGACAACTTGAACAGTTTCACCAGAGATGCCTACAAAAGGTCCTTGGCATAAAGTGGCAAGACAGGGTCTCCAACCTCCAGGTCCTAGACAGGAGCGGCCTGCCCAGCATCAAAAGCCTGCTGATCTAGTGCCAGCTACGCTGGACAGGACACGTTGTCCGCATGACAGACAGCAGGATCCTGAAGATGCTATTGTATGGCCAGCTGAAGGAAGGCCACCACGAACTTGGAAGATCCTGCAAGTGCTTCAAGGACACCTTGAAGACAAACCTCAAAGCCTGTGACATAGACATCTCTTCCTGGGAAACTGATGCCCTTGACCTCTCTCACTGGAGGATGCTGTGCTCTAGTGGCATAAAGACGTTTAAATACAAGAGAACACTGGCCATTAAGGAGAAGTGTGAGTGAGGGAAGCAGGACTCAACTTGTGGAGATGTTTTCCCTTGCAACACCTGTGGGAAGTGCTATGCATCCAGAATCGGCCTCTTTTCCCATATAAGGATACACACCAACAGATAAGCCTGCCTGCCTACTCATCCGTCGGTCCGAGGGGAGACTCCATCATCATCATGTTTGACTATGACCATCAGAACAGCAGAGAAGGTAACTGCTGTCCAAATTATTCATACAGGAATACATACACCAAAGCACATACTTACACACTGCACAAACACGCGGAGCACAGACTACTCACAGCCTTGCTAAATTTGGTTTTGATGAGCCCTGGAGCCAGACAGTTGACACGGATGTTGCTGGAAGCCAGCTCCGGAGCCAGAGCCTTAGTGAGACCCAACAGAGCCGTTTTGCTGATGGAGTAGGCACCGATTGTCTGGGCAAGGGAAGTAAACATTCACTTCCTGTCAGTCAGTGTTCACTGGTGTAAAATTCTCCAAACCATGTAACCATGTACAGATCATCATTTGCAGCTCAGTTTAGCTTTTAAGTTGGGAATTCACTGGCTCACCCTATCTTTCTCTCACTCTCTCCCCCTTTCTCTCTTCCAGTTTTCGTTCCTCTGATCCTCTTTTCCAACTCTCTCCTGTTTCACAAAACTTTTTCTTCCCACATATACTAATGCACGCTTTAACTTGAGAATTCAACTGCATAATTTCTCTCTCTCTCTTCCTCACCTTGCTTCTTTCTCTCCTGTACCCCCTTTACCATTCTCTGGAACTTTAAAATGGGATATGCTTTTAATTATCCATTCTCACAAAGTGCAAACACGTAGAATGGTCAAGTACCGGGGTGGTGGGAGTAAAGGGGGAGGAAGGGGTGGGGTTATCAAGGTATATGAAGTGGCTTCTTCCTCTCAAGTTTCACTCCTCTTCTGAACTTCTTCACAGGCCTCGATATCACCATCTTCTAAACCGGAAGGCTTTCAATTTACAGTAATAGGTACATTTAACATTTTTTGAAAGATACACATTCAGAACCATACCACTGAAAAATACCTTAAATGTAAACTGGACATTCAACAATTATGTTAAGTGTTGGGATAGACATATAAGGCATAAATGTTGTTGCAAGGCTGAGGATGTATGCACCTGAATGTGTATGCAAAATGTGTATGCAAACATGATCATGTGCATGACAGAAAAAGATACCCGAACACATACCGTTTCAGGGACAAATCCTGCTCGAGAACTGACAAGTACAATACTGCCACCCCTGAAAAAATACGTCAGAGGGATTTCTCATTTCATCCTGAAACTGACATCAAAGATTTGACTATCTGCAAGATTTGTGTCAAAATCAATAACTACTGCCTCAGTTACATTAAACAATGACTTCTTTCTTTTTGTGTGTGTGGAGTATGAATCCATTCCAAGATAAGTTACATATAAACCCAGTTTATGGATACAAAGTATAGGAAGGTATTTCAATTGTTGATTATACAATTATGATATTGATTTATCTATATTTTGCAACTTAATCTAAGGCCATATATATTTTACTATTGTGTGAATAGCAAGCCACCATCCATTATATTTTCTGAATTTGCATCCATGCACTCTCTGTCTGTGTCTCTCAGCCTCTCTGACTGATAAAAACACATCCTCTTGCTGCTCTGAAAACAGACCATCTCTCTCTCTCCAACTCTTGCCAGCATTTTTCCCCTCTCAATTTGTGAACCTAGCTACTGGTTTCTTTTTGTTTTGTTTCTTTTTATCAAGTTTATTTCATTTACTATTATTCATCATAAATGTCTGTGCATCTGTCATAAAATCTGAATGAAAATGTTTGAAAAAAAAAAAGAGACTTGTCATTTGTTTGTCGGTTTATGATCCATTAGGCACTGCACCTTAAGAACAACTGAGTTAACAATACTCTTTCTGAGTATGTACATGAGTGGGCTTTTACGTGTATGACCGTTTTTACCCCGCCATGTAGGCAGCCATACTCCGTTTTCGGGGGTGTGCATGGTTGGGTATGTTCTTGTTTCCATAACCCACCGAACGCTGACATGGATTACAGGATCTTTAACGTGCGTATTTGATCTTCTGCTTGCATATACACACGAAGGGGGTTCAGGCACTAGCAGGTCTGCACATATGTTGACCTGGGAGATCGTAAAAATCTCCACCCTTTACCCACCAGGTGCCGTCACCATGATTCGAACCCGGGACCCTCAGCTTGACAGTCCAACGCTTTAACCACTCGGCTATTGCGCCTATCTGAGAACACAGCTGATTTAGAAGAATATTCATTCCATCATAGGAAAACACCCTTGATCACAGATCAAGGCTGAAAAAGCCAGGAAGCTGTCAGTTATGCCTAAAAGGAAATTTTCTTCCTAAAATTACGTTTATTCTAACATCCTTATCATGACCCACTTTTGTTTTCACCCCTTCTCAAGGGTAGTAGTTTGCACACGACAGGGAATCAGACCCCTGCCGGAGTCTGCACCAGTGGGTCACGGTAAAGTGTATGTAATTGAAAATAGGTTTTGCACACTGTATTTCAAAACTGACTTTACATCCTTTATTATTTTTTTTTTCATTGTGAAAACTCACAAAACCTAAAAACTTACATTTTCATTCATCTCTCCCCTATAGCCAATACAATAAGCTGATTTAATTTGCAAAAATAGGAAGCAAAGTAAGTCATAGTAAGTAAAAATAGTAAGTCGATTCAGAGGTTCAACTGCTGCATGTAGTGCAAAATCAAAAAGTGTACAGTTTGCACATAAATTTAGTAAACAGTTAAATGGCTCCTTCATCTGGGAGAGGTACTTCATCTGGGAGAGGTACTATTAAGTACAACTGATATGTTTATGGTCCTGTTCTCTGCATTTTAGTATTTGAAAAAAATTACATTCAAGGATTAATTGCAAGTACTCCATCATGTCATGCAAGTCAACTGAATCACCAGTCACAATGAACTAATGATATGCATGATGAACTCAACCTAAACTAATGGAATGTTTGATGAACTCAGGCTGAACTGATGATATATGTGGTGTCTGAACATACCCTCTCTTTTCCAAATATGGTACAACGTCTTTGCACAGGAAGAATGTAGCTTTCACATTTGTATCAAAAATCTGAAGAAAGAAGAAACAATTCTGGCATTAAACTCACAAAGACACACATGCATACAGACATGAAAGATCCACTGACATTCAGTGTAAGTAAGCGTGCATGCCTGTGTGTATGTGCATGCGCGCACACACACACATGCACACACGTGCGCACACACACACACACACACACACAAACACCCATGTGTGTGCACGCACACAAGTTCACCTATACACACACTTTCACTCACAAGTGATGCAAAGAGGAAATGTACAATATAATACATACATACATGTACATTATAACATAACAGTTGTGGATTTGGATCTCTCTCTCTCTTTTATGCATGTATGCAAGTGTGTGTGTGTGTGTGTGTGTGTGTTCATGCATGTGCACACATGTGGATGCAGGCGTGTTGGAATATGTGTAACAGTATGTTTGTGCATGCATGCGGGCTGGCATGTAGGTGCGTATTGTATGTTCACAGATACACCTGAATGCATCTAGAGTCCAATTGTGTATTCTCTGATCCAACTTATTTGTGGTTAGTGGAGCTTGAAATGAACATGCATGTTTATTCAATAGAATGTCATTTCTCTCTCTCTCTTCAGCATGCACACAGCTTCCATTCCAGCTGAAATTCTGAACGTAGCTTTAATGCCAATGAAATACACTACACCTTGTTGCTCTTTCCTTCTCAACACACCTCACAGAAAGTGTTACTACACTGCATGTTAGAAGCAGATTTAACAAATTTACCATGTTCTTGTGTCAACTGATCATTAACTTTAAAAAAAAAAAAAAAAAAAAAAAAAAAAAAATTATAAAATACAATACAAGCAATCCAACCCGAATCCGACAAAACCATTTAACATGCAACTTACCTTATCCCAGGCTGCTTCTGGAGTCTGAAACAGAAAAGGAGACTAAAATCCTCTGCAAAACCTACCACGCCTCCATCCTCCCCAAGCTCTCATAGTGTTATTCGCAAACTGGCCCCAGCCACCCAACGACAGAGCCTCAAGCCCAAAGTGAAGGGAACCAGCTATTTCATTGTTCCGGGCTGGGGGTTTGGGGTGGGGGTGGGTGGGGGGATGGAAAGTGGGGGGGGGGGGGGGGGGGGAGTCAAAGATCAAGGTGCCTAAGGAACTATGCAATGGCAAGTGGGAGATGTGCGTGGCTGTATCAATGATGACACAGGGAAGCACACAAGTCTCTGTACGCCAACATGACTGGGTGTATATACATGCATATATAATCATGTGTGGACTGCATTTCTGGCGCCTGCTGTAGCAGCTACTTTTTTTTACTCCCCCCCCACCTCTCCCCCCCCCCCCACCCAACACACAGTGGAAATGGGGGACAGTGGGGGGGAAGGGGGGGGGATTAAAAAAAAAAAAAAAAGCTGGTCAGGTGTAAGGTTGGAAGAGTCATTGGTCATATTACCAATAAACCATGTTATAACAGTTTTCTAATTCTGTAGTTTCAGTTTCAATTTCTCAAGGGTGTCACTGTGTTTGGACAAATCCATATACGCTACACCACATCGGCTAGGCAGACACCTACACCAGATACCTGAATAGCAGTATAACCCAATGTGCTTAGTCAGGCCTTGAGTGCATGCATATATATATATATATATTTTGTTTTTTTGTTTGTTTGTTTTGTTTGTTTGTTTGTTTTTTTTTGTTTTGCCTGTCAGAGTGGATTTCTGCTACAGAATTTTGCCATAGGACAACACTCTACTTGCCATGGGTTCTTTTTCAGTGCACTAAGTGTGTGCTGCACATGGGACCTCGGCTTATCATCTCATCCAAATGACTAGATGCTCAGTTTGATTCTCCAGTCAAACTTGGGAGAAAGGGCAAGAGCGGGATTTGAACCTAGACTCTCTGTATTGGCAGATGAGCATCTTAACCATTCTACCACCCTCCTTCATTGTGCAATGGTGCCTGACTTCAGCACCTCCTGTTGCAGATTGCTAGGAACT
This sequence comes from Babylonia areolata, assembly GCF_041734735.1. NCBI lineage: Eukaryota > Metazoa > Mollusca > Gastropoda > Neogastropoda > Buccinidae > Babylonia > Babylonia areolata. The sequence continues at coordinate 24,875,482 of NC_134884.1, read as the reverse complement.
GTATAAAACACTGAATATCACTTATCTTGTGCTCAAAACTATAATGCCCCTGTTGTTTCATTGAATTTTGAGGATAAAACAATCCAAGTGATAAACAATATATTGGAATAGCACAGCAGCAATTGCAGGTTACATTTTTTAATATTTTGTGTTTCAAGCAAAAAAATTACAAAAGTTGATTTAATTTCACAGGATGATAAGCTTATGATGGGGACTGTCACATCACTTAAATGCCGTCTGTGTGTGTGTGTGTGTGTGCGCGCGCGCGTGCATGTGTGTGTGTGCATGTGTGTGTGCCTGTGTGTGTGTGCGTGTGTGTCAGAGCGAAACAGAGTTATACATATGTGCAGCAGCAATACCAAATGTCCATGCCAAAATGAAATTTAAAAAAAGCAACTGAACTTACATCCAGAAGGGTTCCGAAATATGGATTGGCCGCAGCATTTGATACCAGAATATCAATGCCGCCAAATTTGCTCACAGTCTGAAAAGTAAGAAAAAGTGACTAGAATGTAGCAGCATTTCCCCATTCCAGCCTCTATACTGATCATAACAGTGATAATGACAAATGATTATTAGATAATGCTCTAATCTCAAAAGAACAACATCAAGGGAAAAAAAAGAGGCAAAATAATTTAACAATATTTCAGAAAGAAGAAGGAAACTGTCCACTGAAATTTTACAGATATTATTGTGAACTGAAAGATTTCTTTGGTATTGTTTTTAGAGAATGTGTCATGTGAATTTTAGTCTTCACAGGGACAGCAAGTTTTAAACACAACTAACATTCTCTGAATGCTGTTGCTGTGTCAACATTCATACCTCCTCAATGAGTCTGGCTCTGTGCTCTTTGTTGGCCACATGGCACACAACACCAGCAACATCCAGACTTTCGTTACGCAGCTGTGTTACAGCTCCATCCACATTCTTCTGTTTCCGACTGCTGATCATGACTTTGGCTCCATCTTGACAAAGTCGTCTGGCAATGGCTAAACCAATTCTGTGAAATAATAAGATAAATAAATAAATAAATAGACAAAGGTGGCAGTAAAATGGGGTAGAAGGGGTTATTTGAGCATATTTCTTGGAAAGGTTACAAGAATCGTTGTGTATAATGGAGGGCGGGGGAGGGGTGCATCAGTGTGTGTTTGTGTGTGTAAGAGCTATATGATTAATGTTTTCTTCACTGCAATGGGAATTCATTAATAGTTTAGTCTTTTGTGAGGGACTTTGGCTCTCAGACTAGAAGGCAAGATTGCACTGGCTCTTTATAGTGCTGCAGACTTGGGGACTAGTTGGCCTTTGGGAACCACCCCAATGCCAACTGTCCTAAAACCCTTTTGACTGAGAGTGAGGGGATAGAACTTGGGCAAGACACTCTCCACTATAAACATATTCTAGCCCAGATAGTCAGGACAGTAGTTGCCTCCTCTGCTGTCCTGATGGTCTTTGTAAGACACAACTGACTGACTACCATACATGTGTATTTGAGTGTGTTGTCTTTAATTGTGTGAATATGTTTAAGCATGTGGGAGGCACATATGTGTGTACCATTGTATGTACGTACACACATCCATCTGTGTACGTGTGTGTGTGTGTGTGTGTGTGTGTGTGTGTGTGTGTGTGTGTGATGTGGAGAGAGAGAGAGAGAGATTCTCTATGTCAGACTGAATATAATGCATGTTGATAGGTGCACATGCATGCATAGTTACAAACAAATTTAAATTAATTCATATGCACCCTTCAGTGGAAGCAGTCACAATGGCCACTTTTCCAGCCAGCTTCTTCCCTCCAGTGTCAGAAGTTCCTTCTGTTACAGGTGACGTTGCCATTTCTGCTGCTCTGGGAATGCTGTGACACTTCAAACACACCTCAAGGTGGACTGTCTGTAAACAGAATATACAAATAAACAGTGCCATTGTGTGTGTGTGTGTGTGTGTGTGTGTGTGTGTGTGCATCTGCGCTGCAGTATCAGTTTATTTACAAGTGTTATAGCTGTTTATGTTAGAATTGTTGCAATTCTTTTTTTTTTTTCAAGTTGATCTTGAAATGAAGAGAAATAGTTATTTCGAGGTAGAGGCTCATTGTTGGACGCATTAGGCAGTCAATGCAATCAAAACTCCGAAGTCCTCTGCCAGTTTGCTGGTGTCATGTATGAACCCTATCATATGTTCACATATCTGAGGTCTCTCTCCACTGTTTAATCTTTTAGTGGCCATCCTTCAGCTACATACCTGATTTTCGTCTTCCCAGTACCATTAATTCACTGTATGTATATACTACATTATGCATGTTTGCTGCATCCAGTACTTTCAGAGGTTAGGCGGGATTGCTTAAGGAGCTGTTGGGACTTGGAGTCCGAATTTGACTTCATATCACCACAGAGGCTGAGAAACAGGGGGGTTGACACAACTGTATAGAGAGAGACACACTCTGAGAAAGAGACACGCATGTTGTTTGACAGAAAATTGATAAACATTACTAACATACAATACTATGGTTGATACTGGTTCCTTAATACATACCTTGTTAAAACATATAAAGACACTGTGCACAAAACATTTTACGAACCGAGCAAACAAAACAGTGCACAAAAATACTCATCCTGAGGACTGCAAACACGTAATAAATCAACTATCATCATCGATTTCTGTTATCGACTAAACGGCTAGTGAATGCTTTTCCGTCACTTCTTTTCACGGACACCTCCTAAAGGGAACTGTAAATACAGCACCTGACACTTTCCAACACGTACCTGCACTTTCACAATTTCTCAACGGCTGCAGGGCAAAGGTCTTCAGCAGTGTCGGTATGTCCCGCAAGCATGGGGCACTTGATGAGCTCTCAGACCTGTGTGTCCGATCACTTGATTTGTTATTGCAGCTGCCGCCACTGTCTTTTCAAGATTTTATACAACCGCTTTGCTTTTGATTGTTGTTTCTATTGAGAACAAACGCCACAGCAGACGACGCCCTGTCGTAAAACAGGGGGAAAAAATGTTTGGAAGTGGCTTCCCCTACCCGAACGAATCTTATCTGAGATCAGCGGTCCAATGTCGGGATTCGAATCAGAATAACTTCTCAGCAAGAGAAATTAAGCGTGGTGAAGTCTGTGCTACATACAAATTACAACCATGACGGTAAAGCCCAATTTTAGCGTCCTCAATTCTTGGATAACATATTTGTCAGACCAAATCCGATAACGCACCAATCACCTTCCCAATGTTTTAACACACACACGCGACTATATACAGGAAGGGGGTGGGTAGGAGGTAAGAATCGCAGGGGTGTGTTTTGTGTGTGAAAACAATAAGAAAAAAAGAACAATCAATGAAAACAGCGATGATTCCACCCCCTCAAGCCGAATGCCTTACTGAGTTTGAAATAAGTTCATACACTATTAATCAGTTTCTTTACATGATTTCATTATTAATTCATGGCAAATTAGATTACATCTAAATCGTCCTCGATGTTCAATCTTTCTGCTGTGGTATGATGTGGCACTGCAAAGAGTCAGTGCTGTGGTATGATGTGGCACTGTAAAGAGTCAGTGCTGTGGTATGATGTGACACTGTAAAGAGTCAGTGCTGTGGTATGTTGTGACGCTGTAGAGAGTCAGTTTCCACTTACATCTAACGTTGATAGGTCAAGGTCTTTTACAAGCGTGGTTTCAGTTTCAGTTTCAGTTTTTCAAGGAAGCGTCACTGCGTTCCGACACATCCATATACGCTACACCACATCTGCTAGACAAATGCCCGTCAGCAGCATAACCCAACGCGCTTGTCGGGCCTTGAGTACATGCATATGTATTCTGTGCCTGTCAGAGTGGATTTCGTTTGCAGAATTTTGGGGGACTTCAGTTCTCATCACCCTAACAGTTCTCAGATTTGTAACATCGGCCTTGCTCCCTGGAAATGAAATGAATCTCAACCGCATCACCCTATGATGCCAAAACCATTGGCACCACTGACTCTCACGAAGCAGAAGGCGGGAGAAGGATATGTGAGGGTGGGTGGTGGGTGGGGGTGGGGGTTGGGGATCGGTGGTCGATGAGAGGGGGTGGTGGGGGTGGGGGAGACCCTAGAATGTCCAGATGTATCCCTGATGTTTGTTTCCCTGTTTTCGTCAGACACTCAACACAGACCATGCAATTCACTGACCTCTTTGGCCGTTTCTGAAAGGATTAATTAAACAAGGGAAGGCCCGGGGATTTCCTTCCTCTTTTTTCAAACAGAAGCAAGCAGCCAATGACAACCTAAACATCCATGGTTCCCTGGGGACTGCCGACGCTGCGACTGCGACAGACGAAGCCGGTTGTGGCCAACCTTGTGCTGGGGACTCGGAATGGCCGCAATAGCTGAATGGTTAAAGCGTTGAACTTTCAATCTGAGGGTCCCGGGTTCAAATCTCAGTGGCGCCTGGTGGGAAAAGGGTGGGGATTTTTCCGATCTCCCAGGTCAACATATGTTCAGACCTGCTTGTGCCTGAACCCCCTTCGTGTGTTTTCGCACGCAGATCAAATACGCACGTTAAAGATCCTGTAATCCATGCCAGCGTTCGGTAGGTTATGGAAACAAGAACATACCCAGCATGTACCCCCACCCCCCGAAAACGGAGTATGGCTGCGTACATGGCGGGGTAAATAAACAAAACGGTCATTCACGTAAAATGTTAAATGTTACATGTTTGTCTGAGTGTGTATGTATGCGTGCCTAAAATCTGATTGAATGACAGGAAACGAATGATAAGCGCACAATGGCAGCCTTCAGTCGGCTCTTCCCAGGTAGGGTAGCCTGTTGTGCAAATGACCCCGTGTTTGTAAAGCGCTTAGAGCTTGGTGTCTGACCGAGGATAGGCGCTATATAAGTATCCATATCAATCAATCAATCAGTCAATGAGTGGCGTGGGAGTAAAACCACTGAAATCGGTGCAGATAATGTGGTAGGGGAAAAAAAGAAAAAAAAAAGAAAAAAAAAAAAAAAGAAAAGAAAAGAAAAAGAAGAACGAGTCACGTACCGCATGTAGTCGGCACTTCTGTAGTTGTCACTAAAAGCCACCCTGATAGAGCGACAGTGCGCCAGGAGAGTCAGCACTTTACGGAACAGGTCGTTTGTGCCCACGGCCCAGCCCATGGCCCGGGCTTCATGGATGGTCAGTAGCTCCAGCGTGTAGGAGCGAATGTCCACCTCCCTTTCCTGGTCAGTCAGCATAAAGTCTGTCACTCACAGCCCAGCACCTTGCAGGCACTGAACATCAAATGGTTTGAATTGTAGCGCGTGTGCCTAATTTTTAGCCTATCTCTCACTCTCTTCCAAACACTTCGTGGAGCAAGACACAAAACTATCGACTTAGGGTTCATACTGATCCTACATCTAACACATTATTTCTTATGACATCCATGCCCCAAGACTCAAAACTAACTGATGTCGGTAAACAACGAACTTTTTTTTTTTTTTTAATGTAATAATCATCTCAATAGAATCCACACAACAAAATAATATGCCAGAAATACCCGATTGTGATGATATGATTTCCGCTAAGTGTTTCCTTTTAGTTTTTCTAAATTGAAAAACAACAAAAGAATGCGCGCGCGCGCACACTCACTCACTCACTCACACACACACACACACACACACAAACACACACCAGCAAAACAAATCTGTGACCATCAATTTTTTCTGAAAAAAGAAGGATTGTACGAGTCCTGTAGTCAGCGTTCAATTACATAGAGATTAGGTGAGGATGAAACAGACAGACAGACAGACAGACAGACAAACAGAAAGAAAGAATGAATGGTTTATTCATTACAGGTCAAGGTCCCTAACTGAAGGGTATTTGACAACATATAGATATGGTCTCTCGAAAAGCAAAGTCGTAGTGAGCAAAGATTACTTTTGAACCCTTTCATTTGTCTAAAATATGGATTTGCCAATTGTGCCGATTAAAGTCGATTACGGTCTTTGGTGAAAGTCATGAATAAATTAATAACTCGACATTTCATACGTCTTAACTGAGCCACACATGCCCATATCCATATCTAAAAAGACATGTTCGTACATTGGTAACCCACTTATTTATTTTTTTTTTTTGCCTACAGCATCGAGATGGAGTAGCGTTGAGTATATCAATACTTAACAAGACAGCGTATTTTCTTCCAGGAAAGCAAGCTTTAATCAATATTGTATACACTGCGTAGCAGAATTGATCGTAATTGGGTGTCTGTTGGTTTCGCCGTAAACAAAATCGTTTGGTGTTTGTTTATCTACCGCCAAAAACACGCTACAGATAGCCAGAGAAAAGAGAAAATGGGTGGTGGGGGTGGTGAGGGGATAGGAGTGGGCCTTCACCTTTTTCCAGAATTTCAGAAGTCGAATGACTCTCTTCACAGCCTCTCCCTGTGGCTTCACAAAGTCAATCTGTAAAACACAAACACGGTGAAGGAACCTGAGAGTTTCTGGAAACGCCTGAGCCACTCTCCAGCTACATGCATGATCGTTGTGCTTCACAGTGTGTGTGTGTGTGTGTGTATGTGTGTGTGTGTGTGTGTGTGTGTGTGTGTGTGTGTGTGTGTGTGTGTGTGTGTGATTACGCAGAAGAAAGTAGTGTTAGTTTTCAAGTATATTTCATATTCTTCAAAACAACTTTCTCTTGAATGGCATACACGACACTTTACTATTTTTTTAACAGGAAATTTAAAATAATTCTACAAAGAGAACTTTTAGTTTATCATACAGTTATTATAATACTAAATTATATCCAGCATACACATTTTCGTCATGATGTAAATACTACAGTACCTGCCAATGTGCCAGAGAAACTGATAATTCCTGGGCTGCTTTCTTCTCGCCTTCTGGGTAGAATCTCATCTCTTGGTATACGTCTCGTAAAGGTTCTTGCACATCTGCCAAGGACATTATCATTTTTAACACAGAAAACGATCACTTGTGTCGAATTTTCAAATTAATCACAGCTTTGCTTCTCTGTGCTGGGATTCACTGATGTATTTTGAGAGTGACTATAATCACTGAATACGTAAAACAAAGAAGAATTTATTTCAACAGAAACAATATTCTTAGCGTTTCCTTTGACAACAGAAAAGGAGGAACTTATTTCAGCTTGCTTAGATGATAATCCTGATAACTGCTGACCAGTGGGGGGGGTGGGGGTGGGGGAGCTGGGGGGGTTGGGGGCGGGGGGCATAGACCTGGAGGAATATAGATCCTGGGAAACATAGACCGACCTACTTTGGTGTGTGTATGTGGGGGCGGATGGCGGGAGGGTAGTGGGGGAACATGGAGCTTGAGGAACTTAGACCTGGAGAACATACACTCAGGTGAATACAGACATGCTTCCGCTACAGGTCATTTTGAATGACCGGAGAAAATGTCTGCTTCCCTGTCTCGTAATATGCATATTAGTAAAAAAAAAAAAAAAAAAAAAGGAATTTTTCAAAACGCAAGAAATATGCAGTTATGAAAAACATTTTACTACGCACCTCACCTTTAACGCTTATTTGAGTCAAATTCTGATGCTTCCATGAGTTTCACTTTCAGTTTATCAGTGAGGTGTCACTGCGTTCAGTCACATCGAATACACGCTACACGCCTTGACCAGCAGCACATTCCAATGCGTTTAGTCAGCAGCAGAACGAAAGTATGGTCGTGTTTTACTGATTACCTGCCTGTCAGTTTACATTTATTTGCTTATTTATCATCATTGTTGTCTTATTTATTTATTTATCATTATTATCAAGTTATTATTTTATTATTATTTTCATTACCACTACGTTTTTTATATCATAATTATTTATTTATTTATTTATTTATTTATTTATGTAAGCTTATCTCTCTCTCTCTCTCTCTAAATATATATATATATATTTTTTTTTTCTCAAGACCAGAGAGAGAGAGAGAGAGAGAGGGGGGGGGGGGGGGGAGAAGGAAAGAAAAACTGAAGGAAAGAAAATAAGAACACGCTACAGCACAAGAAACACACGCACGCATAGGCTCTCTCTCTCTCTCTCTCTCTCTCTCTCTCTCTCTCTCTCTCTCTCTCACACACACACACACACACACACACACACAAAACACGCTACAGTACAAAAAACACACGCACGCATAGACACACACACACACACACGCACACACACACACATCACACGCACACACATTCACACATACACATGCGCGTACACACACACACACACACACACACACACACACACATACACACATACATACATACATACATACACAACACCCTTCACCACGCATAATCATGTTGGAGAGAGCGGGGCGTGGGAAGAAAAAAGAAAGACCGAAAATCAATATACTGCAGTACAGTGCAGTACAGTATTGTATTTTACTGTACTGTACAATACAATACATCATCTGAGAAAGTGGTTTTCAAGAATTCCCTGAGCCTACCACATATAAGCGTTCCAAGTAAACGCATCCCCCTGTCTCAGTGTACGGCTATGCAGTCAGATAGCGACAACACGATGTGTGATCCATGACCAACTCACTGTCAGTGTCCTTCTCTGTACATTTCCCACCCTGTTTGTTCTACTTTTCGGGGGCGAGGCTCCACTAAAAAGAATGTAAAGAATATGTACATAACTCGTTTATCTCTTAGAACACATCTTTTAGAACTCACTCCGGACGACAGAACACTATAGCGGTTTTCCTCAGGGGGTAGCATAAAAATTGCAGCTACACCGGGCATTGCGAAGATGTCAAGGGTCGAATGGAAACTTTTTTCGTGACCTTGGTACCTCACATGACAAGCTAATCTGCATACGTATCGAAAATGGCGTCGCAGGCGATACAAGTGGAAGTTATTGGAGCAAACTAGATCACGACAGCGGCTTTTTACTGCTGCTGAAGTGATTGAAATGCTTCAAACTGAAGGTTTCGACATCGACGAGGATGATGAAGACGTTGAATAAAGTATCTGCAGTGAAGAAAGCTACCAGCAAGAAGTTACTGACAGTGGCTCAGCTTCTGAGGGCTGTGAAGAGAGGGAGGGGGGGGGGTGTACACAGACGTTGGAAGAGGGGTCAGTGGGTCAAGTACAGGGAGTTTCATTCAGTTACTTTGTGTGTTGTATTTTTTGTGATTTTTTTTCCAAACCCTAACAAGTGGGTCGTCTGCAGGGGAAAACAATGGAGAAAACTTTTCGTTCGTAGTGAGTTAGAAAAATTCAACAATAACGTATCAGTGCTAGTGGCAGTGATGATTAATGTTCATGGGGTAATGTTTAGTATTAGAGGCACCATGGCAGAATCGGTTCAGGTACTGGACATAATAAGCATAAAATAAGAATAACTTTATCATGTCATTGAGAGAAATTACATCAGGTGCAGCAAAACAGTTTCAGTTTCAGTAGCTCAAGGAGGCGTCACTGCGTTCGGACAAATTCATATACGCTACACCACATCTGCCAAGCAGATGCCTGACCAGCAACGGAACCCAACGCGCTTAGTCAGGCCTTGAGAAAAACAAAAGCAGACAATTACTCAACACAAAAACATAAACATGACTTAAAGAGAATTAATAACATATAAGACATTAATACAAAAAGTATTGCATACATATTCACTTTATTAAAATATTGTAATTTGTCATTATTGTAAACACATTGAAATACACCAAGGCTAACATTGTATGTATCATAATCATAATCTAATGCAATGTTCACCAGTGATCAGGATTTGAGGCCCCTTTGGGTACGGTGTTGTGCCCATGGGAAATGCATTTTACTCCGATCTCCACCATTTCACCCAGGTCAGGGAAGGAAGGAGAGGATTGTTCCCCATCTTTCTTATGCCTAGCCCCTGACACAGTATATATGTATTTGTATTTCTTTTTATCACAACAGATTTCTCTGTGTGAAATTTGGGTTGTTATCCCCAGGGAGAGCGCGTCGCTACACTGAGAGCGCCACCCATTTTTTTGTATTTTTTCCTGCGTGCAGTTTTATTTGTTTTTCCTATCGTAGTGGATTTTTCTACAGAATTCTGCCAGGGACAACCCTTTTGTTGCCGTGGGTTCTTTTACGTGCGCTAAGTGCATGCTGCACACGGGCCCTCGGTTTATCGTCTCATCCGAATGACTAGCGTCCAGACCACCACTCAAGGTCTAGTGGAGCGGGAGAAAATACCGGCGGCTGAGCCGTGATTCGAACCAGCGCGCTCAGATTCTCTCGCTTCCTAGACGGACACGTTACCTCTTGGCCATCACTGCATGATAGTCAGTCGTGTCCGACTATGACCGTCAGAACAGCAGAGAATGCAGCTGCTGTCCCAACCATCTGGACTAGAATTTTGATTAAAGTGGAGAGTGTCTTGCCCAATTTACATCCCCTCTCTCTCGGCCAAGAGGGTTTTAGGACAGTCGGCGCTGGGATGGTTCCCGAAGGCCAACTAGCCCACAAGGCTGCAGCACTAGGAGCCAGTGGAATTTTGCTTCCTTGTCTGCGATTCACAGTCCTTCACAAAAGACTAAGCTTTAACCCTGACATAGCAGATATGAATTTACTGCCCAGGTGGCTGTAAAGAATATATATGGGACCTTTACCCTTTTAACATTTGACGTTTAATCATATACATTCAGAAAGCTGTGATAACCAAAGGTCTATGGCTTCATCTGGATTTGTAAGCCGACGGACAGAAGAAAACAACGTGACTGCATCAAATCCTGTGAGATAATTGTGATCATCCGTCGTCAGAACATGACACGTCTCTATCTTGTGAGGAATATGTCGGTGACAGTTTCTCTTTTCCACCATTTAACACAGACAGGGAAGCCATCATTGCAAGCGAAAATTGATTAGACTGGTAACACGAGAGGAGACGGAGTGGGTGAGAGATGGACAGAGTGAAAGAGACAAACAAGCAGGCAGACAGACATGCGGAGAGAGACGAAACATGATTTATCTGATGAATGATTGCAGTCATCTGAAACTCTCTGTCAAGCAGTAGCTCCCTATGACCTTAATGCCAGTCTCTCTCTCTGATCTCTCTCGCTCTCTTTCTCACACACACGCGCGCGCGCGCGCGCGTCGGTACAGACGGAGATTTATGAAACTTCAGTGCAAAGTGTACACACACACACACACACACACACACACACACACACACACACACACACACACACACACACACACACACACACACACACACAGCAGTGTTGTTACTAAGATCCCACAGTTAGGAAACGACTGAAGAGAAAGGTTTACAAACTGGTGCAGAAAAAGTAGACACACACACATACACAAAAACACACCACAGCGCGCACGCACGCACGCACACACACACACACACACACACACACACGTAACATAGAATGTAAATAAATAAAGAACTCTCTCTCTCTCTCTCTCTCTCTCTCACACACACACACACAGTGCATTCAAAAAAATCGATTCAGTCATATCGGAATGAGCATTGTGTATCATCCTATGACTCATGAAATGTCACCTCATCACGGAACCAAAAACACTCACCTTCAACCCACCCCCACCCCACACCCTTCCACTCTCCATTCGTCTCTCCTATCCCAAATCTCAAAAAACCCGGCATCCTCCCTCCCTCCCTCCCCCCTCCCTCTCCCCCACCACCCGAACATCATATTTCCCTCCATTTCCTGAAACTTCAGCGACTGTCGATTTCTGTTGTGTCACAGTGCATTGATACACAGTGATTGTTCTGCTTTGATTTTTTTTTTTTTTTTTTTTGGGGGGGGGGGGGGGGGGGGGGGGAGGGGGGGGGGAAGAGGGGGTCGGGAGGGGGGAGGGAGGGGGGGTGTTGTATTGCTTTGCTGTGCTTTGCTTGGCTTGGCTTGGCTTTGGTGGGTTTTTTTCCGTCTCTGTTTTGTCTCTTTTGTCTTGCTTTGTTTGGCTTTTCTTTGTTTTATTTTGTTTTGTATAGTTTTGCTTTATGTATTTATTTGTTTATTTATTCATTTTGTTTTGTATTGTATCTTCTTTTGCCTTTTTTTTTTAGCTTTGCTTTGTTTTGCATTTTATTTTGCTTTGTTTTGTTTTGTTTTATTTAAAAAATGTTGTTGTTTTTTGTCAGTGATGAACTAAGAGAGCCTCCCCCTCACCCCCCTCCCTACTTTGCTCCACTCCCTTGTTCCCCCCCCCCCCCCCGCCACTCCCCCACCCACCCACCCACACCTCCCCTCTCTCCTCTCGACCCTTGTGCCCCAAAAATAAAACAGACACCCCCCCAAAAAACAAACAAACCATAAAACCAAAAAAAAACAACACAAAAACAACAACAACAAAAAACAAAACAAAACAAACAAAAACAAAAAAAAACATAAAAAAACAAAGACGACCAAACAAAGCAAAAACAAAAAAAACAACAACAACAAAACCCCAAAACAACAACAAACAAACAAACAAAAAGAACAACCCCAAAACAACAAAAAAACAACAACAAACAAACAAACAAAAACAAAAAAACAAACAAAAAAAAACCCCACATACAACGACAACACACAAAAAAAAACCCGATTTCATAAAAAAAAAATGTACATAAAGTTCAAACAAACCTAACACAACACAAACAGCACCCATAATAACAAAGTACCACGTTATTACGTCGGGTTAATCAGAGCAAAAATGCGGACCTAAAATGACGATCAGGGTAAAATGCTTTCCAAGGATTGCTTTGTTGTTGTTGTTGTTGTTGTCATCCACAGTCTATCTAAACGTCAACGAAAGGTTTCCCAAAACAAGAACTCAAGAGACATTGGAATTATCAATTGTCATTGCCAAGAAAGGTCTTTCGACAAGTGGGCAACAACTTGAATTCATTATATATTTTAGCGTCAACAAAAAACGGCTCAACAAAACTGTTATCAATCTCTTATCCATTCGATCAATTTTAAACCGTGAAAGTAGGCACGTTATCGTAATTCAATCAAAACAACAAGCGGCGTGTCTCATTCGATGTTTTGGTGGTTCTCCACCAGGTACGTCCCTGTGATTGTAAGGGGGAGTGGCCACGTACATTGTATACATGAGTTTTGTGTTCATTGATTTTACGTCTTTTCACTTACTGTCATACTAGACGAATGTACATACATACATACATACGTGCCTTCGTGCATGCGTTTGCATCTGTGTGTGTGTGTGGGGGGGGGGGGGGGGGGTGGGGTGGGGGGGGGGGGTATGTGGAGGAGGGGGCGCGCTCGTGCATAAGTATATGCATGCGCACGTGCATGTGCCTTGTGTGTGTGTGTGTGTGTGTGTGTGTGTGTGTGTGATTGTGTGTGTGATTGTGAGTGTGTGTGTGCGCGTGCGTGTGTGTGTCTGTGTGTGTGTGTGTGTGTGTGTGTGTGTGTGTGTGTGTGTGTGTGCGTGTGTGTGTGTGTGTGTGTGTGTGTGTGTGTGTGTGTGTGTGTGTGTGCGCGCGCGCACATACACACAGACGCGGCGCAAGCGGATGCGCGCCCTTGCCGCCATTGACGGTTTATAAAGCTGGTTGCACTTTTTTTCAAAAAGCAGCAATTAATGGGATGTGACCCCACCCCTTCCCCTTATCCCCTTCCGTTCCTACCTGTCTGCCCAGCAGCAAAGCGGGGAGGATGGCGATTGGTCGGTTGGTCGTCGGTTGGCTGGTTGGTTGGTTGGTTGGTTGGAGTAAGTGGCGCGGAAAGGCCTAGACAGGAGGTGCGAGAGATGGTGCGACAGATTGAGCCGATGGATGGTCCCGATAGGAGAGACAGCAGGGCGCTTTTTAGAGAGCAGCACAGGCCCAGATAGCATCAAGGATGTTGCGCACAGGATGAGTAGGCGGATTTCACGGCTTTGTGCTTCCCCCCCCCCCCCCCCCCACACCCCCTTGTCCCCCCAGCCCCCACCCCCCTCTCTCTCTCTCCACTCTTCCGTTTTGCTCCCTCGCCTCCTCATATTCCCATCCCCCCCCCCTTCCCTCCCCTCCCCACATCCCCCGTTTCCTCTTCTCATTACACGCTTAAAACATCAACCACAGAGAGAAAACGTCACACACGCACACAACCACACACGTTTCTGCTCCAGTCGAGCTGTCTAAAAAGTAAAAAAATAAAAATAAGATAAAATAAAACAAAACAAAATAATGTCATCGTCGAACAACACCAGTACTGCTGTCAGTACCACTCAGAACAACAGCGGTGATGACAACGACTACCAATACGACTACTACAACTACTACGGCGATGACGACGAGTTTCGGGAGGAGGACTATATCTGGATCATCGGCGGCGCCATCTTGCTTCTGATCGGCACGGTGGGAAACACACTGACTCTGGCCGTGCTGTCTCGTCCCAAGATGAGGTAAGCCCTGATAGTAAAGGAATATAGATGAAATAAGAATGACAGAATGGATACAGTTAAATAAGTTATTGCTGTCTCGTCCCAAGATGAGGTAAGCCCAGACAGTAAAGGAATACAGATGAAATAAGAATGACAGAATGGATACAGTTTAATAAGTTATTGCTGTCTCGTCCCAAGATGAGGTAAGCCCTGATAGTAAAGGAATACAGATGAAATAAGAATGACAGAATGGATACAGTTAAATAGGTTATTGCTGTCTCGTCCCAAGATGAGGTAAGCCCTGATAGTAAAGGAATATAGATGAAATAAGAATGACAGAATGGATACAATGAAATAAGTTATCAAAAGATTTAAAATGAAATAAGTTATTACTGTCCTGGCCCAAGATGAGGTAAGCCCTGATAGTAAAGGAATACAGATGAAATAAGAATGACAGAATGGATACAATGAAATAAGTTATTAAAGTATAAAAATGAAATAAGTTATCGCTGTCTCGGTCCAAATGGGGTAAACCTTGATAGTAAAGGAATATATATAAAATAAAAATGCCCGAATGGGTGAAACGAAATAAGTTATCAAAAAATATAAAATAAACTAAATTATTACTGTCTTGACCCAAATGAGGTAAGCCGTTATAAAGAAGTAAATAATTGACATAGTGTCTGGGCCCACAATGAAGTACTGAAGCCGTCATCAAGGAATAAATACATGACAAAATGGATTGAATGAAATAAATTATTACTGTCTTGGCACAAAATGAGGTACTGAAGCCGTCATAAATGAACTGAAAAAAATAATGACATAATGGACCCAATGACATAACTGATCACTGTCTAGGGTCACAACAAGGTACGCCGTGATAAATAAATAGATAAATGATGCGATGGATAAAATGAAGTAAGTTATCACTGTCTTGGCACACAATGAGATACTGAAGTCGTGATCAAGGAATGAATAAATGACATGATGGATACAATGAAATAAGTTATTAAAATATGAAACGAAATAATTTATTACTGTCTAGGCCCACCAATGAAGTACTGAAGCCGTTGTCAAGGAATGAATAAATGACTAAATTGATACAACGAAATATATTTATTTATTTACTTACATACTCCATCAATATCATTCACACCAAGTACAGGCTCCCAAGGCTTAATGGGAGCGTGGGAATTATGCGAAAGTCATGTGTCAGCTTATCTATTTGTCTATTCATTCATTCATTTGTTTATTATTCATTTATCTATTTATTCATTTATTTATTTACATTATATGTTAATATTACTTACCATCAAGTGTAGGTCCTCAAGGGCTGATGAGCGCGTGGGGTTTATGCGGACATGCGTCAGCTTATTTACTTATATGTTTATTTATCTATTCATTCATTATTTGTTTATCTATGTCTTTATTTATTTATTTAAGTTAGTATGTATTTTACATTGAGATGTCGTTACGTAATCACCACATTGTGTGTGTTTTTTTGTGTTTTTTTTCTTCTTTTAAATGAACACAATACATGAACACAATAAAGGCATTATACTGACATTAAATTACACATATATTACGAAACGTAAAGTGGTAATATATCAAAATAAAGAGGCTGGTCTTTCACATTTCGCCTTCCAAAACAATGCACCAAATACAAAAACAGCAATGTGCATTCGATAAGAACACACATTTTATCGGGAAAAAAAAATCTTCAACCCTTTTCTGGCACACTTTACATATCAGTCGCTATTAATTGTCAGAACGGAGGTGGTGCATGGGAAGAGAATCAGTTCTTCTGTACTATACAAAGCATAAAAAAACCCAACTTATACATATAATATTCCACATATTTGATGCAAGAGAGAAAAGTTTGGATTCAGAACTTTGTAATAATGTGAATAAACCAGCTGGAGAGGAAAAGAGAGAGAGAGAGAGAGAGAGAGAGAGAGAGAGAGAGAGAGAGAGAGAGAGAGAGAGAGAGAGAGAGGTTTCTTTATTTATTTACATTCTATGTTACTATTGTTCACACCTAAGGTAAGCTTTCAAGGCCTGATCAACGCGTTGGGTTTGTGCAAAGGTCATGACCGGCATCAGCTGAATTCGTCGGTTTTTTTTTTCGGTTTTTTTTTTTTTCCGTCAATCAAAATTCTGTGTCAGCATTATCCGTACCTGGGGGTAGGCTCTCAAGGCATGATCAGTGCGTTGTTGGGTTTTTATGCAAAGGTCATGCATCATTTGTAGTTGTAGCTGTATTTGTATTTCTTTTTATCACAACAGATTTCTCTGTGTGAAATTCGGGCTGCTTTCCCCATTGGGAGAGCGCGTCGCTACGCTACAGCGCCACCTTTTCTTTTTTCTTTTTTTTCCTTCTTTTTAAAAAAAAACAACTTTTTCCTGCGTGCAGTTTTATTTGTTTTTCCCATCCAAGTGGGTTATTCTACAGAATTTTGCCAGGAACAACCCCTTTGTTGCCGTGGGTTCTTTTACGTGCGCTAAGTGCATGCTGCACACGGGACCTCGGTTTATCGTCTCATCCGAATGCACCTACACCCAACTTCCTTCCGTGTTTTTTTTTTGTTTAAATTTTTTTTTTTTTTTTAAACAGATGATGTGTTCTAACGTGGGCTATACGGATATAAGTCTGTACACCTTGATACACACACCTCCTAGAGCAATAGAAACAGAACCAGAAACCTGTGGAGTGGGCCCGGTGTGCAGGAAGAGCAACGTGTCCGTGTACCTGATGGTGGTGGCCGTGGCTGACCTGCTGGCTCTCTACACCGGACTGCTCCGGCACGTGATACTCGCTGCCACTGGAACCGACGTCCGAGAGTACAGGTCAGGGCATGGCGATGTGTGTGTGTGTGTGTGTGTGGGGGGGGTGGGGGGGTGGGGGGGGGGGGGGTGAGGGGTGAGGGTGGGGGTAGGGCGTGTGTGTGAAGTGTGTGTGTGTGTGTGTGTGTGTGTGTGTGTGTGTGTGTGTGTGTGTGTGTGTGTGTGTACTGCGAAGTTAGAAAATCATCAAAAGAAAACATCGGCCTGGTCAATTGATTGAATTATTATTCTAGAATTTGGACGGTGTGTGGGTGGGGGGTGGGGGGTGGGGTGTGGGTGGGGTTGGGGTGTTGGAGGGGTGGGGTGTGTGTGTGTGTGGGGGGGGGGTGTAGATGGGTGTGTTTTCTGTGAAGCCAGAAAATCACCAGAAGAAAACATCGGCCTGATTAATTCATTGAAATACCATTCTAGAATTTGGACGGTGTGTGTGTGTGTGTGTGTGTGTGTGTGTGTGTGCGCGCGCGCGCATCTGTGTGTGTATGTAGTGTGTGTGTTCGTGCGCGTGTCCGTGCGTGTATAATTATGTATGTGCGTGCGCCGAGTGTGCGCGCGCGTGTGTGTGTGCACGCGCGCGTGCTTGCGTGCATGCGTGTATATACGTGTCTTTCTGTGTCTCTGTACACAGCGAAGCGGCGTGCAAGACGCACACCACGGTGGTCTATTTCGCCCTAGATCTGTCCGCCTGGCTGCTGGCCGCGCTCTCTGTGGAGCGGTGCGCGTCGGTGCGGTGGCCGCACCGCGTCAAGCATCACTGTTCGCGCAGGACGTCAGGCGGCGTCATCACGGGCCTCGCGCTCTTCCTCTTCGCCGTCAACGCCCACTTCTTCTTCCTGGTGGGTGACGTCACCGTCACCCTGGACGACCAGACCCGGTAGGTGGTAGGTGTATGGTACATCCATACATCATACACACTGAGAAACTGACGCGCGGGTGCGCGCGTGCAAGCCCCCTTCCTCTCCCCCGCCCCCCCCCACCTGCACCGACAGATGAATGTACACACACACACACACACACACACACACACACAGACACACACACACACAGACACAGACACACACACACACACACACATCCAGCCAGCCAGACATATGCACACACACACACACACACACAGAGACAAAGAGACACAGACGCAGAGACAGACACACGCAGACACACAGAGACAGACAGACAGACAGACAGACAGACAGACACACACACACACACACACACACACACACACACTACGGAGAAAGAGAGAAAACATTGTGGAAAGTATCTTGTTTTACTTTGTTGAACCCCGTCATAATTTTCTTAACAGGTCTGTCACATCAACACATTTTCGTCCTTTGTCGCCCCCACCGCAGGAAAGAAAGAGGATATCTAGTTATAGATTCATTTGGTGTTTTGTATCGTATATCAGAACTACAAGATGACGGAACGAATATTGTGCGTGACTGGGCAATAGTTGGGTAACGTCGAAGTTTAACCATTTTCGGTGAGTCCCGCCCACTATGTTAATTTCTCGTGGGAAACAATAAAGTTCACTTGACTAGGACCCAAGAGAGGAAGGACAAAGAACACCTGGCGCAGAAACAATTGGACAACTCAAGACCCTGTGGGTACCATTCACAGACTGGCCCCCAAATAGACAAGAGTGGTGGTTCTTTGATGTTGCCCAATAGTGGGGGGAGGGGGGGGGGGGGATAACGGCCATAGGTAAGTAAGTAAGTAAGTAAGAAAGAAAGTAAGTAAGTAAGTGACTTGGCTTGTCTTTTGTTTTCAGGCGGATCCTATACGTTCTTGACTTTGTGTTTTGTCTGCTGTGTTTTTAGGCAGATCCTGTGCGTTCTTGACTTTGTGTTTTGTCTGCTGTGTTTTTAGGCAGATCCTGTGCGTTCTTGACTTTGTGTTTTGTCTGCTGTGTTTTTAGGCAGATCCTGTGCGTTCTTGACTTATCCTTTGCCTTCAGTTTTCAGGCTGATCCGATGCGTTATTGACTCAAGGCCTGACTATACGCGTTGGGTTACGCTGCTGGTCAGGCATCCGCTTGCTTGGCAGATGTGGTGTAGCGTATAATGACGCCTCCTTGAGCTACTGATACTGGTACTGGTTATTGACTTGTCCTTTGTATGCTGCGTTTCAGGCTGATCCTATGCGTTCTTGACTTGTCCTTTGTATGCTGCTTTTAAAGCTGATCTGACACGGTCTTGACTTGTGTTTTGTCTGCAGTTTTCAGGTTTATTCGCAGCCGCGTTCACTTATCTTTGTTTGTTGTTTTCGGGTTTATTGGATGTGTCGTTCACTTGTCTTTGTTTGTTGTTTTCGGGTTTATTGGATGTGTCGTTCACTTATCTTTGTTTGTTGTTTTCGGGTTTATTGGATGTGTCGTTCACTTGTCTTTTGTCTGCGATATATCAGGCTGATCCGGTGCGTTCTTGACTTGTTCTTTGTATGAAGTATTTTCAGGCTGATCGTATGTGTTCTTGTTTTGTGCTTTGTTTGTTGTGATTTCAGGCTCATCCCATACGTTACTGACGTCTTTTGTGTGCAGTTTTCAGGCTGATCCGATGATGCGTTCTTGGTTTGTCTTTTGTCTGATGTATTTTCAGGCTAATTGGATGCGTTCTTGTCTGGTCTTTTTTCTGATGTATTATCAGGCTGGCTGGATGAGTTCTTGTTTTGTCTTTTGTTCGTTGTGTTTTCAGGCTGATCTGGTGCGTTCTTGTTTTGTGTTTTGTTTGTTGTGTTTTCAGGCTCATCACGTACGTCTTGTCTTTTGCCTGCTGTTTTCAGGTTTATTCGATGTGACATTAACTTGTCTTTTGTCTGCTGTGTTTTCAGGCTGATCCGATGCGTGCCTCTGACAGAGGAGGGCTACAACTTCGTGGCCATCGTGTGGCCCTGGCTGGACCTCAGCCTCTTCGCGCTGCTGCCACTCACCGTGCACGTGGTGTGCAACTCCATCATCGTCAGGAGCGTGCTGACCAGCCTGAGGAAGGCCCGTAGAACGCGGGGCAGCAGAGTGGCGGTGCAGGCAGAGGAGAAAGGGACAGTCAGACAGCCTGGCAAGACGCCCGGAGAACGACGAACAGCGAGCGTTGACGTCACAGCACAGCGGCACCGTCCACGTTGTGTCAATGACGTCAGCTCTTCCCTCCATCCGGTTAAAATCAGTAAGAATGTACCAACGATGAGCAACAAATCCGAGGACTTAAATGAGACCGAACAGAGCGTGTCGACTGTCTCGGACACTTTTCTTTCAGCTGGTTTCGTCCTTGACGCCTCAGAAAGCCATGACGCCGCGGCGATACATGAGGTCAGCAGAGACTTGCCTCAGTGTTTCGCTGTCTCCCTCAGCGGCTGTGAGAATGATGAGGATGGTCGTGAAAATGCGGTCTGCGACAGAAAGACGTCTCCTGCTTCCAGGACGAGGCATCAGAGTCAAGTCACACCCACCAGCAATGACGGGAATAATGAAGCAGTGCATACAGGTGACACTAATTCAAACTGTAACGAGGATAACTGTTCTCACGAGAGCGATTCTGCTCAAGGTAGTTCTCACAGTGCTATACCAGCCGCAGACGGCAGTCCTGTTACTGACTCGGTGGCAGATGCACGCTTACCATCTGCTAAGCAAACCTGTCAGATAAAACCAGTTGAGACTACGCTCGCGTCAGAGTCATCAGGCCGAGTTATGTCCACAGACACCACGAAACTTGTAACCACAGCTCATGATAAAAAGATGTTTCCAAGCAGCACGACAATGACACAAGACAGGAGGCCTACAAACACCACAGAACCTAAAGCCTTGGTCGAAGAATCCAGTGTGACGATTAAAAATCGAGCAAACAGTAATTCAGACAAGAAAAACGATCCAGAACTGATACTAAGTGTACCATCAGGAGACGACATCGCTCCTTCAGCAAGCAAGGAGCACTGCAGTTTGACCCTCAGCAGCCAGGTCTCCGTTCCCAACCCACCTCAACAGCACACAGCCCCGAGGGGGAGATCCATACAGGAATGGAAAAGAAACCAACCCTCAGGATCAAGGAAAGCATCACCCCAGACCTCCAGGAACCAAGAATCAGGATCGAGATCCTCATCAGTGATCTGGACAGACGGAGAATCAGGGTCAAGGTCACAGTCAGCGCCCAGGCTGTCGTTTGAGAGTGGAGGAAGACGTCCGACATCCGCGTCGTGGTCCACGAGGAGATCCAGAACCCGAGGGTCAGGGCAGCAGAGCGAGGAGGAGCGAGTGTCCTCCATGACGTGGATGCTGGTGACGGTCAGCACCGTCTTCTGCCTCACCACTTTCCCCCTCAGCCTCTACACCCTCATCAACTGGATTCTGGTGGACAACGGCTACAACCACCCCCACACTCAGGTAGGGTTAGCGTCGTTGTGATCAAAATCATCATCATCATCATCGTCGACATCAAGATCATCAACGACAATATCGCCGTCATCATCATCGTCATCATCATCATCATCATCACCATCGTCAACAAGAATATCGCCATTGCATTGATCATCATCAACATCATCATCGTCGTCGTCGTCAACAAGAACATTGTCATCGTATTCATCATCATTAACATTATCGTCGATGTCATCATAATCGTCGTCAACAAGAAGAAGAAGAAGATCATTATAGTCATCATCAATAACATCATCGCCGTCATCATCATCATTGTTGTCGTCGTCACATTATTGTCATCATCATAGTTACCATGAACACCACTGTCTGTGAATCTTCTGATACACACTGGTCACTGATATTATACACAGCGTGTGACGTGCAGATAATGGGCAGCGCTGATTATTCTGTTGCAGATTGTGATGTCATTATGAAGTGCTGGTGATGTGGAAAGTACTGAATATTCTGATGCAACTAGTGATGTTATTATTGTGTGCAGGTGATGTGGGAAGTAATGAAAATAATTGTGATGCAGACAGTGATGTCATTATGACGTGCCCGACTATGACCATCAGAACAGCAGAGAAGGCAGCTGCTGTCCCGACTATTTGGGCTAGAATTTGATTATAGTGGAGAGTGTCTTGCCCAAGTTACATCCCCACTCCCTCGGCCAAGGGGTTTTTAAGACGGTCGGCGTTGGGATTGTTCCCAAAGGCCAACTTGCCCCCAAGGCTGCAGCACTATGAGCCAGTGCAATCTTGCCTCCTAGTTTGAAAGTCATATTCCTTCACTAAAGACTAAGCTGTAAATGATTTCCCATTGGAATGGAGAAACCATTGATAATACAGCTCTCACTTCGCTGTTGGCCCAACTGTAAACTAATGTCAATCTGTTATATAAGCTGAGTGTTGGGCACCCACAGCAGCACTGAATATTGTGATGCAAATAGTGATGTCATTTTGACGTGCAGGTGACTTGAACAGAACTGAATGAATTATTTTGATGTAGATAGTGATGTCATTATGACATGTTAGTGACGTAAGCAGCGCCAATGCTTGTGATGCAGATAGTGATGTCATTATGACTTGCATGTGACTTGAGAAGCGCGATGTGTACGACAGTCCTGTCTTGGTTTCTCTTCTATTTTTTTTTTCTTTTCTTTTTTCTTATTTCTCTCTGTGTGTGTGTGTGTGTGTGTGTGTGTGTGTGTGTGTGTGTGTGTGATAATAATGATAATAATAACAATAACAACAATGGTTTACACACACACACACACTGCTACAGTACTAAGCTGGTTGAGTGGATTGATAGAACATACTGTGTCCGCTTGTGTGTGTGTGTGTGTGTGTGTGTGTGCGTGTGCATTATTTTCTTCTCTTCCTCCAAGTGTATGTCTTAACCAAAACAGTTGGCAAGGCCATTGTAGATGATTGTGAACACAATGCCAAATGTTATTCATATCAATTACATGAAATATCTAAGATTTTCACGGGGTGTCCCGAAGAAAAAGTCATGTCATTTCTTGTCTTGTCTTGTTCATTTCTGTCGCTTACATCACATTTATTTTTGTTAGTTTATGTTGCATTCTCCCTTCGGGCTTCTTTCTTCTTCTGGACTTTTAATTAGGGAGGCGTCGTGGCAGTGATCACCAGCGATCAAGGTTTGAAGCCCCGTTTTGATATGGTGCTGTGTCCTTTGGCTAAGTCACTTTACTCCGATTTTCCTAATAACTCCACCCTGACGTGAATAGGAACTAACGTTAAAATGGTGGAAGAAGATAGTGGAGAAGACTGAGACCTGCGTTCCTTTGCCGAGCCCAAGATGAAATGGATTTTGAATCCACTTCCCCAATGGCCGTAAAATTAGCTACACGACCTTATCCCCCATCTCTCTCTCTCTCTCTCTATATATATATATATTGTATTCAAAACAACTGTCTAAAAGTTGAATCTCGTCTTTTGAACTCTTCAAGGTAGCACACAGTCTTTGCTCTTTCGGTGTATTTAGATGTCTGTCTTGTTCAATCTGTAAGTCATGGGCGCT
The DNA here is from genome assembly GCF_041734735.1 of Babylonia areolata. Classification (NCBI taxonomy): domain Eukaryota; kingdom Metazoa; phylum Mollusca; class Gastropoda; order Neogastropoda; family Buccinidae; genus Babylonia; species Babylonia areolata. The sequence goes on along the minus strand of NC_134884.1, from coordinate 24,851,890 downwards.
GATTCGTAACAAAGTCATTGACGTCACAAAGTCCTTTGACATCAAACTCCTTGCAGTCAGACGGGACGGGACGGGACAGGACGGGATGAGGCGGCAGAAACAATACATGTGTGTGTGTGTGTTTGTGTGTGTGTGTGTGTGTGTGTACGACTCTGTGTGTCATTTTGAACCACAGTATGATGATGATAATGTGCAGGTGACGTGGGCGCTGCTGAACATTCTGATGTACACCAACAACGCCATCAACTTCCTCCTCTACTCCCTGTCTGGGTCCAGGTTCCGCCAAGAGATGAGGACCATGTGGCGCAGCTGCTGCCGCCACTGCTGCCGTTCTCTTGCAGCCCCTGTGCCCAACCGCCGGCGCTGGCACCAGCCGTTGACCCTCACCTCCTCCTCCATCTCCTCCTCGTACTCCATGACGTCATCGGCGACCGTGACCTCGGGGGAAAGTGTGCTGGGCAGACGGTGGTCGGCGTCCACACATATGACGTCATCAGCTTCCCGGGAGTGACAGTGCAGGAAGGACAGGACAGGACGGGGAGGGTTGGTGATGCATGCTGTTCTCTGCGGTCATGCTTCTTTCAGTCAGACGGGACAGGATGGGACGACGGGACGGCAGAAGCAATACAACTGTCCTCTGATGTCACTCTCCTTGCAGTTACAGTTACGGACAGGACATGGAGCCTTCGTGATACAGCTGTCTTCTGACGTCATGTTCCTTGGAGTAACGGGACGGTACGGCAGCAGCAATACAACTGTCCTCTGATGTCATTCTCCTTGCAGTGAAAAGACGGACAGGACAGGGAGCTGTTGGTGATGCACGTCCTTTGACGTCATGCTCCTTGCAGTTAGAGGGACGGACAGGACAGGAAGGGCTGGTGACACAGCTCAGTGTCCTCTGACGTCATTCTCCTTGCAGTCAGACGGGGCAGGAGTTGCGGCAATGCAGCTGTCCTCTGAAGTCATTCTCAGTGCAGCACTTGCACTTGTGATCATCAGTGCTTTGATGTCGCGCTGTGAACAGTCAGCCGCCCATTGTACTATACCTATCTACCAGCCTCACCTCCTCACCTGAGTGTGCGTGTCCTGTTGACAGTTGCCATGCTTTTTAAAATCTTTATTTTATTTTATACATTTTGTTGCCACCATTGTTACTTCTGCAATTTATCATTTGTCACTTTCTTCTGCCTTCCTACCTCCCTTCCATCTCTTTCTCTCTCAAATTTCGTTTACAACCCGACTTCTGATTCAGGGAGAAACTGGCAAACATTGTCCACCCACATGTGGGATGCACTTGTGTGCAATCCCTTGCTTGCTCTGTGCGTGTGAATATTCATGACAAATGTGTGTATAGGCAAGTGAATGCATGCATGCACGTGTGTTGAGTACAAATAAGTTCACTGAACACAGATTAGGAAATAAGATATTTGCTTTCCATTTGTCTTTCATTTTTATTCTACTCATATATATCTGTTATTCTAATTTCTGTCAGCATTTGGTAGGCTCTCAAGGCCTCACCTGCATGTTGAGTGTGTGTGCAATCCAGACATCTGCTATTCCCTCCTTATATATTTATATATGTATATATATAGAAAAGCAATAGTATATGTGGACGAATCTGCATACTTTGACCTCCTGAAACTAAATTCCAAACTGAAACCAAAGTTACCAGTTCCCCGTGGAGGGATAGTTAAAAATTGGCCTGGTTGTTGAAGTGAATGGAGGATGGAGTAAGGAAGGTGGAGGTAATAAATATAATTCAGATGACAAAAGCGATGGGACAAACAAACAAAAAACAACAACAAAGCAACAGAACACACACAAACCCTCCTTCCTTTTCTTTCCTCTACAAGTATCAGTCACACAGAAGCTTTAACAAAAATGCTGGGAAGGTGTTTGTTTGACAGATAAAAATCAATTAACAAATTTTATAGCTACATAAAAAAGAAGTCAATAATCAGCATTTCAAGATTTCGAATAAAACTTTTGACAATAATAATTGCAAGTTTGTGTTCTTGTCTGTTTGTAATTTTACATGACATAATTCAACCCAAACTGCAAACAGATGGAAAGTTTATCATAATCTACCTACCACACCAAAAACTGAGAAAAAAATATTTAAGAGAGAGAGAGAGAGAGAGGGAGAGAGAAGAAATTAAACAATAAAAGATGCAAAATTTCAAACATGTCCTTCCTTTCAAACATCTCTTTATTTACAGGTAAATTTCAAATCAATGCAATCCCTTGGAAGTGAGTTTGGTAACAAACCATTTTTCACATGTGACTACATTTCACACTTTCCTGCTCTTCAGGTTACTTTCAGGTTTTGTACATGCAGAGAAAACTAAACTACTTTTTGCTTTATGTCGTGTTACTTGCTAGCTGGTTTACTTTTATGATGTGATGAATGTTAAACTCTTGATGTAGCACTAGGGACCACTTTGTCATGACTGCTATTCCAGCCATGCGCTGCCAGTCATATTCTAAAACTTGATCATATGTGCCTGCAATGTAGATGCCAAAAATAACCTACACCCACCTCTGCCACCCCCCCAAAAACAAACAAACAAAATCCAACACAATAAACCAACATAAAAAATCTTCAGTATGTCTTCTTTAAAAAATAAGCAACAAGAACAACAAAAAAGAAATTCTGTTCATATTAGCCACCCAACATTTCAAGGCTTTTCTTTTCAGGTCTGCCCTCAGTAAAACCATAAGTTATCCAATGCCAGAAAAAAGTTCATACTGCTTGCAAACCAAGTTTTCACACACACCCTGGCGTAGAAAGCGAAACATACTACCACTTGACAGCCTGGTCTGATTTGTCACTCAAACTTTTATTCACTATTAAAAAAAGAAGAAGAAAAAAATCAAAAAGAAATCCAACTTATTTATTTAGTGTGTACTCTATAGATCTGGTCGGCAGCCGAACCCAGGTCCAGTTGGGTTTCCAGTGAGAGAGGTCAGTCCTGTCTTGGGCTCACAGGCAAACCGTTTGTTCTGGCCGCTCCTGCAACAGGGTCAGCAAAGACAACTTTGAATTCAAACTTATCAAAGATAACTGTTTCATTCAATTCAAGCTGACCAGGTTACTCTCAACTTTGTTCTCATTTATGCACAGAAATAAATTTCTAAGAAAAAGCATTGTATGACAGAGATTGAAAACACAAAACAAAACTTTTTGTTCTCCAAAATGTATCCAAATATACTAGACACCCCTGTATGATAGTAGGCCTGGTGGCTTAGTGGTAATGAGACCGTACTGGAAGCGAGTGTGCATGGGATCAAGTCCCACACAGACTGGGATCCTTTTTCACCAACCCCTCACCCCCCTCCACTAGACCTTACTGGAGCTAGTCTTTTGGATGAAAACTGTAGAAAAAACCCACTCTGATAGGAAAACAAGTACATATGCAGAAGGGAAAAAAGAAAAGGGGGTGGTACTGCATTGTGACAATGAGCGAGCTCTACCCAAGGAAGACAGCAGCCCTTATTTAACACATAGACGTCCACTGTCACACAAAGCAACAGAATACGATACAATACACCATCTTCTTCTTCTTCTTCGTTTGTGGGCTGCAATTCCCATGTTCACTCGTATGTTCATGCGTGGGCTTTTACGTGCATGACCGTTTTTACCCCGCCATGTAGCCAGCCATACTCTGTTTTCAGGGGTCAATACACTATAACACATGCAGTAGTAATGTCAATACAACATAACACACACAGTGGTGATGCCATCACAATGTCAGTTAATGTGATGACGACAGCTGCTACTCACTGCGGTCCAGGCTTGGGCTTCTTGCCAGCCTTCAGGTTATCCAGGATGCGGTCAATGTCCCTCACAGTCAGGTCCTCCTGCATCGACACCACATGACACAACAATTTATTCCTTCGTTTGTCATCATTGACAGATCTTTGCAACAGGAGGAGTTTGTAATATACTCCATGTTTGGTGATACATATACTTACCATGTCAAACTGATGTAAACTAGGCCTATTGGTTTGCTCTGCTTGGCCAAATTTCGCGTGGCTAACAGTGAAAAGACGACCCATCTTGCCCGGTCCACTCTTAGCCAATCAAACGCCTCTAAAAGCAGGTATCTTTTTTTTCTCCTTCATTTGTCATCAATGATAGATCCTTGCAACAGACCTTCTATAAATATATTCATTTATTTTGTTTTACATTTTGTACCCTGTCAGTTTAGTTGCACATTTGTGTGGACCAGAAAGTTGAATGCACTGTCAACTTCACCTGAAAAACTTCATCCAAAACATGCTCAATCCCCTAGAAAACCATGATGAAAATAATAAAGAGGCTGAAGCTAACAAGCTAACTAAAAGCTCAGAGTGAGAATACAAGTGACTAAGAAAACAAAACTGAATGTGCCCAATGCAGTATGGAAATACAACAATTATGTACTTTGTCCAAGGGAAGTAACTGGGTGTCAAATTAGTACTTGGAGAATGGCTTGATTTGTTCACTGGATTGTTAAATCTGTTTGATTAGAGATCCCAGCATTAAAGGGCACAATTTAATTTCTTCATTGGGTATAAATCAGACAAGTGAAGTTGTGATAGTGCACAGGCACATGTGTGTGTGTGTGTGTGTGTGTGTGTGTGTGTGTGTGTAAGCATTCGTGAGGTGCATGCGCACATGTATGTCTGTGTGTGTGGACATCTTTGGTTGTGTCAAAATCTATCCATGTATGGATAAGAATGTGAATAGATGGATGGATGTGTGTGTGTGCGTGTGTGTGTGTGTGTGTGTGTGTGTGCGTGTGCATGTTTGTGTGTAAAGGCATGTGTGAAATGGCAGAATCAGATTAAAAAAAAAAAAAAAATTCAACAAAAAACAAAACTTTACATCACTCTGCACTGATGAAATACACACATCTTCCACAGATGTCTCAATGAATAAAAGAACCAACAAAAACGGATAAGAAGGCAGTAGATGCCTGACCCCGTGCATAGACCCATCACTCTGATCAGGCATTGAGCAAGTAAAAAGTTTTCAGTTTCAGATTTGAGATGGTGTCAAAGCGTGCGGACTGATCCATATATGCTACACATTTTCTGTTTGAAAAAAAAAAGAAAAAAAAAAAGGGAGGACGTATCTCACATAATAGTCGTCGTTGATTTGCACCATAGGTGCGTTGACACATGCCCCCAGGCACTCCACCTCCATCAATGTGAACTTGCCGTCCTTGGTGGTCTCTCCACAGTCGATACCTGGAGGACATTTCACATCGTTGCTAACAGACCAGCTAACTGCACAGGGCCATATCAGCACTGCCCAACTAAACAAAAAAATCCAAACGCACGCCACGTTGCTTTTACCCCTTATGTCATGTACTCTATTTTTTCTTTTTAATCAAATTCATCATTTTAATTTTATCAACCTAATTTGATGGTCATTTTCTAAAAGGGATTGTATTTTACATGTTCAATGTTACCTGTGCTTGAGCCAAAAGACACATTTGTGTGAGTTTAAAAACAATTAAGTTGTGTCTTACCTTGTATCTTATCATTTTTAATCTCTTGAACATAAATCATGTGCTTCCTTTCTATAAGGATGTAAAATTCAACAGTGATTGCTCTTAAGTTTGCTGTGTTTTTGTTGTTGTTTTTTTAGTTAAAAAAAACACAACAAAAACAAAACAAAAAAACCACCAAAAAACTTTGCTTTTGTCAACATGAGCTGGAGTGTATGAAATATGAAATGCTGAAATCTTGGATCAAGAGAATATACTAATTTCTATGATTTGTAATTTGTACTTTTAATGATATTGGTGATTGTACTTTTATGACTCTCTTAATTACTACATATTGTGCTTTTATGACTCCTTTAATCAATGCACTCATGGCACTGTACAGACTCAAAACAAAAAACAATGGTCATTTTAAAAAGAACAACAACAACAAACAAAACAAAACAAAAAGAACAAGAGACAACAGCTGCATTTATTTACAACAATCCCAAAAGTTTCCTTCGCTGCATTATCAGCATTATTAGAATTTTTAAAATAAGCTTCTCTCATACTGGAGTCACATCATCATCAACAAAAACTCGTTTGGAAGCAATCCTTCATGCACACAATCCAGTACAGCACCAACAAAACAAAACAAAAAAACCCAAACAAACCGACAGCGCACATTAGTGACTCACCCAGATTTTTCTTGATGGCGTCTAAGATGACATCAGAGCCGACCCCACCCAGCATGCAAGGTGTTGTGGTGCAGATCTGAACAAAGTACTTGCCCACGGGCTCTCTGTAGCACAGAGCAGAGCATATCACTACAACTAAAACAACTGAAATCCTTCAAGCACACAATCCAAATCCATCAAGCACACATACAGATACATGCTTACATCATATACATGCTTGTAATTGTATGCATACCATGCAAACACACACACTCACAAATTTATTCAATTGCATTCGTCATCAGTAAACTGACTGCAAGCTTGTCATCACTGGTGGAAGTTCACTAAGTTGAAGTCTGAAGTTGATACTGTTCAAATTAAAAAAAAAAGAAAAAAAAAAAAGAAGAATGAACAGGAAAGCCAACTGACCAACAGCTACGGAAAACATCATTTCTCACATAGTTCTGGATAATGATTATACACACAAGGGAAACAGAACTGGCAAGAATAGCAGAAGAAAAATAAAAATCTAAAGGGAAGACATATCAAGTATGCCCTTTAGCTAAATCTGTGCTAGTGAATACATATTGAGTGCATCATGTTTTAGCATTCTACCCATGTTATGTAAGTGCCTGTCTTGCATTGACACATGATTTTCTCTTGCCTTTTGAAAAGGGTGTTGGTACATATTAATCAATCAACTATCCATTAACTCTTTCCGGATGAAGGAATGCTCACGCATTCCTACACAAAACGTATTCGGTTTCGGACGAAGGAATGGAATAGCATTCTCCGAAAGTAAAATTCCATCATGCGCTGTACACGTGATTTTGTGATTAGCCAAGCAGAGTGCGCTATTCTGGGTCACTCCACAATCGAACAGTATGACTGGTTAGTCTGGGATGTGTGGCCTGTCTCGTACACACGCTGACAAAGTCACTGACCGGTTGTCTGCTCGCGTGCCAGCCTGTTAGCAAAGCGGCCTCTTCTCAGAATGTTGTGAAGCGAACAAGGCAGTGACGGCAATGTTTTAGGGTTGCCGAAGTACTTGAAATGCTACAAACTGAAGGGTCGGACATTGAAGAGGTGGATGATGACGAAGAAGAAAGCAAATTTAATACAGAAAGCGAGCATGGGTATGGTGATTCGGGGTGAAAAATTGGCAGTATTTTCTACATATGGCAAAACTGTAAAAATAAGATGAGAAATTTGATTTTTTTTTTTTATATGTAATAGCTCAACACGTAATAAACCAGTTTTGAAAGTTTCATTTTCTTACACAGTATTTTGTATTTTTTGTAATTTTTTTCCAAACCCTTACAAATGGGCCGTCTGTGGGGAAAAGCAAGGGAGAAAACTTGTCGTCCCGAGTGAGTTAAATGCTGTCATATGAACAAAGCCAAGAACCAAGACCTTTTTTTTCATTTTCCTTCTCACTGAAAGTAATAAATAATTAAAAACAGACAAATACATACATAAAAGAGAAGAGAGGTAATATACTAAAAGAACCAAGATCTTTTTTTCATTTTCCTTCTCACTGAGAGTAATAAGTAATTAAAAACAAACAAATAAATACATAAACGAGAAGAGAGGTAATATACTAAAGGATGTCACTAGCTGAACCTACTTTCAGTTTCTCCAGATAAGAGCCTAAAGAAGGGTGGTAATTTTTACGGGACAGGAGCCAAACCACTGCTGGAGTCTGCACCAGTAGGGCAAGTCTTAGTATTTGTATTAAATATTACTAAATGAATGAATAAATAATTTAAATAAGAGTTTTAATAAATAAAAAAATAAAGAGACATACACATAAACAAAACCCAGCTGACCTGTTGAACATGGTGTAGAAGGTGGCCACCTCATACACCCGCATGCGGTGCATGCTCAGCATGTCTGCCACAGCATGCATGGCGCTGATTGGCAGCCAGCCTGCAACACACTCACACATACATCATCACAGACCTATGAAATAATGGGCCAGCCAACAAACAAATGTTAACAGAATATATGCAGAGAAGACTGATTCACATATCAAACAATAGGAGCGAGTAACATGACCTATGGAATGCCTGTAATATGCATGGACTCAATGCAGTGGTCAGGCCATGATAGTCTACCAAATGCTGAAGAAACAAACCCCAGACAAATATTGAACTAAAATGAAATAAAATCAATAAACCAAGCAAATAAGTAAATAAATCAAAACTGAAGCACACACACACAAATAAAGCCCTACATTCTTAAAAAATTCATAAATTTTTCCATGGCTACAGAAGCAACATGAGGCTTTTAAAATCAAAACGAAACATAGCTTTAAAAAAAAAAGAAAAAAAAAGAGAGAGAGAAAAAAAAAAAAGACTTTCTTTGACTGTACAAACAATAAATGCAGTCTTGACTTTTTAAAGATCCCATAACCTTTTACTGCCATAGAGGTAGTCAATTCATTTTGTCCCCTGTGTCTAGTGCTCAGAATAGGAAGGCAGGGCTTAGTCGACTCGTTCTGCCATTTTAACATTCTACAACAGAAGTCAAGTACCCATTCACGCCTGGGCGGTGTGAGGAAAATCAGAGTAATGTGCCTTTCCAAAGGACATACACCATGACGCCTAAGGATAGGCTTCTTACTCTGATCACTGGTGAACACTGGATCAGAAGTCTAATGCCTGACTGATTCTGTTATGGTGCCTCCAAAACTGTTTTGAGATGTATCCTAAAAATTAACTGCAATTGTGGGTCAGCAGAAGCAACACTCAAATGATGGGACGTAGCCATGACTATTCCTCCTGATCCTACTCACCCAATGAATGAAATGCATAACAACCAGCTTGACATGGACAAGACTGAAAGTAATGAACACAGCAATAGAAAATTCAATGTACTATAATGAGAGGGATAGAGGGAGAGAAGGAGGTAGGAAGAGAGAAATGACATCTAAAGAAACAGGACCAATAAAAAAAGAAAGAAAATAAAGATGACAGAGACCAGAGTATTATCTGTATATCATACACAAAGACTGCGCTATTCACAGACCAACAGACTGACAGCCACTTAAGAACCTGTTCACAAAACCATTCACAGCTAATGAAAACGGAAAATATTGTAATTCAACAAGAGCCACTAAGTGACAAGTGTCCATACATCCTTGCAGACCAGAAAACAAAGGATGAACGTTCAACCACCTCCTCACCATGCTGTCTCTGTGCCAGGTCCAGGATAGGAATCACAGCAGCTGCCTGGTGTCCTTCAGGATAGTTTTTGATAATTACCTCGCATCGCTGAAACAGTCATGGTCTAGGTTTAAAACTACTACTACTACTACTACTGCTAATACTGGGTATTTATAATACTTCCATAGGACATGGGCCCTGAGCACTAACAAGGAAAAAATGGTTTATTACAGAAGACACCCTTATACTTTAAAGGATACACAGAAAAAAAAGGGAACAAAAAAGAAACAACAACAAAAATAATGTTGACAAGAATTATAAGTGGAAAGGTAAAGCAGTAGGTAAAGGTAGAGAAGTGGAAAGGTAAATCTAAATAATCTTGACAAGTATTCCAATTCTTAACTCCGTTTCTTACCTTCAAATTTTCAGGTGTAAATTGAAAAGGTGTATCAGGGTTGTTTGCTGGTGTGTCCCTGTGCTGAAAAAGCAGTCATGCAGAATGCAAAAAATAAGGGTATTGGCAAAAGTCTTCTGAAGCATTAGAGTAGACAACCATATACACACACACAGACACACACAGAGCCACACACATAAACAGTGAACACACTCATACACATGCACATTTGACCCAGGTAAGAAACAAACAAACAAATAAAATGTTTTTAATCAGAATCATTAAACGATTAACAAAATCAAAGCAAGTACAAAGCAATAACTTGGTATTATATCAAACATGTTGTGCTGGTGATTTCAGTTTTGGTGTGTGACTTCTGGCAGACTTAAAATTCCTGATTCCAGTACTAACAAGGGTTTAAAAAAAAAAA
>NC_134884.1:24829248-24836748 GCF_041734735.1 Babylonia areolata | reverse complement strand
AACAGACTGTGGAACAACAAAGGCATCAGGCTCAGCACCAAGATGACAAGAGAGGCAAGGCCTTCAAGACTCACTTGTGATACACTTTAAAAAATCTAATCGTTAAAATGTGTTCTGTATTTGTTATAATAAAGCTTCGGGTTAAAAAAAGAAAAAAAAGAAAAAAGTCCTAACCAGAATCGAACCCTGCATGTTCGGGTGAGAAGAAACTGTCTTACCCATTACACTATCGTGGCTCCTTAACTGACGTTCTAAAATTTAATATCTGAACATACTTTTTTAAAGGGCGATAAATCAATTGCGGTATTCGCAGTGAGAACGCTGTTTAAATCATATCATTCTGGTGTACCTTGGGCATTCAAAAAATCTTTAAGGGCAATAAAAAATTCTTTTTAAGTCCGCGGTAAAGGAGACGTGGCTATCGCCGCAATCACACTGCAACATTTAGCCGTTTTCCCTAGATCTACGAGGGTCATTCAATAAATAAGGTGAATTTTTCGGTATAAGGACTTCTAATACAGATAGAAGCTTACTTTTTTATTTATTTATTTTTGTTTTACTTCTTTTTCACATGGATTTAATTTGTTTTGCAGATTAAAAAAAAAACTTTGAGAGTTTTAGCGATTAACAAAGATGGCCGACCAAGAAGCATGCTCCAGGATTGAACAGCGGTCAGTTATCAAGTTTTTGGTTGCTGAAGGGTGCAAACCAGTTGAAATTCATAGGAGAATGTCAACTGTGTATGGTGCCACATGTTTCAGCCGAAAAAATGTCTACAAGTGGGCTAAATTGTTTAAAGAAGGACGGAGCAGTGTTGAGGATGAAGACAGGCCTGGAAGGCCTACAGAAGTGAGGTCTCCTGAGGTGATCGAATCAGTCAATGACCTCATTCAGTCTGACAGAAGGGTGACAGTGGATGACATTGCAAGGACTTTGAGCTTATCTGTTGGGACAGCACACAAAATTGTCTATGATGACCTTGGCTACTCGAAGGTCAGCTGCCGGTGGGTGCCAAAGATGCTTACTCCAGAGCACAAATAGAGGAGGGTCGAGTTGTCCCAGCAGTGTCTCTGCCGCTATGAGAAGGATGGTGATGAGTTTCTGAAGAAGATGGTCACATGTGACGAGACATGGGTTTGGCACTATGAGCCTGAGTCCAAACGGCAGTCCATGGAGTGGAAGCACGTAGGCTCTCCAGTGAAGAAGAAGTTCAAGTCCCAGCGGTCCACGAGGAAGGTGATGCTCACCGTTTTTTGGGATATGCAAGGCCCAATCACCATTTCATTCCTTGAGAAAGGAAGCACTGTGAACAGTGCCAACTACTGTGAACTGCTGAGGCAGGTCAAGAAAGACATAAAGAACAAACGCAGGGGTCATCAGTCAGAAGGAGTCATCTTGCATCATGACAACGCAAGGCCTCATACAGCAGCCCGAACGGTGCAGACCATCAACGAGCTGGGCTGGGAACTGCTCCCTCATCCCCCTTACAGCCCAGACCTTGCCCCTTCAGACTTTCACCTGTTTGGTCCCTTGAAAGCGTTCACGAGAGACACGAAGTTTGAAAGTGACGATGAAGTCAAAAGTGTTGTGAGCGACTGGCTGAGACATCAGTCCAAAAGATTTTTTACACTGAGGGAATACGGAAGCTTGTGCACAGATGGGAAAAGTGTGTGACAGTGCTGGGAGACTACGCTGAAAAAAAAAGAAGAGAAAACAAGTAAGCTTCTATCTGTATTAGAAGTCCTTATACCGAAAAATTCACCTTATTTATTGAATGACCCTCGTAGATAGATGTACAAATTTAGTTACACCCGCCGGGAATGTAGTACGACACGGTCGATTCAATTTCTCTTTTATGTTCATTCTAGTTTTATAGTTTTAAAGTTGATATGAAAAATTAGTATTTTGTTAAACTAATGACATGTAGAACCAAGTACATGTACTTCTAAACGTCGTATGAAGTGAAAAGGACTTCATTTTGAGAAAAGTCAAGACTGGAAATTTTTTCGTTTCATCAATTCAAGGGTATTAACTCGCATGGTTTACAATTTTTAACTGTGAATATCGACTGATTCTGTGGATATTTTTATGGCAGTTTGGGCATAATCCAGTAAGTGATGAGGCGTTCACAAATCTTTCTCTGAATAAATATTTAACGGTCTCCTTCTCCAACTTTCCATCACATGTTATCGTGTATTGTCCATTGAATATATGACTGAACGGGCACTGGGTCAACAACTTGAAACAGAATGGCGTCGTTCGCGCTCGCGAAGAATATGAGCACGCGCTTTGAATGTGTATAAATATGTGTACGCAATTGATATTTGCCCATGACCTTCAGGGCTCAGCCAATAGATCTATAAAGTCCACTCGTATTGATTTTAGTATTTTCCGAAAAAGACCACTTGGGCGAATGAACATAGTGAAAGCCCTGTACACTGAGAGTAAAACACACAAGCTTTTTATGTACTGAGTATAATTTCAAAATGTAATGTTTAAGATGAGAAAGATCAGTTTAAAGCAAATTAAGTCCCCTAGCATTAATTACAGAGTAATTTCCCTTTTTTACTATCTGCACCAAAACGTTTGCAAAATAAATAAAACTTCCATGCTTAGCAAAAGAAGTTCCTGTTTGAACAAAAAATGATAATAATGACTGCTCTTCTTGTTGTGTCAGAATATCGGATCAAAGTGCCAAGTTTAGAGAATAAAAAAATATAAATATAACAGTAAATGCAGTTTGCATATAATTTGGCTTTTTTTGTGCCCATCCCAGAGGTGCAATATTGTTTTAAACAAGATGACTGGAAAGAACTGAATTTTTCCTATTTTTATGCCTAATTTGGTGTCAACTGACAAAGTATTTGCAGAGAAAATGTCAATGTTAAAGTTTACCATGGACACACACACACACACACACACACACACAGACAACCGAACACCGGGTTAAAACATAGACTCACTTTGTTTACACAAGTGAGTCAAAAACCTGCAGAGCTGTTGTGCTGACCGCCTTGTTGTACTGCTGTGAAACATGGACGATGTATCGCCGTCACATTCAACAACTTGAGCAGCTTCACCAGAGATGCCTATGAAAGATCCTCGGCATAAAGTGGCAAGACAGCGTCTCCAACCTGTAGGTCCTAGAGAGGAGCAGCCTGCCCAGATTCGAAAGACTGCTGATTAAGCGCCAGTTACGCTGGACAGGACACTTCCGGAGGCGTTTTCCCTTGCAACACCTGTGGGAAGTGCTAGGCATCCAGAATCGGCGCGCGCGTGTACGTATGTAATCAGAGATGGTGTCGTGTGATGCAGGGCTGTGGCGGGAGATGTGCAAAGTTCTGTGCCCTTACCATTAGTAACTAATGCTGTCTGTTGCGTGACAGTCTCTGACGTTACTTTGAGAAATGATAAGTCAGAACAGAAATATGATGAATTACTGATGAACTGTAATTTGAAGAAAAAAGAACCTGTTGAGCATGTTCACACACTCACGCGCGCGCGCGCACACACACACACACACACACACACACACATGCATGTTCTTCTTCTTGCTCCTGTTATTCTCGTTCCGCTTCCTGTTTTTTGTTGTTTTTTTTTTTGAAATGTTGTACATGAACACTGGTAAGTCGTTTCACGTGCTCGCGCACGTACACAAAACACGCATATATACACACGCGCGCGAATAGGCCACGTAGACCCACGCACATAAAGACATGAGCACATGCAACACACGGACGGACACTTACAGACAGACAGGCAGACAGACACAACACACACATGCGCGCGCGCGCGCGCACACACACACACACACACACACACTACCGACAACAACAACAACACACACACATTGAACATGGTTCGTGCACTCGACTACCACGGCCGTTCCACCATCATACCGCAGAGAGAGAGAGAGAGAGAGAGAGAGAGACAGAGACAGAGAGAGACAGAGAGAGAGACAGAGAGAGACAGAGAGAGACAGAGACAGAGACAGACAGTCAGACAGTTTCAGTTTCCAGTTTCTCAAAGAGGCGTCACTGCTTTCGGATAAATCCATATACGCAGATGCCTGACCAGCAGCATAACCCAACGCGCTTAGTCAGGCCTTGAGTGCATGCATATAAAAAAAAAAATGTGTACATACTGGAGTGGATTTCTTCTACAGAATTTTGCGAGAGGACAACACTGTCGTTGCCATGGGTACTTTTCCAGTGCGCTAAGTGCGTGCCGTGCTGCACGCGGGACCTTGGTTTATCGTCTCACCCGATTTACTACACGCTCTGTTTGATCTTCCAGTCAAACGTTGGAGAAAGTGCGAGACGGGATTCTAACCCAGACCCTCGCGGACTTTCTATACTGGCATACACTTTTTAACTCACTCAGTCCAGCCAGTCCTCTCTTCTCCTCTACACAGACCCCTCGGATGTCCAGTGGGTGTCTGAATGACCCAGCCTTTAGCTTCCGTCGTCAGAATTGTGGTATTCTTTGTCAACATTCACCTCTTCAGTATAAGAGCCTTCCGCTTGCAATATTTTGATGATGGTAATTGGGGTGAAACGCTGTTAACGTCATCTCTTTCGCCGTTTGTATGGAGACAGTTAACCATTCTGCAACCTTCCTCATACAGATAGACAGACAGACAGACAGTGAGACGGAGACGAGAACGAGAGCGAGAGAGAGAGAGAGAGAGCGAGAGAGAGAGAGGAGGGTGGTAGGTCGCTGAAATACACAATATATTTTCAACACGATTCAGTTGCTCCATTTATTAACTGTAATCACCCACCGAGAAAGACACACAGTTCTAGGTATTATTATCAACCCAAGAATATGTAAATCATAATCAGTCAGGAGAGCATATTTTATGAGGAACAAACTTTAATAGACAGAAAACATGTCATCACAGAAACCAGATCCTAAATATAACTAAAATTTTCTAAGAACGAATGTCCCAGCCAAATGATAATAACATCTTTGAATACTTGTTCATAGCGTGTGCATCTATACTGAAAGACATGCAGGCAGTGGTATCGTAAACTGGCAACACAAATTACACACGGCACGAAGAGGCCAGGCTATTATAGCTCTACAGGACTATTAGTAAGTGTATGACGAACTCTTCAGTAAGTGGCATTGTATTGTTAGATAAACCAGTGTTGACAAAATCACCAGCACAGAAGCCTTGTATTGTCAGTTAAACCGCTGTTGACAAGAGCAGCAGTACAGTGGCCATGTATTATCATATATATCAAACGCTGACAGAAGCAACTACAGTTCAGAGGCCTTGTATTGTCACACAAACTCATGTGGACAAAAGCAACAGTGCAGAGGCCTTGAATTGTCAGATAAGACGGGCGCAATAGCCGAATAGTTAAAGCGTTGGGCTTTCAATCTGAGGGTCCCGGGTTCGAATCTCGGTGACGGCGCCTGGTGGGTAAAAGAGTAGAGATTTTTCCCATCTCCCAGGTCTACAGATGTGCAGACCTGCTAGTGTCTGAACCCCCGTCGTGTGTATACGAAAGAAGAAGATCAAATACGCACGTAAAAGATCCTGTAATCCATGTCAGCGTTCGGTGGGTTATGAAAACAAGAACATACCTAGCATGCACACCCCCGAAAACGGAGTATGGCTGCCTACACGGCGTGGTTTGAAAAAGGTCATACACGTAAACGCCCACTCGTGTACATATGAGTGAACGTGTGAGCTGCAGCCCACGAACGCAGAAGAAGAAGTATTGTCAGATAAACTAGTGTTGACAAAAGCAACAGTGTTGTGGCAATGCATTGTCAGATAAACGAATATTGTTAAATTAATGTTGACAAAAGCAACAGTACGTTGGTCTTGTATTGACAGCTACACAATGTCACAATGTTGACAAAAGCAACAGTACGTTGGTCTTGTATTGACAGCTACACAATGTCACAATGTTGACAAAAGCAACAGTACGTTGGTCTTGTATTGACAGCTACACAATGTCACAATGTTGACAAAAGCAACAGTACGTTGGTCTTGTATTGACAGCTACACAATGTCACAATGTTGACAAAAGCAACAGTACGTTGGTCTTGTATTGACAGCTACACAATGTCACAATGTTGACAAAAGCAACAGTACGTTGGTCTTGTATTGATAGCTACACAATGTCACAATGTTGACAAAAGCAACAGTACGTTGGTCTTGTATTGACAGCTACACAATGTCACAATGTTGACAAAAGCAACAGTACGTTGGTCTTGTATTGACAGCTACACAATGTCACAATGTTGACAAAAGCAACAGTACGTTGGTCTTGTATTGACAGCTACACAATGTCACAATGTTGACAAAAGCAACAGTACGTTGGTCTTGTATTGACAGCTACACAATGTCACAATGTTGACAAAAGCAACAGTACGTTGGTCTTGTATTGACAGCTACACAATGTCACAATGTTGACAAAAGCAACAGTACGTTGGTCTTGTATTGATAGCTACACAATGTCACAATGTTGACAAAAGCAACAGTACGTTGGTCTTGTATTGACAGCTACACAATGTCACAATGTTGACAAAAGCAACAGTACGTTGGTCTTGTATTGACAGCTACACAATGTCACAATGTTGACAAAAGCAACAGTACGTTGGTCTTGTATTGACAGCTACACAATGTCACAATGTTGACAAAAGCAACAGTACGTTGGTCTTGTATTGACAGCTACACAATGTCACAATGTTGACAAAAGCAACAGTACGTTGGTCTTGTATTGACAGCTACACAATGTCACAATGTTGACAAAAGCAACAGTACGTTGGTCTTGTATTGACAGCTACACAATGTCACAATGTTGACAAAAGCAAAAGTGCAGTGGCCATGCATTGTCAGATAAACGAATATTGAAACAACAACAACAACAACAACAACAACAGTGCAAAGGTCTTGGAATTGACAGATAAACGGATGCTCACAAAATGAACAGCACAGTGGCTTTGGTTTAGGAAGCAACCGACATGCATTTTGACAAAGACATTAACAATGTCAACGACCTTCACACTGACTAAAACAGACCGATAAATACGCCCATCACAATTGTTAAAACTCTCTTTCTCTCTCTCTTAACTCACTCAGTACGGCCTGTCCTCTCTTCTCCTCTACACAGACCCCTCGGATGTCCAGTGGGTGTCTGAATGACCCAACCTTTAGCTTCCGTCGTCAGAATTGTGGTATTCTTTGTCAACATTCACGTCTTCAGTATAAGAGCCTTCCACTTGCAATATTTTGATGATGGTAATTGGGGTGAAACGCTGATAACGTCGTCTCTTTCGCCGTTCGTATGGAAAGAGTTAAAGAAAGGGGAAAAAAAGTAGTCGATCAACTGGTACAGCATCAGGTGTTTGAATTTCAAGAAACGCTTGTAATGTGAGCCGTGCTCTATGAAATGTGGCCAAGCCCTTCGTTAGATATTAATCAAAACACACACACACACACACACGCACACACGCACGCACGTACACACACACACCAAA
>NC_134884.1:24814248-24824248 GCF_041734735.1 Babylonia areolata | reverse complement strand
GTAGCGCTCCTGGTGGGTCTGCTCCAGCTTGCGGGCGATGACGGCGACGAGGAGGGCCGTGGAGCACAGGCCCATTGTGGCCGTGCACACGGCGATGAAGCGTCCGCAGTTGGTGGTCGGGGTCAGGTCTCCGTAGCCGACGGTGAGGAAGGTGATGGCGGCCAGCCACATGGACTCCGGCACGCTCAGCTTCTCGGGCATGTGCGTGTAGTACAGCTCGCAGGTGCGCATGCTCCACACAGACACGGCGTACATGGCCAGGATAATGGCCGCGATCACCTCGGCCGGGTGCTTGTTCAGAGCCGCCTGTTTGGGAGGTAATAGGGGTATGTGTGGGGGGTGCGGGGTGGGTAGAGGAGAAGGATGGAGGTGGGTAGGTGGTCGGGTTGGTGGATGGTTGGAGTAAGCAGGGTTTTTTTTGGTGGGTTTTGGGGTTGGGTAGGGTTGCGGTTGGGGTGGGAGAGACAAGAGCAAGAATTAAGAAAAAAAATCATCTCAGTTCAGTCACAATGTACACCGACTACAATGTATGCACACACATTACAGACACGAGCACCACCACCGCCAGTCAATTTAGAGCGCTGTAAACACAGAAAAGATGGTGTCTAAGAAATGGATGGGGATTCCTTTGTATTGTGTAGAAAATACTATGGCCTATCCCACCAGTGAAAATTAATTAAGAGCAGTAGGTTCATGGATAACAAACAGACCCCTGAACTAGTCGCATTTCAGTGACACGGGTACTCGACCTAGGTGGTGCTGAAATACGACATTGGCAGTGAAACGGTTTGATAATATGATAGACCAGACACGGACACCGACGCAGACACAAACACTGACACACACGTACACGTAAACACATGAAGGTTTGAGAAAGGGACTGACTGATTCTGACATTCACATTGATAACTTACACCCACACCGACACTGACTGACGCATCAAAAATTGATTCTGGCAAATTGATTACTGACCAGCTTCCACAAATATGCAACATTAATGTCTATTAGTAGTAAGAAAAAGTTACCAAATTTTGCTAAGTTCATTAAAGAAGGTTTTAATGTGTTTCGTTAGGAGCCAGTTTCAGTCTGGATTCTTTGCCACTTATGCCTTAACTGTACTTGTTGAATAGGAATTAGAACAATGACTTGTGTTAATCTTGACACCGCATCCCGTACATATCCATTTGTAATTGCATGATCATGTATGTATGTGCGTATATGCATGTATATATATATGTGTGTATATGTATATATATATATATATATATATATATATATATATTTATGTCTTTTTTTCTCTTGTATGTATCAAACCAATCCCAGTATTACTGGCAAATGGGTGCTAAAATAACATGCAAATTATTGTGTATTTTATTTTGTTACACCATGTCATTATTAATGCTATCCTCCAACTAAACCCCCAGTTCCCAGTTCAGGCTCAACTAGTCAGATACAGAACCGTATTGTAAATCTAAGGTGTGATCTGTGCATCTGTCCATTCCTATTGCATTGTACCAGACTGATGATTACATTTGGCCTTTTCTTTCATTTTATTTTCCCCCCATTTGTATTATCCCCTCTTTTGTTTCTTCTTTTTAAATTATCTTCGCTCTTCCTCTGTGGGCCGTCATCCTGTTATTGTCATGTTTCCTTGTTTCTCTATGACTCAAAAGAGTTAATGGGAATAAACAAACTCTCTCTCTCTGACAATGATAACACATCCTCCCCTCCTCCTCTCCTCTTCGTTCGTGGGCTGCAACTCCCACGTTCACTCGTATGCACACGAGTGGGCTTTTACGTGTATGACCGTTTTTACCCCGCCATGTAGACAGCCATAATCCATATTTGGGGGTGTGCATGCTGGGTATGTTCTTGTTTCCATAACCCACCGAACGCTGACATAGATTACAGGATCTTTAACGTGCGCATTTGATCTTCTGTTTAAGTTTGCGTATACACACGAAGGGGGTTCAGGTACTAGCAGGTCGGCACATATGTTGACCTGGGAGATCGAAAAAATCTCCACCCTTTACCCACCAGGCGCTGTTACCGTGATTCGAACCCGGGACCCTGAGATTGAAAGTCCAAAGCTTGGACCACTCGGCTATTGCGCCCGTCTGATAACAAATAGATACTGGAGTTGATACTGAAACTTACACACCGATACGGATACTGGGCGCTAATACTGACACTGACAAACCGATACTGACTTTGACACGCTGATACTGACAATGACACATCAATGGCAGTATTGACACACCCCATAGTGAAACGAACTCACCGATACTGGCACTGATATTGACACGGAGATACAGGAGAGAGAGAGAGAGAGAGAGAGAGAGAGAGAGAGAGAGAGAGAGAGAGAGAGAGAGAGAGAGAAACAGACAGACAAAAACAGAGAGAGAGAGAGAGAGAGAGAGAGAGAGAGAGCGAGCATAAGGAGTATGTTGTTCAGGAATGAGTCAAGTGATGTCCAACTGAGGACCTGTGTGTGTGTGTGTCTGTCCCCCCACCCCTCACCCCCTCTCTCTTCTTCACCCCCTCTCTGTCTGCCTCTCTCTCTTTTTCTCTCTTTCAGATTTTTCATCCTGTATCTTTATTCGTTTTCTTATTGATCTTTGTAAAATTTATTTATTTACTTTTCTTCATCACCATCATTCTTTATCACTCTGCGTGCGTGCGTGCGTGCGTGTCGCGTGCGCGCATATGTGTGTGTGTGTGTGCGCGCACACATACTCGCGCACGTGTAGATAGGTATATGCCTGAATGCGCGCGTACGAGCACATGAGTGCATTTTATGTGCAGCTAACATATGGTTCTGACATAAACAGTCGCAAAAATAACATGAGAAACCCCCCACAAAAAAACCCAAAAGAAAACAAAACACACACACACACACACACACACACACACACACACACACACACCGTCATTAATTTCGGGAGCTGTTCATTCCTAATTAGTCAGCCGCAGTGTGGGAGAAATATTACAGCAGCTAGCTTGCTGGCAGAAAGAGGAGCTGGGTATGAGGATTAATTGAAGCTGTTGCTACAGAGTGGATCGAAGACACATGCTTCCCCTTGTGGTATTTGCTTTGCCAGGAGTCTCAGTCTTGGTCAATAGGTAGGCAGGCAAACTGTCCGCGTCAGTGCTTTGGTAACAGCTGGTAACAGCTGCAAGGATTTTTTTCTTTTTTTAATTTATTTTTATTGGGCAGGGGTGGGGGGGGGGGGGGGACAGGGGGGAGGGAGGGGGGAGGGAAAGGGGAGGGGTGCTTAGTTATTTTTTTTTAAAATACAACTTTTTTTGTGCTTTTGTTCAGAGTGTGGGGGCTGCTGCTTTCCTTAAAACAAATTGTCATAATATTTTTGCTATTTTAGGGGGGCGGGTGGTGGGTACAGGGTGGAAGACGGGGGGGGGGGGGGGGGGGGGGGGTGTTGGCAGTTTGAGGGGGCGACAAATAGATAGACAGAAGACTGGGGCAGGAGCGACCTGTGTGGGTGTGGGTGTGGTAGGCTGGGAGAGGTGGGGTGGTGTGTTTAGGGGGTGGGGGATGTGTGTGTGTGTGTGTGGGCGGGAGGGGGGTGGGAGGGGTCATGGACTGGTGTTGGGGTAGATAAAAAGCCTGTTAGGGGGAAAGAAGGAGGTTAAGGGTGGGTAGGTGTGTGTGTGTGGGGGTGGGGTGGGGGGTAGGGGGTGGGGGGGTGGGGGGGGGGCATGGACTGGTGTTGGGGTAGAGAAAAAGCCTGTGATGGGGAAAGAAGGAGGTTAAGGGTGGGTAGGTGTGTGTGTGTGGGGGGGGGGGGGTTTGGGGGTGGGGTGGGGGTGGTGGGGGTTGGGGGGGGGGGTCATGGACTGGTGTTGGGGTAGAGAAAAAGCCTGTGATGGGGGAAGGAGGTTAAGGGTGGGTAGGTGTGTGTGTGTGTGTGTGTGTGTGTGTGTGTGTGTGTGTGTGTGTGCTGTGTGCACATGTGTGTATGTGTACGTGTGTGTGTACGTGTGTGTGTGTGTGTGTGTGTGTGTGTGTGCATGTGTGCACATGTGTGTATGTGTACGTGTGTGTGTACGTGTGTGTGTGTGTGTGTGTGTGTACGCGTGTGTGTACGTGTGTGTGTGTGTGTGTGTGTGTGTGTGTGTGTGTGTGTGTGTGTGCATGTGTGATGTGTGTGTGTGTGTGTGTGTGTGTGTGTGTACGTGTGTGTGTGTGTGTGTGTGTGTGTGTGTGTGTGCATGTGTGATGTGTGTGTGTGTGTGTGTACGTGTGTGTTTGTGTGTGTGTGTGTGTGTGTGTGTGTGTGTGTGTGTGTGTGCGGTGTGTATGAATGTACATGTGTGGGGGCACAAATGAAGCCTCTGTGTGGGAGGTCGGAGGGGGTCCGGAGGGGGGGGAATAAGGGGGATATAGTGGGAGGCCTTGTGGGCGTGGGGGTAGGGGCGTGTGCACGTACATGTGTTGGGACACAGAAGAAATCTGTGAAGAGGAACACAGGGGGGCGTGGGAGGGAATGTGGAGGGTGGGGTTGAGGGAGGTGGTGGGGCGAAGGTTGCATGTACATGTCTGTGGGCACAGAAGAATCTGTGAAGGGAAATAAGTGGAGGTTGGGAGAGGCTGCGGGGTTGGGTTGTGGGAGGCGTTGTGTGTGTGTGTGTGTGTGTGTGTGTGTGTGTGTGTGAGGGGGGGGGGCAGGGGTTGGGGGGGGGGGGGGTGTTTGGGAGGGTTGCATGTACATGTGCGGGGGCATAGAAAAAGCCAGTGAGGGGAAATAAGTGGGCGGCAGTGGGCGAGGGCGGAGCATACATTACAGTACACGCACATTACATGAGAGTTGACATACTTAATGCATGACACGACACCAGAATACACAAATACTGTAAAAACAAAAAAAGGCGAGGACTCCCATGCACACGCACTCACTCCAAGAGGGAACGTTGCAAACCAGGCCTTCCTTTACGACGAGGTAGTTGCATTACTTATTAATATTTTGCATATCCATAATCAAACTGACCTTTATCTTCTCGTTCGTCATAAAACTCACCTTTAAGATAAGGTTGATGTTTACTTCACACATCCCAAATCAATAGGATATCAATGAAAAGGCTGATGTAGTGCTTATTGATATTTTACATATCCCTAATCAAACTGACCTTTATGACAAAGGTGATGTTTACTTCGCACGTTCCAGATCAATGGGATATTGATTAATGAAAAGGCTGATGCAGTACTTATTTTATACACACCAAATCAGATTGACGTTCACGAGAATGTTGATGTTTACCCCACACATCCTAAATGTTCCTTTATGACAAGGTCAGTGGAGTGTTCGTTTTAAATATCCCAAACCAAACTGACCTTTGTGACGAGATTGATGACAATGTTTATAATTTCTCAAACTAAGCTGGCCTTCGAGACAAAGTTGATGTTTACATGATGGCGAAGGTGATGGATGCTGACCTGATGCATTCAGTTCAAATTGACCTTGTATGAATGAAGAAGTTGGTGCTTACTTTACACATCCCAAATCAAAATTACCTGGAAAAACAAAGTTGATACTTACTTTACATTTCCCCAAATCTACCTGATCTTAAAAGACACAGTCAACGCTCTGCTTCCTCAAACACAGACCCAGTACCAAACCTAAGATTAAGCTGATGTTTACTTGAAAAAGACATTAGTGTTTACTTGAAGCCTAAGGTGATGAGACTCATCGACAAAATCCAAATTCACCTTCAAGACATAGTAAATAGTTACCTGAAGTCGAAGCTGATGGTATTTACTGTTCACTCATCCACGAAGAAATCCAGCCATACATTGAAGATGAATTTGAGGTTTATTTGAACTGAAGTTGATGATATTAAACACACCACAACAATCCAAATTGACCATACGGGCGAAGTTGATGTTACTTGAAGTTTAAGTTGAACCCAATGATACTTAAGCACACGTCCATCCAAAAAAAATCCAAACTGACTTTGAAAACAATGTTGATGTTCACTTTCAGTTTAAGCTGATGGCACTTACTTCAACACATATCCATAGCGGTCCAAACTGACCCTTAAGACATAGCCGGTGTCTACTTGAAGTGGACGTTGGTGGTAGTTACTTCAGACATCCCCCCGCCCCCCACAAAAAAATTCAAACAGACCTTGAAAGTGGAAGTTGATGGTACTTACATATCCCCCCCTCCCCCTCCCGCAAAAAAAAAAAAAAAAAAAAAAAAATCCAAACAGACCTTGGAATGGAACCTAATGACACTTAGATACATACCCCCCCCTCCCCCCCGCGCGTCCCCCCCCCAACACGCACACACACACACTCATACAACACACACCCCTCCCCCCATACCCTCGAACCCCCCACACCCCCCCACACACACTTACCCCCTCCGCCCCCACACCCATCCCACCCACAACACCTACCGACACTCCCTACAACTGTACAGACCTTGAAGACGAAGTTGATGTTGACCTTGACATGGCTGACGGCGGCCACGCTCTGCGTACTGGGGTCTGTGAGGAGCTGGGAGTGCACCACGATGAACTTGCCCACCAGGTACAGCCTCAGCATCATCAGCACGGACAGGATGCCGTCCACACTGCCCCGTGAGGACACCCCGTGCACCGTCAAGAACTCTGCCTGGTAACCAAGCAAAAATAAAACAAAAATGTTTCAGTTTCAGTTTATTGTATTATTATTATTATTATTTTATTTTTTTTGGTCACAACAGATTGATAAAAAAAAAGTTTCAGTTTCAGTTTATTGTATTAGTCTTTAGTCTTTTTTGTCACAACAGATTGAAAAAAAAAAGTTTTCAGTTTTAGTTTATTGTAATACTCTCTTTTTTGTTGTTGTCACAACGGATTAATACACACACACACACACACACACACACACACACACACACACACACACACACACACACACAGATATATAATATTTCAGTTTCAGTTTATTGCTTTTTTCTTTGTCACAACAGATTGAAAAAAAAAGTTTCAGTTTTAGTTTATTATATTAGTCTCTTTTTTGTTGTTGTAACAACGGATTAACACACACACACACACACACACACACACACACACACACACACACACACACACACACGCATATATATCTATATAATGTTTCAGTTTCAGTTTATTGTATTACTCCTTTTTTGTCACAACAGATTGATAAAAAATATTTCAGTTTCAGTTTATTGCTTTTTTTTGTTGTTGCCACAACAGATTGATAAAAAAAGTTTCAGTTTTAGTTTATTGTATTACTCTTTTTTTGTTGTTGATGTCACAACAGACTGATAAAAAAAGTTTCAGTTTCAGTTTATTGTATTACTCTTATTTTCACAACAGATTGATGAAAAATGTTTTAGTTTTAGTTTATTGTATTACTCTTTTCTTTTTTGTCACAACAGATTGATAGAAAAATGTTTCAGTTTCAGTTGATTGTATTACTCTTTTCTTTTTTGTCACAACAGATTGATGGAAAAATGTTTCAGTTTCAGTTGATTATATTACTCTTTTCTTTTTTGTCACAACAGATTGATAGAAAAATGTTTCAGTTTCAGTTGATTGTATTACTCTTTTCTTTTTTGTCACAACAGATTGATAGAAAAATGTTTCAGTTTCAGTTGATTGTATTACTCTTTTCTTTTTTGCCACAACAGATTCACAAAAGAAAAAATGTTTCAGTTTCAGTTGATTGTATCACTCTTTTTTTTTCTTTGTCACAACAGATTGATCAAAGAGAAATGTTTCAGTTTCATTAATTTTATTGTATTAATCCCTTTTTTTTGTCATAACAGATTTCTATATGTGAAATTCGGGCTGCTGTCCCTGGGGAGAGCACGTACGTCGCCACACGCAGAGCGCCACCCGTTTTTGTATGTTTTTTTTCTGCCTACAGTTTTGTTTGTTTTCCTATCGAAGTGGATTTCTCTATAGAAATTTTGCCAGGGACAACCATTTTGTTGCCATGGGTTCTTTTTCAGTGCGCCAAGTGCGTGCTGCACACGGGACCTCGGGGGTTTATCGTCTAATCCGAATGACTAGCGTCCAGACCACCACTCATGGTCTAATGGAGGGGGGAGAAAATACTGGTAGGGTACCTGTATGTTGTCAGGGAAGGGGTGGATGGCAGGGTACCTATATATACCAGGGAAGGGGTGAATGGCATTGTACCTATATGTTGTCAGGGAAGGGGTGGATGGCAGGGTAACTATATATACCAAGGAAGGGGTGGATGGTAGGGTACCTATATGTTACCAGGGAAGGGGTGAATGGCATGGTACCTGTATGTTGTCAGGGAAGGGGTGGATGGCATGGTACCAATATGTTACCAAGGTAGGGGTGGGCGGCAGGGTACCTGTATGTTACCAAGGTAGGGGTGGACGGCAGGTTACCTGTATGTTGTCAGGGAAGGGGTGGATGGTAGGGTACCTCTATGTTGTCAGGGAAGGGGTGGATGGCATGGTACCTGTATGTTGTCAGGGAAGGTGTAGATGGTGGGGTACCTATATGTTGTCAGGGAAGGGGCAGATGGTAGGGTACTTATATGTATTTGTAATTCTTTTTATCACAACAGATTTCTCTGTGTGAAATTCGGGCTGCTCTCCCCAGGGAGAGCGCGTCGCTACACTACAGCGCCACCCATTTTTAAAATTTTTTTCCTGCGTGTAGTTTTATTTGTTTTTCCTGTTGAAGTGGATTTTTCTACAGAATTTTGCCAGGAACAACCCTTTTGTTGCCGCGGGTTCTTTTACGTGCACACGGGACCTCGGTTTATCGTCTCATCCGAATGACTAGCGTTTATACCACCACTCATGGTCTAGTGGAGGAGGAGAAAATATCGGCGGCTGAGCCGTGATTCGAACCAGCGCGCTAAGATTCTCTCGCTTCCTAGGCGGATGCGTTACCTGTAGGCCATCACTCCACTGTTGTCAGGGAAGGGGTAGATGATAGGGTACCTATATGTTGTCAGGGAAGGGGTGGATGGCAGGGTACCTATATGTTGTCAGGGAAGGGGTAGATGGTAGGGTACCTATATGTTGTCAGGGAAGGGGTAGATGATAGGGTACCTATATGTTGTCAGGGAAGGGGTGGATGGCAGGGTACCTATATATACCAGGGAAGGGGTGGATGGCAGGGCACCTGTATGTTATCAGGGAAGGGGTGGATGGCAGGGTACCTGTGTGTTGCCAGGGAAGGGGTGGATTGCAGTGTACATACATGTTGTCAGGGAAGGGGTGGATGGTAGGGTACCTATGAGTTGTTAGGGAAGGGGTGGCTGCTAGGGTAACTCTATGTTACCTGGGAAGGGGTGGATGGCAGGGTACCTGTATGCTGCCAGGGAAGGGGTAGGTGTACCTGTATGTTACCAGGGAAGGGTGGATGTACCTTTGCTGTATATTGCCAGGGAAGGGACGGATGGTAGGGTACATTCATGTTGTCAAGGAAGTGGTGCATGTACCTTTACGTTGTCCGGAAATGGGCGGATATACTGTATATTGCCGGGAAAGGGGTGGACGTTCATGTGCGTTGCCAGGAAAGGGGTCGATAGTAGGATGGGTACCGTTATGTTGCCAGGTAAGGAGAGATGGATTGCAGGTAGGGTACTTGTATGTTTCCAGGGAAGGGGTGGATGTAGCTGCATGTTTCCAGGGAAGGGGTGGATGTAGCTGTATGTTTCCAGGGAAGGGGTGGATGTTCCTGTATGTTTCCAGGGAAGGGGTGGATGTACCTGTATGTTTCCAGGGAAGGGGTGGATGTAGCTGTATGTTGCCAGGGAAGGGGTGGATGTAGCTGTATGTTTCCAGGGAATGGGTGGATGTAGCTGTATATTTCCAGGGAAGGGATGGATGTAGCTGTATATTGCCATGGAAGGGGTGGATGTACCTGTATATTTCCAGGGAAGGGGTGGATGTTCCTGTATGTTTCCAGGGAAGGGGTGGATATACCTGTATGTTTCCAGGGAAGGGGTTACGATGTACCTGTATGTTTCCAGGGAAGG
>NC_134884.1:24794248-24801748 GCF_041734735.1 Babylonia areolata | reverse complement strand
TTGATTGAATGGTCGGAACTAAACCATATGAGTCTCCATCCTATCGAACACACACACACACACACACACACACGCACGCACGCACGCACACACACACACACACACACAACCCACCGAAAAATCACAACGAGGCAAATCTCTCTCTCTCTCTCTCTCTCTCTCTCTCTCTCTCTCTCTCTCTATATATATATATATATATATATATAAACTTTTCGTCTATTTTCTTTATCAATGGTGAAAAGATTGAAGAAGTTGGCCACCAAAAAATCCTTGCCGCCGTTACAATCAATAGCAACTATCGTATTTCGCCGTTATGCAAAAAGGGTATCAAAAATATTTATCAACTGTCTAAAATCAAACATTTTTTTGAAGCCTCATTGTAGAAAGTTGTCTTTTAACGCTCATTGTGAACCACACATTAACTGTGCTTCTCAGTAAGCGGTAAAATCATGAAACCCCTGTTAAGTCTGCATAGACGAACCATAAAATTGATTCTTTTAAAATCTTCGCCATTTACTATATCTGATTATAAAGCTCTTGATATATTTCCGCTGAAAACACAACCTCTATATAAAGAAAGGTCTATTTATATTTAAGATAATGTCTGGATTTGCTCCCAAAAAATGAAGAAATAAATTTGTAATATACTCATTGTCTTGTTCATAAAGTTATGGTTCCACTTCCAAGGATCGATCTTTTAAAATCTAGTCTGCCTTTACCAAGGTGGTTGCTTATGGAATGAAATATTATCCAATCTCAGTATAAACGCTATCAAGAAACACCCCTGTCTTTGAAAAATGTATATCGTGCACATTTATCGAAAAAAAACCCTGTGCTTATGCAATACATATCCATTGTTTAACAACAAAGCTAAAAATTACACACACACACACACACACACACACACACACACACACACACAGATATATATATATATAATTGTTAACACCATCATCATCATCACCATCACCATCATCGTATTTATCATTATTGTTAGTATCATCATCATTATTATTACAAACTGACAACATTGCCAAAGGAATGCTAACTTGGCAAACTTAATGTGCCTATCTATTTCTTTCGGGCCTTCTCTCAGTCTCTCTATCAGTCTCTCTATCAGTCCCCCTAAGTCTCTGTATCAGCCTCTCTCGGTCTCTCTATCAGTCTCTCTGTCGGTCTCTCTATCAGTCTCTCTGTCGGTCTCTCTATCAGTCTCTCTATCAGTCCCCCTAAGTCTCTGTATCAGCCTCTCTCGGTCTCTCTGTCAGTCTCTCTGTCGGTCTCTCTATCAGTCTCTCTGTCGGTCTCTCTATCAGTCTCTCTGTCGGTCTCTCTATCAGTCTCTCTGTCGGTCTCTCTATCAGTCTCTCTATCAGTCCCCCTAAGTCTCTGTATCAGCCTCTCTCGGTCTCTCTGTCAGTCTCTCTGTCAGTCTCTCTGTCATTCTCTCTGTCTTTCTCCACCCCCTCTCTTTTTCTCTCGCCGTGCGCGCGCGCGTGACATTACGATGAGAAAGCAACACTATAAGCAGTTTGACCTGTACGGTCTACCATACATGTCGGGGGAAGCAGGTGGGGGAGTGTGTGGTGGTGGTGGTGGTGGTGGTGGTGATGGTGGTGGGGGGTGTTGCGGAACAAAAAACAAAAAAAACAAAAAATGGTTCTACTCTGTGCAGCACACTAGTGAATCGATGGTCCCGAATCTGTCACCGCCATATGTCAAACACCCCCCCCCCCCCATGACCCCCCCCCCCACTACACCACAGCTAACCCCACTCACTCACCCCCTTCTCTACCTCCCTCAACTCTCTTTCCCTCCCTCTGTCCCTCCCTTGCCTTCCCTTCCTCCTGTCTCTTCCCCCTTCTCTCTCTCCTCTCTCTGTCTCTCTATGTCCCTTCCCCCTTTAATAAAAACAACAACTCGCACTCTCTTAACTATGTCGCACCCTTGTTCGTTTCAAGAATTTGTACAACGAAACGGTATTGATATGAAGCTCCCTGTGTGTGTGTGTGTGTGTGTGTGTGTGTGTGTGTGTGTGTGTGTGTGTGTGTGTGTGTGTGTGCGTGTGTGTGTAAGGGGAGGTAAGCATGTACAGTAAGCGACTGGTTTTTGATGCTTCTTCCCCCTCGGTCAATTGAAACAGAACCCACCGGGTCTTGGATCTAGTACTTACTAAACTTTAGCGTACCACGCTTGCTGTGTATGCTAATCTTTCGAAGAACAAAAGGGTTAAAATGTGCATTAATGATACACTAATTAAAAAAACAAAACAAACAAAAACACGCTCACATCCGTACACCACACCACCCCTCCCCTCTAGCGCAAAGCATGTGACATATATATGGTTTATGACACCAAAACACATTGCAGCTACTTTGTAATCTATCCTGTAAGAGATGGGCAGCCAGTGGAGTTTCGCTTAGCTACATGGGTTTAGCTGGAAGTTCTAAATATTAGCATTGCAGTAGAGTTCTGGATTTTTTTTGAAATTTTTTTTTTAAAGGAGATTGTCAGGAATGTCAGCAAGAAGAGAATTGTTGTTGTTTTTTCGAGGCAACAGAGCACAAGAGAAGCCACAAAGGTTAATCATTCTGCATCTTTCCTCCTATGTTCACTTTTATGTTACTGTTACGTTTTATCATCATCATTATCATCATCGTCATTATCATCATCATCATCATTACTACTACTACTACTATTATTATTACCGTTATTATTATTATTACTATTATGATAATGATGATGATGATGATGATTATCATCATCATCATCATCATCAGCATCATCATCATCATTATTATTATCATTATTATTATTATTATTTCATTCCCAAAACTTTCTACTTTTAGGTGACATTATTTACACACTGACAACTAAAGTCATTTTACCACCGTAGTCCAAACAGCAACTTCTTCTTTTAAATATGGACGCTATATATATATATATATATATATATATATATATATATATATATATATATATATATTGGTGGTGTGTGTCCATCGAGATCGATGATGACCATCGTTGTCATCCAGCTGGGGGATGGGGGGAGGGTGGTGGTGGTGGTGTGTGGCTCATGAATCTATCTGTGAGTGCGCAGATGGCTGAATAGTCCAATCTGTGCACGAAATGTTCGCTGACAGTTGGGGCAGACAAAGACAGGCATATCATCATATATATATATATATATATTTCAAAACGGTTCTTACCCTTCTAAAGCATTATATCTTAAAGTCTGACGTCACTAGGCATACAAAAGCTATTGTATTTTTATTTTTTTTTTTTTTTAACACTTAGTCTGAAGGTCTTACACAATCTACATTCGCCCAGGTAGTCGTTTGTCGATAAACAGAATTGCAGCACCTCCTTTTTTTTGTTTTTTTTGTTTTTTTAATGCACATTCTTTATCAGCATGCGGATCGCATCAATATTTCGCGGTAACAACATACCATTGACTGGAGGCAAAGGGGGTGGGGGGTGGGGGTGGGGGTGGGGGGTGTAAATATATGATTCCGATCGTTACAAATATGTCCTGGTAACCACCAGCCCTCATCTCTCTCACCCCCCCGCCTCCTTCACCCCCCCAACATCCCCCCCTCCCCCCTATCCCTCCACTCCATCGCCGGAGTTTACGGTTTTGTTTTTGTAAGACAGCAGGGATCCTGCGTCAGCCATGAAAGCTTTACCACTGGTCGGCTTATTGTTTAACTGCTTATGATAAATGTTTTTTGAAAAAAAAGAAGAAGACTATTCTGCTTGGCTACATTTCAATACACTTTGGGGCGTTTATTGTTCGTGCAATCTGAATTGTTTGAAGTTAGATGTTTTTTTTTGTGTTTGGATGATAAACTTAATTAACACCGCATTGTTTCATTTGCTTGATTACGTCACATACTGTGTAAGATTACCATATGTATCGTCGCCGTGTGTTGTTTGCATTTGACTCATTTTGGTGTGTGTGTGTGTGTGTGTGTGTGTGTGTGTGTGTGTGTGTGTGTGTGTGTGTGTGTGTGTGTGTGTTGTGTGCGTGTGTTGTTGTTGTGTTTTTTTCTTTTTCCATGTGCCCTCATGGGGATTTTTTTTTTTTAAAGTAAAAATCTCTCCCCTCTTTAACCAAAGAAACATATGCTTTAATTATACTATACACCTCACGATGCCTGTATTTGTTGAAAGTGGAATGTGTGTATGTACGCCTGTAGGTAAGACATCTGCTAACCCCCCCCCCCTCTCAACCCACTTCCTCCCACCCCCACCACACTCATCCCCCTCTTTTTTTTTCTTCTTTTCTTACAAAACGGATGTGGTGTAGCATGTATGGATCAGTTCGCACGCTTCGACGCCTCATTTGATACTGAAAATGACAATTATTGAATGTCTGGAACTGACCTACACTTGTGAAGTGATATACACAACACAATAATACACAATACACAAACTTTATTGTCTATACTTTGGTACAGAGATTTTCTTTTTGGCAGCAGCACATGTCCAACATAAGAAGAAAACAACAAAGAAATAAAATGAATAAAATGAATAGAAAATAAAAAAGATAAATTAAATGGCACCAAATGGAAATAGCTATATACAAATATACAGATTACTGAAATTTACGTGCCTCTCCATTTCAGTCAGCCAAACCGCATTGCACATCTACCCACCCACACACACACACACATACACAAACACACACACACACCACGCGCACACACACACACTCTCTCTCATCCCCTCTGTCTCTCTCTTCACAAAAAATGCAACTACAAAGATCATCGTTGATATAACCAAATGCGAGCCATATTCTGAAAGAGGAACAAAAATTGTTAAAAAAGAAAAAAAAACACAAAAAACAAAAAAACAAAAAAACCAAAAAAACAAACAAACTGAGTCCAGCCAAGTTACGGTAGACCTGTAATGACGAACCCAGTCCTTGTTCACAGAGCGATACAGCTGTCGCTTGCTGTGCTACACAAACTGCGGATCAACTGGCTTACAAACGACCCACTGAGACGGAGAGAGAGAGAGAGAGAGAGAGAGAGAGAGAGAGAGAGAGAGAGAGAGACGGGGGTGGGGTGGGGTGGGGGGGGACAGAAACAGAGTGAGAGACAGGGTCAGTGAGGTTCAAAGGTTCAAAATCAGTTTTAATACCCTATTTGGGTACATGGAAACACAAGGGAAAAACAGGCTCACATCCTCGAGACGTGCAATCGCACGAAGAAGAAGAGAGAGAGAGAGAGAGAGAAAATAAGAAAATAAAGAAAAGGGGCGGGGGCGAGGGGAGGGAAGGGGAGGGGAGGGGAGGGAACACACAGTGGAACCGTAGGAAAAGAAAACCTGCAGGGTCCATATGCACAAACGCAAACAAACAATCAGCAATTCAATATAAGGAGTAAAAAAAAAAAAGATAAAAAAGAGGAAATATATTACTTGAAGCGTTTAGTACTGTTATCCTGACATAAGAAAAGAGAATAAGAACATCAGAATTATCTCGCACAGATTCAATAATAATTTTCCAAAATTTTGCCAGCTTCAACAACAACTTTTTTCTTCGGGGAATTAGAGCTAGAGTAAAGAAAAGAAAAGAGGGAGAGGGAGGGAGAGACTGAGGCGGAGAGAGAGAGAGGGAGAAAGAGAGAGAGAGAGAGAGAGAGAGAGAGAGAGAGAGAGAGAGAGAGAGAGAGAGAGAGAGAGAGAGAGAGAGAGAGAGAGAGAGAGAGAGAGAGAGAGAATAAAAGGAAATAAAAAGAAAACAGCAGCAACAACAACAAGAACGACAAGAACGACAACACACACACACACACACACACACACACACACACACACACACACACACAAGCAGCAACAAAACAACAACAACAAAAAAACGCCGCGGGTTTTCTTCTGAGAAAGAAGGCGGCACATTATCACTGATATAGATTTGTGACGTGAGCTTTCAGACCATCTGTTCTGGGGCAATGATTGTACCTTTTGCTCAGATAGAAAACACAAAGAAAACTGAGGCACACAAATACGCGAGAACACAGACACACAAACACACAGACACAGAAACAGACACACACAGAGACACACAAACACGTAAAGACACAGACAGACAGACAGACAGACAGACAGACAGACACACACACACACACACACACACACACACACACACACACACACACACACACACACACACACAGACTGTCCGGAACTCCACTTTGTCAAATTCGCTTTGTATTTTCAACTATACACTAATCTTAAACACTGTTGAATAGCTTTGTATTAATAACGCATGTTTATATTTGATTTTGGAATGACATTTTGTGTATTTTTTTTCTTACCGGTATTATCGAATGTGTTTTTGCAGTGTGAGTGTGATTGTTGTATGTGGGGGTTTATGTCAACTCAGCATTTTAGCTGTTTATGTCTTTTATGTATTCATATTGAATGACTGATTTCCGAACATCGTAAATGGAACTTACACCAAAGAAAGAATTTCTCTTACTGGTGATGATAAATCATTCTGAATTCAATAAAGTACAAGAACGTACATGCAAACTCATCGAATCCTATAATCACCTACCTTTACGTTGCCTTGCTTCCAGTTCCACACTTTTTGTGACTCCGTTGTAGAGAGCAGACATCTTCGCGAGGGGGGATAATTATCGTCCTTTTTATTTCTTATCTTTCCTTCGTTTCTTGGTTCTTAAAAAAAAAATCTAACGCATATACATCACAGTTTGTCTTATCAGTCGTTTCTCATGAAAATGTAATTTTCACAGAAAGCATCGGTAGTAGTAGTTGAAGCTTTGAAGTTTGTCCTGTGATGGTGTGGCAGCCGAAAGAATGATAAATTGAGGACGAACTAAAACAGTATCATAAGAATATTAGAAGTTTAAAACTGAGACAGAGAATTAGATCTAGCCGTGGTTCACATAGATGTTGTGATGCTGAAAGAAAGGAATATCATGATAGTATTAGAACCGTAACATACTAGGGGAAAGAAAAAGATACGAATTCATTGTTAAAAAAAGCCCCTTAATCTGCAATATTCAGAGTCGGCGTTGTCAGCTTAGAAAATACATTACACACGCCTTTAATCCTATAATTCAATATGTCATAACATAGTTTTTACACATGCCATTGTTTGTTGATTAAATATGTTAAAGGAAAGGGGGAAAAGAAGAAGAAGCAGAAGAACGATTCCAAAGTAAACAGCAGTTTTTGCTGTATGAATAAAACATGACACAAGTAATCATTTCAAAACATTTACCACGCAAAGAAAGATTCCATAAAACCAAATTACCCAAACAGGCAACATTTATTATTTTTTACTTGTATTTTTCTGTGTTTACAGTGAATGATTTCAGTTTTATATTTTACTCTCAGCAAACACACACACACGGTGTTATATAGGCCAACCAACCCAGACATGTTTTGTTTGTCACGCGTCCAAAAAGATCGACAACGAAATGACTCTTTATCATCATCATAATACTTCCATTGTTTCGTTTCGATTTTCAG
>NC_134884.1:24789248-24791748 GCF_041734735.1 Babylonia areolata | reverse complement strand
GTTTCTCTCTGTTTTAATCCACGGTATTCTTACACACGTATTGGACAAAATGTAGATATGATATTCCTGTATACTTGTGTGTATCTGAAAACAACGGCAGATACGTAAATCGGCCAAGGTGCAATCTTCACCGCTGGAAAATAAAGACTCTCTCTCTCTCTCTCTCTCTCTCTCTCTCTCTCACCATTATTATTCTTGCCCAGATTGGCGGATGTAAACATGCGCTTTGTGCTTACTCCTTTACCCTCTTGAAATAAAATTTCGTTCGTTCGTTCGTTCTCTCTATCTCTGTCCCCTCTCTCTCTCCCTCTCTCTCTTCCCCCTCTCTTTCCCCCTCTCTCTCCCTCTCTCTCTCCCCCCTCTCCCTTTCTCTCTTTGATCTTCTTCTTCTTCTGCGTTCACTCGTATGCACACGAGTGGGCTTTTACGTGTATGACCGTTTTTACCCCGCCATGTAGGCAGCCATACTCCGTTTTCGGGGGTGTGCATGCTGGGTATGTTCTTTTTTCCATAACCCACCAAACGCTGACGTGGGTTACAGGATCTTTAACGTGCGTATTTGATCTTCTGCTTGCATATACACACGAAGGGGGTTCAGGCACTAGCAGGTCTGCACATATGTTGACCTGGGAGATCGTAAAAATCTCCACCCTTTACCCACCAGGCGCCGTCACCGTGATTCGAACCCGGGACCCTCAGATTGACAGTCCAACGCTTTAACCACTCGGCTATTGCGCCCGTCATCTCTTTGATCAAACAACTGTCCAGAGTGGTGGGAACGCTTCACTGATGAAAGCTGTACTCGCTGACTAGCTTTCCCTGTTAGTTGTGTGTCAATGCAATTAACCCAATTAATCCAATTTGCTGCCATTATTTTCCCCACATTATGTTTTTCTTTCTCTTTCATGTGTTTTGGCAATATGTGTGTCAATCGCTAGGTGCATTGGTCGAATGGTAACAACAATGGATTCTAGCCTGAGTTTCCTGAGTTTGATCCTTTGGTTTCGTCGTACCTGGTGGATTAAACTTCACCTTGCTTCGTTATTTAGCCAGTTAATGCTTCGTTGTGGGTCTGTCAAACTCATACTCGCTAAAGCAGCAATTCAACAGTATCTCTCCTATCTGTACGTATCAGACCTATACTTACTATGAAGACAGTTTAGGAATACTTCCCTTTCTTTTTTTGGAAGACTGCCTCTGACAGGTATCTAGGTGTGTGTGTGTGTGTGTGTGTGTGTGTGTGTGTGTGTGTGTGTGTGTGTGTGTGTGTGTGTGTGTGTGTGTGTGTGTGTGTGTGTGTGTGTTGGGCTGGTGTGAATGTATATGTATTGGTTTAATAATAACTTTTTACAATGTTGATGATGATGATGATGATCATCATCAGCCATCAGCCATCTGCGTACCCATAGACTACCTCATCCCCTTCAACAACAGGCTGAGTAAAGGGGTCTTCATGGACTGGAAGGACGAACACAGGCTGTCATAGACATCGTGATGTCAGGATAGTGTGTCAGCTTTTTCAATGGCCGCCTCTTGTAAAGTGTCTGCTGTTCGATACTGGTGTTTCAGAAAGTATGTATCTGTGATACCTACGACGTAGGAATGGAGAGGGTTGATATACGTGGAGTGATGGCCCAGAGGTAACGCGTCCGCCTAGGAAGCGAGAGAATCTGAGCGCGCTGGGTCGAATCACTGCTCAGCCGCCGATATTATTTTTCTCCCCCTCCACTAGACCTTGAGTGGTGGTCTGGATGCTAGTCATTCGGATGAGACGATAAACCGAGGTCCCGTGTGCAGCATGCACTTAGCGCACGTAAAAGAACCCACAGCAAAAAAGGTTTGTTCTTATAAAAATTCTGTAGAAAAATCCACTTCGATAGGAAATACAAATCAAACTGCAGGCAGAAAAAAAGGGTGGCACTGTAGTGTAGCGACGCGCTCTCACTGGGGAGAGCAGCCCGAATTTCACACAGAGAAATCTGTTGTGATAAAATGAAATACAAATGCAAATAAAAGAAATGCAAATACAAATATTTTGTTCTTTAGAAAGTGTGCCGGGGTATGTGAGACCCACGAAGTCGGAATTGGAGTGGCCAGGTATTTTGCTCGCTAACTGCTTGGCCTCCACAACAAGTAATGTTCAAAGACTGTTCTCGTCCAGAACTGGAGGAATGCATGAGAACCAGAATCAATCAGTCTGGTGAAAGATCGATTGAAAAAGAAAAAAGAAAAAAAAAGATTTTTAAAGTCTTTGGGTTTGTGAGGTACCTTTTAATTTTTTAAAAATTATTATTATTATTTTTTTTACATAACCAAATAATGCAGTACGGTTTTGCTAAATCAAGACAGCCGAACATCAACCAAATAATA
Organism: Babylonia areolata; assembly: GCF_041734735.1. NCBI lineage: Eukaryota > Metazoa > Mollusca > Gastropoda > Neogastropoda > Buccinidae > Babylonia > Babylonia areolata. The sequence continues at coordinate 24,789,378 of NC_134884.1, read as the reverse complement.
TTGTAAGATCTTTTCCAAATCAGGCAGCCTAAGATCAACCATATCAAACTGTAAAGCCCTGCCAACAAAAAAAATAGTCTAACAGCAACAAAATAATACCTTGAAAAGATTTTTTATCAAGGCGAGCTAA
>NC_134884.1:24766748-24784248 GCF_041734735.1 Babylonia areolata | reverse complement strand
AATGCGAATACTATACAACATAAAGGCATAAGCATGGTAAAAATAAGACACACACACACACGCGCGCGCGCGCGCGCGCACACACGCGCGCGCGCACGTACGCACACACACACATACACACATAGGCACAATCATGGTATTAATATTAATCGGTAGCGTAAGCAGCACTGACTTGAAGTTGTGTACCTTGTGAATGGAGAGAGTTACCACTCTTTACTATTTGTTAATCATGGTATTAATAATCGACATATAAAAACAACAGCAACAACAACAACAACAAAAAGCAAACAAACAAACAAACAAAACCCCCCAGAAAACACTCATACACACACACGCTCTCTCTCTCTCTCTCTCCCCTCTCTCTCGTGAGAGAGAGAGAGAGAGACAGAGAGAGACAGAGAGAGAGAGAGAGAGAGAGAGAGAGAAAGAGAGAGATGGCGAGCAAAGTCAATGTTGTCCTGGACTGATCTACTTTCTTACCGCACATGCCAGTGCCTTTTAGCTCTCTTCTGCCCGACGTACCACTGTCATGCTGCCCTCCTGTTGTACTTCCCCTTCGCCATATTTCACGCAGCATCATATGTATGTATATAATAGTCTGTCCCCTCCCATTATGATCAGCAGAACAGCAGATGAAGCAACTGCTGTCCCAACTTTCTGGGCTGGAATCTGATTATTGTGGAGAGTCTTTTTCCAAGTTACTTCCCCATCTCTCGGCCAAGACGGCTTTAAAAAAATTTTTTTTTAGGACTCGGCGTAGGGATGGTTCCCAAAGGCCAACAAGCCTCCAAGACTGCAGCGCTCAGAACTAGTGCACTTATAGTCAGGAGTGCAGACTTACCTCCTAGTTAAAGAGTCATAGTCCGTTGGAAAAAGACTTAGCTGTAAATATTCCAATTGTAATGGAGACACGACTGATTGTACAGCTCTCAATCTGCTGTTGGCCCAACTGTAAGTTTATGGAGAAGACTGGATGCTCTGTAAAGACGTTCAGACTCTAACAACACTTCCACAAAACAGGAAAACTACATTTCTCTATTATGTCCTTCAACATAATGTTACTATGTTAGGTTGTGTAAAGCAGGGCTGTACATCATCTCTTCTTTTGTTAGGAATCATTGCAGACCAGAAAGAAGCATTTGGATCTGCTGTTGAATATGCAGCTGAGCACGCTATTTGCTGTCAAATGATGTAGTCTCGAACAACACAGTGACTGACCGTACTGCTGTCTCACACTGAGACAAAAGTGTATGATGAATCATTCAAAAAAAGAAAAAAAAAAGAAGAAAAAAAAAGATCCAATCTATATATCTCTTTGGGGATCAGCCCCATATCTGCCATACTGACATTCGAAGCCACATGCATTCTATCGCCCCACTGTGTTTTGCTTTTGATATAGAGTAGAATAGAACAGAACAGAATAGAATATGTCTTATTACCAAGTGTACCGGGGCCACAAGGAATATTGGGGGGTATTACATGAAAAGGTACAAACATAAATCGAAAATCATACACAAACACAAATATAGTAGATACATACATGTGCATATCAATACAAGAACTTGCACACACACACACACACACACACACACACACACACACACACACACACACACACACACAAGCCGCATATTACATGTGGATGGGGCTGATGACTAGATCTTCAGGTAAATGGTTTTTGATTGCACAACTCTCTTTAATCATATTGGATTTGTTCGAGAGACAGAGCATTGAATGCTTTGGGGAAAAAAACTGTTGGCGAAGCGATTGGTTTTCGTCCTTATAATTCTGTACCGACGACCAGAGATAGATGAAAATGTGTCCACTTTTCAAGTCTAATTGGGGTGATTCATGGAAATGGGTCTTGAAAGTATCCTCACCCTCACCTCAGGCCCATAACTACAGAGTAGTCGTTGGGGGAAACCTGAGAACCGCAGACGCAACCTTCCTTCTCCATCTGTCTCTGTCAGCAGCCGCCGGCAGCAGCTCGCGTGTATGGAGTCCGGTCCGTTCTTTGATGTTCTCATGCCAGTTCTTCCACTGTTTTCCTATTCTTCTCCCGCCCTCGATGGTGCCTTGCATGATTGTTTTGGACAGACTGGTGTGTCGAGTGTTGTGCCCAAACCATATCAGCTTGCGTCTCTTCACACTTGAAAGTATACATCACAGAATAACGCGATGGTCTAAACTGAGACAAAGTGATAAGCAGGAGGGCAGAACCTTCAACAGAGAGTGGTGGCTGGTTGGGTCGTAAGAACTGGGTAACAAGTTCTTCAGAATTTACTGACTACGGCTTTGATTGTAGAAATGAAGTTGGAAGGGCTATGAAATATCAAGGTGTGTCTAGCAGAGTGGATTTTACGTTATGAACAGACAGAGAGAGAGAATACGATTTTTAGGTTATTTCCTGTTACATGATCACTCACTCACTCATTCCCTCGACCGCTGGGGTCGTTGGGGGGACATGAGGAAGATGTCATAGCTCGCCACGCCGTTCTGTTGGCAGCTGTCGTGAGGAGATCTGGCATCGTCATTTTGGTCCATTCCTTGACGTTGTCGGGCCAGCTCTTTCTCTGCCGCCCTCCCTCTACAGTCCCTTGCAGGATGGTTTTGGAGAGGGTGTTATGTCGTATGACGTGACCAAACCATACCATCTTCCGTCGTTTGACAGTCGCCAGCAGTGGTTCCTGGGGCCCAACAAGGTTGCTGACCAGGTTCCGCACATAGTCATTGGTCTTGTGCTCCTTGTTACATGATACTGGACATCCAAATGGTGACAGACAGAACATAGACAAGGAATTAAAAAGAAACTGAAACAACAGAGAAAGGCTGGAGGGAGAACCGATGGTCCAGATCAACCTTTTATACAGTAGGTTCATCAGCTTTGGCCTAAAATTTCGCGAGTTGTATGTAAAAAATCAGTCTCCGTCTCTATGTTTGCCTGTCTGTCTTTCTTTAAATTTAGTTTGTTGGTATCGTCCATAAGACAGAGTAATCTTCGTAGTTTTTTAAAATTTCTTGAACAATGCATTTATATTTAGAGATATTGTACTGTCTTGATGATATAATTTAAACATCAGTTTCATTTGACGTGACCGTTGATATATGTAAATATTTTGGCATGGCTGTGATGTGCTTGTATGTTAATGTACACCCCTTCATGAGGGGGCATGGCCTATAATGAATAAAGTATTCGCATTCACTCTCTGTCTTTCAGTTTACTTATCTGGAACCGGTTACCAGAGACTGTAACAACTAAATCTACACTGATATGAGTCAACTGAAGGCCTGATCCCAAAATATCAGAACATTCTCTTTCTCTCACATGTAGAGTCAGTTCAGTTTTTTCCTTTCTCTCTGTTGGGGAGAGAGAGAGAGAGAGAGAGAGAGAGAGAGAGAGAGAGAGAGAGAGAGAGAGACAGAGAGAGAGACAGAGAGACAGAGAGAGAGAGAGAGAGAGAGAGAGAGACAGAGAGACAGAGAGAGACAGAGAGAGACAGAGACAGAGAGTTGAAAATACAGAATCATTACGATTACCTGAAGAGTGAGAGTTTCATAATCGAAGGGACGCAAACTATCCCCATACTGCTGCTGAGAAAGATGCAATATTACTTCCCTTGAAAGACCGTTGAGTCTCCATCCGTTTCACCTGTACCAGTCTCTCTGTCTGTTTGTCTGTCTGTCTGTCTGTCTCTTTGACTCTGTCCATGTCTCTATTCGTGTCACTGTCTGTCTGTTTCTGTCTCTGTCATAATAATGATATTCGGAAAAAAAAGTTTTAAAGTCAAAGGGACTCAACTGATGCCAACAATACTGATGGGAAAGATTCAGTTTTACTTCCCTTGGACAGTCCCTTGGTTCACGAGCCTCTGTCTCTTTCTCTGTGTGTCTTTTTGTCTGTCTCTGTGTCTTCCTCTCTGTCTTTCTCTCTCTCTGTGCACCCGTGTATCTCTCTGTGTCTTTGTCTCTTTCTGTCTCTGCCTATCTCTTTCTGTTATTTCGTACTGTCAGCCGGCAGAGAAAATGGAAACGATTATGAACATTTCGCTCTTGTGTGTATGCATGGGTGAATATGTGAGTATATATATATATATATCTGTGTGTTTGTGTGTGTGTGTGTGTGTGTGTGTTAGGTCTTTGGGAAAATAGCGGAGTTTGACAGATTTCTTTTCTCGGGGGCGGCACATGCTTAGCCAGTTCGCGTTTTCTTTGTCTCATCGAACGTTGACCTGGAGTGCGGAATCTTTAACGTGCGTAGTTGGTCTTACGCATGACTTTATGGTAAAAAGGGGGTTAAAGCAATGACAGGACTGCATGCATGATGGTCTGGGAGATAATCAGAAAAAAGGAAAAAAAAAAAAAAAAAAAAAGTTACTATCGGTACGGATCTCATACATATCCATAGCAGTAACAACCGCTTGTTGTGCCTATTGTTGCCAAAATATGACAGCGGCATGTGTGTGTGTGTGTGTGTGTGTGTGTGTGTGTGTGTGTGTGTGTGTGTGTGTGTGTGCGTGTGTGTGTGTGTGTGTGTGTGTGTGTGTGTGTGTGTGTGTGTGTGTGTGTGTGTGTGTGTGTGTGTGTGTGTGCGCGCGTGTCAGATTCTTTACAAATGATTGTGTTGTTGAAGAATTAAATAAAAAGTTGTAGAAATATTTCTTCAGTGAATTCAGGTTACTAGACATCTGTGTTTATGTACTTGTTAAATTTCGTTGCAGTAACCTCAAGCTATGAATATCACGCAATGAAAGATTACAGCATAAAGTCTGTTTGCACGCTCTTACGTCTGTTATTAGAGATTAATTTTATTTCAGTATGGAGTGTTCTTATAAGAGTAATCTACGTTAAGGATTGGTTCCCCAAAGCTGTCTTTGACCTATGTCGTGTTATACGTTATATTTCTTGAAGACTGATGCCTAGCCTTCAAAGCTGAGAAAAGCTGCCCTTTGGATTATCACGTGATATCTGGGTAGATAGCCTGTTGTCACAAAAGTTTGGAAGGCTTTGTGGGCAGGAGGAGGGAGGCAGTAGGAACGAAGGACGGACAAGAGCACCACTGAACACCATCGAAGTGACTCAGCAGCAGTGCAGGGTCTCCTCTGGTGTGTGGCCTCCTTGCGACCAAACATCGATGGTTCCCTGCGGGCTGCCGACGCTGGAACTGTGACGGACGAACGCAGGTGTGGCCGTGTATGGAGGAATCTAAATGAACGGCGTGGGAGTAATGCCACTGAAACGGTGCAGATGATGGGGCAGAAAAAAAAGGATGACAAGTGTACACACTTTGGGTTATATATTTTCTTATTAAAGATTGCAAATGTTTCGTTGAAGGACTATATAACCTGAAATTACAATAACTTTGAGTTCTTTCGAGCTTCACAACACTACTTAAAAAAAAATTATACAGATTTTAGAGGTTGATTTTTTTTAATCGTTAACTTTCTCTATAGTAATTCAGAGGCAGTTTTAAATGATCATTTCAAATGGGGATCGAGAAATTCGTGATCTGCAGCCAGCGTTTTGTCCCAAATCCGTTGCTTGAACGATCTGTGTGAGACAGGCTTGAGAGATTCTACTTTTACTTGATACTGTCGATAAGGCTACTAGTATCAAATGAAATGTCATCCCTAAGATGAGCCTTTCTTGTTGCCCTGCAGAAATCCTTGTTTTTTGTATTGTGACATTTTCAAATAAGATACCGTTTAAACCAAACGAAATGTCATCATGTACGGAAATAAAACCAGTATATTTGTGTATATCAATATGTACACAGTTATATTAAAGTCCAGGCGTGCAAAACGGCAGAATATTCCTTCTTTAAGAAGATCATTTTAACGAATAATTGTTTTGTAAAAAAACAAAACAACAAAAAAACACAAAAAAAACAACAACAAGAAGTAAGTTTTTATTTCCTTTTTTAACGGTCAGACAGTAGCGATCTAACAGGGCTTTACATATTGTATTTCAATGAAACAAAAATAACAACGATAATAAGAACAGAAAATGTACACGTGAACGACAGATTAAACCTTTACCAGATCTCGATCATTCGCGCGACCCAAATTTGAGACACAAAAACTTCTCAGTTTGCATTGCAAGGGCGGGTCCGTTGGCCTGTCATAAATGTCACACAAACCTGTAACACACACACACACACACACACACACACACACACACACACACACACACACACACAACCTTTTTATACTTTTTTCTATTTGTTATATTTTCCGGATTATATTCTGTCAAGGAATAGTTCATAAATACACACACAGTTCAATAGCCATGAGTCACCCTGAGGTTGACATTTATGTCGAGGGCCTGGATTCCACTGACACATATTTTACCGGCAGTTGTGTGTGTGTGTGTGTGTGTGTGTGTGTGTGTGTGTGTTTTCTGGGGCGCGAAGTGCATTTATTCCAGGAAGTACGGTTTCAGTTTCAGGGAGGTGTCAGAGCGTGCGAACTGATCCATATACGGTTCGGTACAGAGCACATAATTTCTGTTTCAGTTTCAGTTTCAACAGAGTGTTAAAAAACGTGCGGACTGTTTCATATGCACTGTACCATAATTATAATTATTTTCTTTTTCAGTTTCAAGGGGGCCTGAAAAGGAACAGACTGATCCTTATACCCTTTTTCACAAGAGAGAGAGAGAGAGAGAGAGAGAGAGAGAGAGAGAGAGAGAGAGAGAGAGAGAGAAGGGGAAGAATTAAGAGAGAGAAGGATAGAGAGAGAGAGAGAGAAAGGGGAAGAATTAAAAGGGGTAAGTGAACATATACCATTACAAAATATTCGGGAACACAATCAAATGTCAACAAAATAATACTAGACATAAGAGACAATAGAAGAGAGAGAGTGAGATAGAGAGAGAGAGAGACAGACAGAGACAGAAACACAGAGTAGGGGAAAGCATGGTGCTTGACGTGGTCACAGACCCATTGCGCGGGTCAGGCCATGGGCGCCTATGACCTACCGAATGCTAAGTGGGGAAAAAAGTGGGTGGGGGGAAGGAAGATGAGGTGACTTGCGCGGTCTGAGATCCATCCTGTTGATGATATATGTTCGTGCTGTTCCTTTGTCTCTGTTTCGCTCTCTGCTCTTTTTTTGTTTCTGGCGTTAACTGTTCACCTCTTTGATTTTTTTTTTTTTAATCATTTTTCATTCAAGGACTGGATGGAAACAAAAGTTACCATTCTCGGTTATTCCAAGAAAATAGAATTTCGTTTGTTTTACTACACGTTTGTTCTCTCCCTTTGTCTGTCTCTATTTGTCTGTCTGTGTATTCCCCAGTCCCCCACTATTTCTTTCTAGAAAAAAAAACCATTTCTATCTATCTATCTATCTATCCGTGGAGTGATGGCCTAGAGGTAACACGTCCGCCTAGGAAGCGAGAGAATCTGAGCGCGCTGGTTCGAATCACGGCTCAGCCGCCGATATTTTCTCCCCCTCCACTAGACCTTGAGTGGTGGTCTGGACGCTAGTCATTCGGATGAGACGATAAACCGAGGTCCCGTGTGCAGCATGCACTTAGCGCACGTAAAAGAACCCACGGCAACAAAAGGGTCGTTCCTGGCAAAATTCTGTAGAAAAAACCGCTTCGATAGGAAAAACAAATAAAACTGCACGCAGGAAAAAATACAAAAAAATAGATGGCGCTGTAGTATAGCGACATGCTCTCCCTGGGGAGAGCAGCCCGAATTTCACACAGAGAAATCTGTTGTGATAAAAAGAAATACAAATACAAATATCCACAAGCAAGCGGAAGATGAACTGTATGCGTTAAAGATTCTGCAATCCACACCAGCGTTTGATGGATTATGGAAACAAACACACCCAACATGTCGCCACGCCCGAAAACGTAAAAAAAAAGACTCCTTACACCAAAAAACCCACTCGAAGAAGAAGAAGAAGAAGAAGAAGAAGAAGAAGAAGAAGAAAGTGGTGGAGAAAGAAATGATAAGATAAAGGAGAAGGAACAAAGAAAAACAAAAGAAAATAAAAGAAAATACGACGGAGGAGGACGAAGAGGAGGAGGAAAAAAGAAAAAAGAAAACACACACACACACATGCACATACACTTACACACACCGTCCAAATTCTAGAATGATATTTTAATGAATCAGTCAGGCCGATGTTTTCTTTTGATGATTTTCTGGCTTCACAGAAAATAAAAGAGAAAGGCAAATGTAATGGATACCGTTATTACTCATTAACAATATTTTCCATCGATCCAAAGGATCCTATTATTTTAAATTGTCCATTTTATTTATATATCATCACTCAGACACTCCAATAACATAAACAGACATTTGAACATCCGAAGAAATAATTACAACTCAACAATTAATATTTCATTCTTTCTGACCTACAACACAGATTAAAAACAAGAACAAGAAATCGCGGGAAAAACAACAACAACAACAACAAAACCCCACAAAAAACAAAAAAACAGACATCGCAACAATGAGTATAATATTTGACGAGTGTGAGTTTCACGCATGAATTTATTGCTGAACATCAGTGATCAGAATAACAAACAACCCGCATGATCGATCCTGTATTGTTCACCAGAGCCTATAACAATAATTATACACACAAGAAGAGAATGCATCAATCAGTACACCAGAAGCCTTGGCTCCAGGACCAGAAACGGATTGGTGACTCGGGTTTTTTAGGCTCTTTTCCGGGAAAATAAAACAATAAATAGTAAGTAAATCATACAACAACAAAAACAACAAAAAGGATAGCGCTGCACTGTATCAATGCGCTTTGCCAATGGAGAGCAGCCAGAATTTCACGTAGGGAAATCTGTTTTGACAAAGAGAAATACAATACGAAACAATGCAATACAACACACACACACACACACACACACACACACGCACAATACGATGCAAACTTACCGTAGCGTGCAACCTAACCAACCAGTCAAACAACTGACTTGTCAAGCCACAAGCTCATCAGCCGACTAAATTATTTATGAATACGTAGAACACGCTGATTTCATAAAAAAAAGTTTCTCTCTCTCTCTCTCTCTCTCTCTCTCTCCATCTCTCTCACACCGGCTGGGCTATAAGCAACAAAAGATACTGACATACATAAACAACAACAACACTAGCGTCAACAAAGAAGAAACTCAACTTAATTTATCATCATTAACACATGACACAAGACCACATCTAACTGAAACATGGACAATGAAATCACACCAGCTAATCAATGTATACCACCAGTCTCGACACTGAGTTCTCCAATTCAGTTTAATCTGAAACCCAGTGCATCAAACAGTTGCTGCAAACGAATACTGTCAGTCACACACATACTGCAATCATACTGACATTTTTGTCAAAAAACAAAACAAAAACAACAACAACAAAACAAACCAAAAACAAACAAACAAACAAAAACAACACAAAAAACAAAAACAAACAAACAAAAAAATGGTGGCTCATTTGCTGGACAAATAAGTTGACAAAACATTCGAACGTTGTCCAAAATCTCCCAGGAAAATATGCTTCTCGGAAAATTATTAGCTTACACATCTGATGTAATTTCTCTTCCATGTGTAAATTTCTCTTTATGTGAAATCAAGGTTCTTCTTATCATGTGTTTTCTTTTCTTATCTTGCAATGCCTCCAAAGTAAGCGTGTTGTGATCGGTTAAAGTGTTGTTGTTTTTCTTTTTTCCATCAGAGGCTGGTCAGATTTTATTCAAAGAAAAGTGAAAAACATATAGCCCCCAGCCGCCTTTACACTGTGGTGAATATATTATAAGGACTGTCGACTGGGAAGATTGAGTGTTTAATCGCTGTCAGTTTTCTAAATGATTTTGTGTGTTTTTTTGTTTGTTTTTTCTTTTCTTTCTTCGTCTCTGAAAAAACTTCTACACCTGAGGTGAGAGTACTTTGATCTCAGGATCTCAGGATTCAGAGCCACACTCCTGAAAGGCATCAGTTTCAGATTTATGGAGGCATCAAAGCGTGCGCTACACCCCATCTGCTTCAAAAATAGAATAAATAAAGTAAAAAAAAAGAAAAAAAAAAGAAAAAAAAAGAATACTACAATAGATGAATAAATGAATGAATAAATAAATAAAATAGATAAATAAATAAATAATAAGCAAATGAATAAATAAAAGAGAGGAGAGGGTCCAGATTCCTTCACACCAACCCAGCGTACTGGTCAGTTCTGCTAGCAAGGTCGCATGACTGACACCAATGTCTACGTTTCAAGCCAAAAATAATGAAAAATGTGTAAAGCTATACACAACACCACTTTCTTAAAACCAACAAATGCTAATCTGATATATATATATATATATATATATATATTATATATATATATATATATATATAAGCAAAACAAAAACACCAGGCTCTTCTCCTTTACTTCTTGTTCTCCTTCTTCACAGCATCATCTGTTTGTGTAGAAAAAGGTACGCGTACATTTTGTATTTGTATTTGTACATTTGTATTTTCTCCCAGTGGTCAAGCACAGGTGAGTGGGGGATCAAGTTCGGCGCCATTTGCGCAGAGATGATGGATTAAAGATCTGTTTGTAGTAATAATGTCAAACACACACTCCAGTGCTTTTTTTATATACTGTTTTGTCAGTGAGGTGGTCTAAACAATTTTATGTTTTTCTGTATTGTCAATGAGGTGGTTTAGAAAAAAAAAATCTTTATAAAGCATATTTTTATGCATCATCCATTTAGCGCATTCAAAACTATACTGCCTGACTCGTCCTCAGAAAGAAAAGATCTGAGCACATCACTCTTCTTTTGCATCATCTCCGCTGGCTGCCTGTCTCACACAGAATAAAGTACAAGATCAGCACTCTATGATATAAATGTATTCACAAATCTGCCCCTACCTATCTCTGTGGCTGCCGTCACCTCTACACTCCATCTCGCTCTCTACGATCGGCTTCGGTTCCACTCTGTATACGCATACCCAGATTCAAACACACCACTGGTGGCCGCTGTATTTTCTCTGTCTTTGGACCTTTCATTTGGAATGAACTTCCTCTTCCGCTCGTGAGGTCTCCACACTCAGCTCTTTCAAGTCTGGCCTTAAAACCCACCTCTTCCCAAGATGGCCTCCCTCCCCTGCCATTCATTCTTCTGTTCGCGGATGATATTGTACTGCTATCTAACACTGCGACTGGTCTGCAAAATCAAATTAATATTCTGAATAATGCATGTAAAACACTCTTCTGAAATGTAAATACTGACAAGACTAAAGTGATGGTTTTTCGAAAAGGTGGCTTTTTGGGAAGATATGAATAGTGGAATCTCGATGGAAATGCTCTAGAAGTAGTGAATGAATATAATTATCTAGGGTTTGTTTTTACAACAAAAATGAGTATAAACAAAGGAGTAGGGATTTTAGCAGCAAAAGGCAAACATGCATGCATTGACTGTATAAAATATATAACGAAGCTGAATGATATTTCCAAAGGATGTTTTTTTCTTTTTTCAAAATATTCGATGCTCAGGTACAACCCATTCTTTTTTACGCTTCTGAGATGTGGGGTCTTAACAGACTTGATAATATTGAGAAAGTTCATTCCTTTGCATGTAAACGTTTTTTGAACATAACAGAGTACCAAACAAGTTTGCATACGGCAAATTAGGACGATATCCACTGTATATAAATAGTGCAACAAGGTGTATCAAGTACTGGTTAAGGTTGCTGAATATGAATGTGCACCGATTACCCAGACAGACATATTTGATGTTGTTTAACTTAGACGAAAGGGGAAAAAAATGCTGGGTGTCTTTAGTAAAAAATACTTTATTTTGACTTGGGTTTGGATATGTCTGGTTGCAACAAGGCGTTGGTTGTGAGCAAACATTTTTGTCATTATTTAAGCAAAGAATGAAAGATATATTTATGCAGGAGTGGGACGAGTCAGTAATGTCTAAAGATATATATCATAACTACAGACTGTTTAAAACTGGTTTTCAGTGTGAGCAATATTTTGAATATGTGGATAAAAAGTGTTTTAGGGACTGTTTAGTAAAATTACGGCTTGGTTTGCTCCCAATAAATGGATCATTTTTTAGAAGAACATCCAAATGTAATTCAAATTACGCATGTAAACGTTGTAATGTAATCGAAGATGAAAACCATTTTATAAACAATTGTGTCCTTTACAATAACCTGCGGCAAAAACATCTGAACTCTGAAGGTCAATCGTATGTTCACTTGATGAAGAATGGTTCTGTTTACAGTATTCGTAAACTATGCATTTATATATTTAATGCCCTGAAGATACGACAGGAATTCTGTGACAACAATGATGAAAGTTAGAATTAATTTACTATGCACGAGAAGCACTTTTGTTCTACAGGTTAAGTTATTACGTATTTTGCATTTTGTTGTGGCTGAGTGATCACCGTATTGTGTACTTTTGACCTCTTTCTAGGGGCCGGAGGCCTGGAGATTAAAGTTTTGTTCTTGTTCTTGTTTTCCCGCCCCTGCCTCTTCCTTGTCTTCAGTTTCTTCAGTTTTAGAGTTATGCATGCGTGTGAATGACTGGTGTCAAAGCGCTTTGATTTGTCTCTACACAAGATTGAGCGCTATATAAATTATTATTATTATTATTATTATTATTATTATTATAAACAGTAGAGCAACAACTAAGCTATCAGCTTATGTCGTGCTCAGACATGTCATAAATGAAATTAACATTCGTTTTGTTTGATACCAGGGCTGGCAAACCTTACACAAATGCAGTGATGCTGAATAAATATTTTCCAGATGTTACAATACCTCACTGCTTCTTTCTTTGAGCAGCTGTGGCTATGATTATAAATACAGATATAAAAGAAGCAACGTGAAGTCACGACTTCTGATTCATATCTACTGTAGTCAATCGCTTTCCGTTTTTTCCCTCTCGAAAATGAAAACCTTATATATGATGCAACAAACAAACAATTCTGAGGTGTGCATTTTCACTGAAGAAAAATAAAAAGATCGATTGTACCAACGACAACAGTGATACGTTATTGCTAGATTCGCATGTCATCACACTCTGGATTCTACAATGCAGGCTATGTCCACAGGCCACGAATCTGTGAGTAGAATGTCACCATGAAAGGAAAACCGAGCATGGGAATAAGCAAAGTGACAAACACACACGAAGAAACGAAAAAAACAACAAACAAAGAACAACAAAACAAAAAACATATACGAATCAAGAAACTAACCAGCAAATAACAACAACAACATCACAAAAAACAACAACAACAACCCAACAACTTCCTTTTGTGAGTAAGATGAAGTTTATCAGCCGTGTTTGTTTTTCTCACAAATCAAATGCTCAAACGCACTGAGGTATTGGTTAAAAACAAACAAACAAACAACAACAACAACAAAACCAAAACAAACAAACAAACAAACAAACCGACAAAAAACCCAAACCAACCAACCAAACAAAAACAAAACAAAAAAACAAACAAACAAACAAACAAAAAACCCCAACACGAGCGGCATTTGATGAGTCCCAGCACTGATGGAGTGAACACGCACGTGACACTCAGAAAGAAGACAGAAAAAGGTCAACGTTATCCTGGACTGCAGCAGAAAGTTCACGATCAATGAAGAACGAAGATCACACAACTGCAACAGTACACAGACACTACGAGATGATACTGTCTCTGAATGGAAATTTCATAACAACCTCTGACTCCCCTGACCCCCTTCCCCCCAATTCCAGCCCCCTAACCAACCACCCCTAACCCCTCTTTCACCGCCACCACCCAAAAGGCCCAGGCCAAGGACATAACAGATAATGAAATACAGTGGCGCGGTGGCCTGGTGGTTAATGCGCCCGACTAGGAAGAGAGTGTCCTGGAGTGATGGCCTAGAGGTAACGCGTTCGCCTAGGAAGCAAAATAATCTCAGCGCGCTGGTTCGAATCACGGCTCAGCCGCCGATATTTTCTCCCCCTCCACTAGACCTTGAGTGGCGGTCTGGACGCTAGTCATTCGGATGTAACGATAAGCCGAGGTCCCCTGTGCAGCATGCATTTGGCGCACGTAAAAGAACCCAGTTCCTGGCAAAATTCTGTAGAACAAATCCACTTCGTCAGAAAAAAAGAGAGTAAAACTGCACGCAGGAAAAAAAATACAAAAAAATGGGTGGCGCTCTCAGTGCAGTGACGCGCTCTCTCTGGGGGAGAGCAGTCCGAATTTCACACAGAGAAATCTGTTGTGATAAAAGAGAGAGACAGAGAGAGAGACAGAGAGAGAGAGAGAGAGAGAGAGAGAGAGAGAGAGAGAGAGAGAGGAGTGCGACATGGTTCGGGATAAAAAAGACAACCCAAAACCAAAACAAAACAAAACAAAAAAACCAACAACAACAAAAAACAAAACAAAACAAAAAAAACAACAACAACAAACAAACAAAACAAAAAACAACAACAACCCAAAACAAACAAAACAAACAAACAAAAAACAAACAAAGAAAAAACAAGCAAACAAACAACAACACCACCACCAAAAACGCACAAGAACATTCTATCTCATCTGCACCTTGAATGGTGGTCTTGGGTTTTGTCTTTCGGATTGAGATGATTATACCGAGGGCCCGTGTGCGTGGTTAGCATGCACTTTACGCTCGGAAAAGAACCCACGGCAACGAATGGGGCTGTCGCTGGCAAAATTATGTAGAAAACTCTACTTCCATAGTAAAAGAAATAACACTTGCAGATAGAATTAGAAAGAAGTATTAAAAAAAAAGAATAAATTAACAAAAATAATTTTAAAAAAAGGTGGCACAGCACTGTGGCGACGAGCTCCTCCCAAGGGAGATAAACCCGAATTTCCCTCAAGAGTTTAACGTTGTGACGCTCACACACACACACACACACACACACACACACACACACACACACACACACACACACACACACACACAAAATAAACACACAAAAACAAAACAATACAGTATACCGTCAAGTCAAATACTAAAAAAAAAAAAAAGAAAAAAAAAAGGCCTCCACACACCCAGTAGGTCACGAAGGGACGTATCACGCACAATTCTACAGGCGACAAGAACAAACAAGCAAATAATGCAAACGACAAAAAAAAAAAAAAAAAAAAAAAAAAAAAAAAGTCACGATTTGAAAGACTGATCAACATTATTGAACATCAACCCGATGACTGGCTTAGAATCAGGTACACGGCTTCCTGAAAGGGAGACAGCAACGCTGTCACATAACACACTGTTAGTTACAGAGGGACTGATCATGAACTTTGTTATCAAGAGCAGTCTCAGCAAACAAAGAGTCATCAAGTAAGATGATCAGTTCAGTCAACACTTAAAAAAAAAAATTCATTTATTTATTTATAACCGTTTCGAAGTTTACGTATTCACGTGTTTATCTTTTTCTTTTTCTCCTGACTTGTAGAAGAATAAATAAATATTCCTTAAAATTCCTTCTCTGACTTTGACAACGAGTCTAGTCTTTTGAAAAGGAAGATAAACACATGCACGCACGCAAGCACACACACACACACGCACGCACGCACTCACTCACTCACGCACACACACACACACACACCATGTAAGTATGTATGTACGTATGTATGTACGTACGTACGTACGTACACACACCCACACACACACGAATAACTGATCTCCACATCTTCATTTTGCTTTTCGAATTTTCCTGTACTAATGAGTAGTGAGGAATCATGATCTGATGTCCTGTCGCAAATAAATAATAACGTGACATCCAAACCATAGATTATGTCGCCTCAATGCACAGAACAGCTCACTAGTATGAAGTAACGAAGACGCTCAACGTAAGATTCGTATTTTCATAGAAACTGAAACAAGTATAAGCGGAGATGTTAGGAACAAATAAATGAATAAATAAACAAACGAATGAATAAACAAATAAATAAATAAATAAATAAATAAATAAACTGATGAATAAATAAATAGATTAAAAAAATAATACATTCATGCATAAATACACAGATAGATAGATAGGTAATAAAACATTCATAAAAAGTATAACAAAAAGTAATAGAGGAAAGAAATTAATGTGGTCCGATTACAAGCTGATTATTTACATCCACACACAGAACAAAAATCGTTGATCATCATCATGAGGTACTTTCTATTCTAAGAAATTGAGAAGAAGAAGAAAAAAAGAAAAAAAAAAGAGGAACCACTTCGTTCCTCTCCAACTGAAATGTTATCGGCGACACGTCTCACGTCGACAAGGGTGATGTGTCACAAAACGCACAAAAAACCCACCTTGCACGGTATCCGCAGGTGTGACTGCCACAATAATTGTCTTGTCAATCAGAATCGCCACCAGCCTGCTTAGGAACCAGGTAGTAGTAGCAGCATGCTTTGTGACGTTGGTGACACTTGAGGTGTCAATAATTATCATTGATTGTCAGCTCAGTAACAGGCGTATGTCCCACCATGTCTCTGAGCCTCAGTGGAGATACAATAATCACATCCACACGTTGCATGGATAAAACACACACACACACACACACACACACACACACACACACACAGCATTCACGATTTGTCTCCAGTATCCTCCTTTCAGTAGGTTCCATCACAGTTTCAGTTTCACGAAGGTTATCAGAGGGTGCGGACAGATCCATATACACTACACCACATCTGATGTAAAAAAAAGAAAAGAAAAAAACGACAAAACCGCCCCCCAAAACCGGCAGCACATGCCTGACCTTTTGCATAAACCCACCGCACTGATCAGTCCTTTAAAAGACCCAATCACATCTCAGCAATAGTTTTCTTTCGCTGGCACGTGGATCCTAACTCGTAACAGCTCCTTATCAGTGAGAAAGACACCAGCACACACAGCGACATCTTGGCCCTGTTCCAGCTTGAACAACGTAGGGCACTATACCAGTGGAAAAAAAAAGAAAAAGAAGAAGAAAAAAATGAAAAGAAAATCCAACTTTTGTCCAATCAAACCAAGTTTCAATGTCTCATTTTCTCAATACGGAATGAAATGTTCATGATATCGATCATCTGAACACCTTATACGTTCGTCGAAAATCTGGACATGATGTTCGCCCTTCACGGAGCGTCTTCGTCTGCAAAGTCATCGCGCTTAGGGTTGGATCCGTTACAGAGCTGGAGCATGTAGAACTCATCTCGACATAGGTTTTGTGGGCTGGTGATCTTTCTATTATGCAGAAGGCCTGATTCATGTCGTTTCGTCCAACCCCAACTTCAACTTCCATGACGGATGCAAAGCATAAAGTGATCCACGACTGATAATATAAAACGAATAGGTGTCCGACTTTTCTTTTGACAGTTTGCTCTCCACTGAAAACAAAGCACAAATCGCGCGTCATGTAAAGTTCAGAACTGTTTTAAAGTCAACACCATTTGTTTATCCTTGATGGGATGAATACTTCTGCACCACTGATGTTCTCATGCTAACAGATCAAACACGAAAACGTGAGCTTATTAGATTTGAAATCACCCCACAGCT
>NC_134884.1:24759248-24761748 GCF_041734735.1 Babylonia areolata | reverse complement strand
GTAATGGTGAAGTGCAGCATAATATAATATTGTCGTCCATCAGAAGAAAGCCAGATCGTATGGTTTCAGGGTAAGGTCTGACGATGTTGTCAAAGTACGTAGCAGCAGCCATAGTACCGTTCTGGGGCCGTATTCAAGAGACCATCCGTCGTACCTGCGGGGAAAGTTGTAACTGCTGGTAAATTTACATGAGGCAAGACCCGTACACCCTTACCCGCAAGGTACAATGGTCTCTTGAAGGAGGAATTGGTGTGCTCTGCCTTGCATACAGACTCCTTCCCCACGTCACAATGAAGCCACGGTCCTGCCGGTTGTGGAAACGGTGGTTGTGGCGTTTCCAAACTCTGTTCCTTTGGTCTGTCATATCGAGGTAAAATTGCGATTTCGTAATGAACAACATTGGAACATCGTGTATGTCACATATTCCATTGCCCAGATCAGCCTTACTCGGACGTGGTTCCAGTAAAAATATATGCAGATGACTGAGTTCTGGAGTACAGACCAACCTCGCGAAGTCTCCGTCTCACAGTTTCAGGTGAAGTGCGAGTCACAGTCGCATTCTGAAGGTCGTTCTGAAGCTGCGTCGCATTCCGGAATGTCTAGTACCGAAATCCAGGAAATTCCACCCAGCATTACACGTTCCAAGCTGTAGCAGCTTGGTGTTGAGAAGCTTCATCTTTCAGCATACCAATCCTTCTGGCCGTCTCGCTTTCGGTTTAGCGTCTCTCTTGAGATGCATGGTGAGACAGGGTACAACACAGGCTGTCCACGATGACAGCAGCCCGAATTTCACACAGAGAAATCAGTTGTGACAAAGAGTAATACAATACAATACAATACACTGGTTTATATGCATGTTGAAACAACGAGAATTTCGACAAGAGCTCTGTTTCAGCCCAGTTCTAAAGGCAGTGTAATATACATGCATTTGCGCGCTGAAGCAAACACTCGTGACTTAGTTTACAGCGTACAGATACCGAAATGTCGAATGTTCAAGATGCACATACACCCGTTGCTTGCAACAACGAACCGACTTTACATGCATAAGAAAAAAAGAAATAAAACCCCAGAAAATAAAGATCCAAAACTCGTGTGGAGTGGTATATTGTGGTTCATTAGAGGTGTGTTTCTATTCCTTAGAGACGCTGGCCACAATAATAAAAAAGGATCTGGGATTCGCGTCTCTGCTGCGGCAAGGACATAAGTGATGGAGGGTATTTGTGGCTGCTGTGCTAAGGACGGAGAGTATTTGTGGCTGCTGTGCTGAGGACAGTCGTAGAGGGTATTTGTGGCGCTCGTCTTGTCGGAATGCAAGGCCAGCAGATGAGCATTCCAACGAAAACAGCGTTGCAAAACAAGACTTACAACGCCATGTGTCTGTTTAGATATCTGCATTTGTCATTATGTCTTCTCTCTGTCTGACATTCTGCATAACACACAATATTGCTTTTTATATTTTTTTTTATTTTATTTTTTAACTGAAGCTCTGTAACTCAGATTAGAGACAGAATCATAAGCACGCACAAAGAGGGACACGCACACACACACACAAACACACACACAAACTCATAAATAGTTACAGAAAGAGAGAGAGAGAGAGAGAGAGAGAGAGAGAGAGAGAGAGAAGAGGAGAAAGAGAGAGAGACAGACAGACAAACAGATAGAAAGACAGAGAGAATGGAATACAGAAAGGGAAAGAAAACAGAGACAGACAGACAGAGAGAGAGAGAGAGAGAAAGAGAAAGAGAGAGGACAAAGAGAGAGAGATAGAGAGAGAGGGGGGGCGGAGGGAGGGGGCGCGGGGGGGGGGGGGGGGGGGGGATACAGGCAATTTCTTTACAGATGATTTTTCCCCAATCAAGCCTTCTATTTGCCCCAACGTCTTTGGAAGGAGCAACATGAAAAAAAGAAGAAGAAGAAGAAGAAGAAGAAGAAGAAGAAGAAGAAGAAGAAGAAGAAGAAGAAGAAGAAGAAGAAGAAGAAGAAGAAGAAGAAGAAGAAGAAGAAGAAGAAGAAGAAGAAGAAGAAAGGAAGGACGAACTGGCTTCCCGAAGAAAATGCATATTACACACGCGAACGACAAACAATAGAACTATCGACCACGAACATACCGAAAGAGCATCATGAGTGGGCAACGTGATGGAAGTCAAGGCAACAACACGTCACAGATATTATATTATTATGGTTCGTTAGAGAAGTGTTTCCATTCTGAAAAAAAAAACGCTGTTTCAGAAATAATACACTACAACTCACCCATGCCCCCTCTCCCACCCCGTCCTCTCCGCCCCCGATCCCCTCCCCCCGCCCCCCAAAAAGCAATAAGCTTATTCTTGGCTTCTGTATCTATCATATTCAGTTCAGTCATTTTAGACGGAATATTTCGGAAGCATATTCCCGAGAGTTTTTGTTGAAAATTTACTTTGGTCAGTTTCGTCATGGATTTCCAACATATATTGGTATTTTCTTTTGTCTTTTATGCAGTTTCACGATAGGTTGAATA
>NC_134884.1:24736748-24754248 GCF_041734735.1 Babylonia areolata | reverse complement strand
GAAGAAGAAGAAGAAGAAGAAGAAGAAGAAGAAGAAGGAGGATCAACGGCTTTGTGTCAGAATGTACTTTCCCAGCTGGTTCTGGCTGTGTTGCAAATTATATAGGGATATGATAAGAGAGAGAGAGAGAGAGAGAGAGAGAGAGAGAGAGAGAGACAGACAGACAGACAGACAGACAGACAGACTTGATGAAAATCACTGACAGAGGCCATGCATGCGTGCGTGCGTGCGTGCGCGCGTGAGTGTGTGTGTGTGCGTGAGTGCGTGCGTGTGTGTGCGTGCGTGCGTGCGTGCGCGTGCGTGCGTGTGTGCGTGCGCGTGTGTGTATGTGTGTGTGTGGGTGCGTGCGTACGCGCGGGCGCGCGCGCGTGTGTGTGTGTGTGTGTGTGTGTGTGTGTGTGTGTGTGTGTGAGTGAGCAATGCATTTGTACCCACCGGAAAACAGTTTCTGTCAGGCAATATTTAATGGACAATCAACTCCATAACAAGAAAAAAAACCCAATCCACTCAGGATTTGTCCGAAAGTCTCTTCAGACAAGTCTCGATCTCTCAGAATGACGCTTTGATGCCCCTTGGAAACAACCTTCGTGGTTCTGAATGTGCAATACACAATACAAAACAGTATCACGCAATCCTCTATTACACAATGTTAATATAATTATTTCACGTATTCTAATCCCTTATTGAACCCAAAGCTGGCTTCAATTACTGGTTAAGAAAGTAGAATACTTCAAAATAGAACTCGATTCTTATCAAAATAGGTTGCATAAAAAAATGGAATCATGTCATTAACATCAAAAGAATGGGAACATGTACAAAAAAAAGAAAAAAGAAAAAAAAGGAATCATGTCACTAAATCAAAAGAATGGGAAAATGTACTGACCAAACAAACAAAAACAAAAATAAACCAAAAAACAAAAAACAAACAAACAAAAAACAAACCCCAAACCAAAACAAAACAAACCAAAAAGTACCAGCGTATGCACATATAAACACGAGCATAACTGCATGCAAACGCACACACAAACACCCCCAACCCCCCAACCCCCACACCCCCCACCCACACGCATGTACGAACACAAGCACTTGCTATTCCCTACTCCTCGGCTTTCCTCTCTTCACCCTCTCAGCCCCCCCCCCCCCTGCCCCCGCCGACCCAGCCCCACCCTACACCCAACCCCCAACGCCCAGACAACCGTGTTGTCTGTGTTCTGACCGTCGACGTCAAGTGACTGACAAGGCAGAAAGACAATCCTGTGGAGACCTCCACCACCGCACATGCACGCACGCACGTACACTCAGGAAATGAAGAGCATGACCAACGCTCCAGAACCAGGACAATGAAAGAACCCATGATGGCCGCGAGCGCTTTCTGTTTCCTGCACGTGACGGTGAGTCATGTGATTGGCGCAGCGCCTCGTCCATGTCATGTTGGAATTTGAAGAAAAGAAGAAGAAGAAAAAAAAAAGATAATTGAACATTAAAGAAGGACAATAATGAAAGGGAAACGTTTTCCACGTTTTCTGAACATCGGTTATTGAAAAAAGAAAAAGAAAAGAAAAAAAGAAAAAATCCAAACAGAGGCCCAGAACCAGATATTGTGAGATCGCGTCAGCTTCAAACACCTACAATCATGCTCAGCTGTTTTTTGTTGTTGTTTTTTTGCCTTCCTTTTGATTGTTGTTGTTGTTGGTTTAAATAGCATTTTGTTTCCAAATTTCTTAGTTGTTATTGTTTTTGTTGTTGTTGTCGTGTGTCTTTTCTCTTCCACAGTCTTCTTAAATCTAATAATGATAATAATAATAATGATAATGACATCAATGATGATGATGGTGATGATGATGATGATGATGCAAACGATACAACAACAAAAACAACAACGACTACTACCACTACTACTACTACTACTAAGAAGAAGAAGAAGAAGAAGAAGAAGAAGAAGAAGAAGAAATCAATACAGTAATGAATCGTGTTCAGAGTCAAATCAAAGCGCTTTCACATCAGTCGTTCGCACGGAAACAACGACAACTACCACTACTACTACTAAGAAGAAGAAGAAGAAGAAGAAGAAGAAATCAATACAGTAATGTATCGTGCTCAGAGTCAAATCAAAGCGCTTTCACATCAGTCGTTCGCACGTAACATATGCAAAACTGTGGTCCATAGGGACGAAAGACAAAACTAAAAAAATACAACGTGAACATGAATCCTGAGAAACGGCAGACCGGGAAGATGGACGTGTTTGGAGAAAAGGAAAGGGTGGGAGGTAATTAGGAAAGAGGCGGTTATTATCTATTATTTATTATTATTATTATTTTTTTTTTACCAGACTTGAAAGAGACGGCAACTTCTCAGTGATGCTCAAAAGAATTCATTGTTATTCATTTTTTAATTTTTCATTAGCGCCAATCTTCTGTCAAGACACAACTCTAACCGCTTTGCAAACACGGAGTAATTTGCACAACAAGCTGCCTGCGTACCTGAGTAGAGGTGCCCTTAGGCGCTCATCATTCGTTTCCTGTGTCATGCAGTCAGGCTTCAGAAATGCGTACGCACATACATGTATAAAAGAGTGGATTTCCCTTCAGAATAATAATTTTGCCAGGGACAACCGTTTTCGCTGTCTTGGGTTATTTTACTTCCGCTAAGTACATGTTGAACACATGTCTTCGGTTTATTGTCTCACCCAAATGTCTAAAGAAAAATTGAAGAAAGATATAATATGTACTTGTTTTGATCATTATGTATATTGTTCCCTCTAACTGCTGGAATCAAGGTGCTTTCTTCCGGTGTTGCTAAGCAGTTACGGGATCCCGCATACCAGCATCAGGTGTTACGTTATATAATGTTCTATTCTGTTATATTCTGTTCTATCATATCGTATGATATGATATTATAATTATTATATCACAGCTTTGTATCGTGTCATGATAATCACATCATTGTTTTTGCACTGTGTTGCATTGTATTGTATCACTTTTCGTAACAACATATTTCTCAGTGTAAATTTGTGCGTGCGTGTGTGTGTGTGTGTGTGTGTGTGTGTGTGTGTGTGTGTGTGTGTGTGTGTGTGTGTGTGTGTGTGTGTGCGCGCGCGCGCGTTTATTAAAACACCCATGAGATGCACCCTTGCGACGCTCTTGTTTTTTTCTGACATTTAGTTACGGTACTGTTTTAAGTCGTTATATATATATATATATATATATATATATATATATATATATATATATAGATAGATAGATAGATAGATAGATAGATAGAAGCTCAAGATCCATAAACGTGCAGAATTCTCTTCTAACTGGAGCCAATGAAAGAATCTTGTTTCTGTCTGTCTGTCTGTCCCCCTCCCTCCTCGTTCTCTATATGGCTTATAATGCTGCAGGAAGGTTGAACATATATACGTTTGCCATTAGCCCCAGGCGCAATGGACCTGGGGGAAATATACGAACACGTAGGAAGAAACGGGTATGATAAAAAAGAAAGAATAAAAAAGGACACAGGCAGACTGCAAGGAAAGAACCTTCCTGGGAACGGAAGACGCGAGGGATGCTTTTATGACGCGTCCCATATTTTAGGCGTATAGTGCGTTATCAATTCACATCTCCTCTCAGGTAGGCAGGATGCGAAGGGGGTGGGGGTGGGAGTGTGGGGGTGGGGTTGGAGGGGTGGGGGTTCTGCAAATGACTTGCAGCAGATACAGTCTTGTCTGTTGCAGCTAACCCAATCGTGTCTATTGCAGCTGACACAGTCTCGTCTATTTCAGCAGACCCAACATTGCCTATTGCAGCCGATACTGTATTGTCTATTATTGCAGCAGACACAATCTTGTTTATTGCAGTTGACGCAACCTCGTCTTTTTTGCAGTAGGCACAATCTTGGCATTTGCTGCAGGCGCAATGTTATCTTCTGCAGCAAGACAAAGACACAATTGTGTTTATATATTGCAGCAGACATGATCTTGGCTATCGCAGCAAATACACTCTTGTCTATTGCAATGCAGCTGGTACAATCTTGCCTGTTGCAGCAGACACAATCTTGTCTCTTGCAGCAGACACTACCTTAGCTATTGCACAAGACATAATCGTATTCACTGCAGCAGCAACCTTGATAACACAGTCTTAGCTATTACAGATGGCACAATCTGGTCTGTTGCAGCAGTCACAACCTTGTCTATTGCAGTATACACAATCGTGTCCACTGCTGCAGACAGAATCATCTTAGCTATCGCAGAAAGGAGGCACAGTCTGGGCTGTGGCATCAGACAAGACACAATCCATGGCATTGATGCTGACACGGACTTGGGTTGTGTCCAACAAGCTCTTGTTTTGCCCCCATGTACGTCTCAATGTCGTGTCCAACGTAACATAGATTGAATTAGGTTCATTTGCCATTATTACATCCGGCTGAAAACTACCCAGCACGCGAAAGTCTGTCGTGAAAGACATGCAAAGCGTGTATCGGCCCCACTCTTCTACTGCCTCTCACATTCAGACATGCACACTGTTCATGTCACGTTGACGAAAACATGCAAAAAAAATACAACTCTTGTGTGTGTGTGTGTGTGTGTGTGTGTGTGTGTGTGTGTGTGTGTGTGTGTGTGTGTGTGTGTGTGTGTGTGAATCACCGTCATGACGTATACTTTGTGTAAGAGTCTCTTTGCCTCTCTGTCTGTCTGTCTCTGTCTCTCTGTCTGTCTCTGTCTCTCTCTGTCCGTCTCTCTTTCTTTCTCTCTCTCTCCCTATTTCTCTCTCTCCCCCTCTCTCTGTCTTTCTGTCTCTGTCTGTCTCTGTCTCTCTCTCTCCATCTATTATCCTCTCTCTTTTTGCTCTTCCCCTCTCTCTCTTTCTCCACCCTATCTCTTTCCCTCTCATCCATCTATCATCCTCTCACCCCCCACCCCCACTTTTCTCTCCCTACCCTCTCTCTCTTTACCCCTCATCTCTCCGTTAGTAATCCTCTCCGTCCATCCGTTTTTCCCTCTATGTCTCTCCCTCTCCTCCCCTACTTCTTTCGACCCCCCCCTCCCCCCCCCGGTCTGTTAACTCATTCACCACTGCGCCCGAGCAATGCCTTGGCGTCAAACGTAATGGTTTACATGCTCCCATATGTGCATAAACTGCAAAGAAAGGGAACAAACTTCTACAATTTCCGGCTATAGCAGCAAGTGTAAAGTTCGGAGGGAAAAGCCGGTTAATTTCAATATAATCATTTCCTGTGTTTCCGGTAATACGCAAGCCACTTATTACCAGTAATGGGCAAAAAACTGTTGTGCATTACTGGCAACCGCTGTTGAGCAACACACACACACACACACACACACACACACACACACACACACACACACACACACACACACACACACACACACACAAGTTTCAAGTTTTAATTATCCTTTCACTCCTATTGGAGTATGGAGGATTACTGCAAAATAATATCTTCGTGCCCAGATCAAACGTTTCCAAATACACAACAATGTCACATAAAAGTTGAGAAACCAAAAATGTCTTTTAACTCCAAAAGTATAGCTAGGCAACATTTGCAAATCTAATCATCTTACTTACAGCTAAAATGACTTTTTTTTTGCCTCCTTTGAGCATATTACAAATATTAAAAACCGATTTTGGAGACAAATGTTTTTAGGAACATATCTATTTCGTAGCTGATCATAATTGGGACAACTCATCACCAATCACAGACATCTTACAAACCTTACAAAGCCGTAACTCTCGTGGTATGCCTTTGTGTCTCCCTGTTTCTATTTCCAGCTTATGATTACTACTTCGAAATCTGAAGAAGCTGATAACGTAATTATCAGGCATTTGACTAACATATTTTTCTTTTCCAAATCCACTTTTGAAATTTCGATAAAACAAACATTTACTACTCGCCTCTAGAGCATGTCTCCATAGATTTTGAAAACTCACACACACACACACACACACACACACACACACACACACACACTCAGAGGCACGCAAACACACACACAGACACAAACACACACACACACAAACAAACCATGAATATATATATATATATATATATATATATATGTACATACATCTCTGTATCTCTCTCTTTCTTTCTTCCTTCTGCCCTTGAGTCTTTCGCTGGTTGCTCTTCAGCTTTACTTCGCTTACTTTACGCCTTCTTCATTCTGTTTTTGCGTCCGTCCCTGACATTTATTTTAACAATCCCATTTCCCAATCACCCGCGCGAGCGCAGCAGCCTACAGCGAGCACATCCCATCAAAAACAGCAGAGATAAATGATTGAGAAAGAAGGAAGAAAAAAAAAAAACGAAACAAAAAAAAACTCCACCAACAGTGAACAAACACGAAAAAAAAAAATCAAAAAAAAATCCAGGAACACTTCCTTGAAAAACCAATACAGTTGACAGGAGCAGGAAGGCAGAAAATGACAGGTGTGGGGAAAAAAGGCCGAACATTAAGGAAAAAAGCAACAGTGAATGGGGGAGGGGGGGAGGAGAGGGGGGGGGGGGGGGTGCAAACTGCCGCATCACAATTTCCAGGATAAAGGCAGCAATCCAATGATGATAATGATAACAAGAGCTGAAAGGCATTTATGCAGGGCACCAGGAAAGAAGAAAAACAAAGGAAGTATCTAAAAGGTTAAAAGGTCCAGCAGAGTTTTTTTACGGACATAATATTGGAAGTGAATACATATTCACTGTCCGGGGCTCAACATAGGAAAGCAGTTCAGTTCAGTGCAGTTCAGTTACTCAAGGAGGCGTCACTGCGTTCGGACAAATCCATATTCGCTACGTCACATCTGCCAAGCAATTAATTGCCTGACCAGAAGCGTGCCCCAAAGCTCTTAGGCCCTGAGGCAAAAAAAAAAAGTAAGCAGATAGATAATGAAATAAATCCAATGCGTAAAAAGATAATGATAGATAGATGAATAAACAAATATAAAGAAAAGAAGTAAAGATAAAACAAAAAGACAAGAATGATAATGAATAAACAACACACACACACACACGGCAAAAAAGAAAAGAAAAGAAAGTAAGCAGATAGATAATGAAATAAATCCAATGCGTAAAAAGATAATGAATAGATAGATGAATAAATAAATATAAAAAAGAAGTAAAGATAAAACAAAAAGACAATAATGATAATGAATAAACAGATAAGCAAATAATGCAAACATTCACACACACACACACACACACACACACACACACACACACACACACACACAGCAAAAACAAACAAACAAAAAAAAGCAAGCAGATAGATAACGAAATAAATACAATGCGTAAAAAGATAATGAACAGACAGATAAATAAATAAATATAAAAAAGAAGTAACGATAAAACAATGAACAAACAGATAAGCAAATAATGCAAATAAACACACACACACACACACACACACACACACACACACACACACACAGGTAGGTGGGGGGGGGGGGGGGTGAAGGCAGGGCATAGGAAGGCGCCGTCCCCATCCCCCTCCACTGCCAAAATCCCCAACTCTCCTTCCATCTTTTTTAACCTTCCTTGACCGAAGTCATGTATACCCGTTCACACATGGGTAGAGTTTTGAAAATTGGAGTGAGGCAAACACGATACTGAGAGACAGCTTCAGGAAAGCATGGCGCCAACGTCTGGACATCGGGACGGAGGACGAAAAGGACGGTATCCATGAGCTCCTCTCCCACCTCTACCGTCTGAAGGTATCAAATACTGACCAGTGCCCTTGTGGCACAGGCCCACAGACCCCCTCGCATATCCTGCAGTTCTTCTCCACCTTCGACGCTCTGAGACACCAGGCATGGCCCAGCCCGGTGAAGCTCCAAGAGAAACTGTGGGGACCGGTGGGGTCCCTGCGACGCACCGCGGACTTCGCTGTCCTGACCGGACTGAAAATCTAGCGTGGCCAGGGAACGCGGAAGAAGAAGGAGGAGGAGGAGGAGGAGCAGAAGAAGAAGAAGAAGAAGAAGAAGAAGAAGAAGAAGAGTAAAGCACCTTTCCCAAGGACACAGCACCATGTCGGAACACACCCACGAACACTAATCACCAGTGAACACTGGACGGAACACACTGGATCGGAAGTCCAATGGCTGGTTGATTCTGCAACCCACGGCACCTCTACATTCTTGATGAAGTATTGTATTCTATACAGGTAACTGCTGTCCCGACTATCTGGGCCAGAATTTGATTATAGTGGAGAGTGTCTTGCCCAAGTTAGTTACATCCCCACTCTCTCGGCCAAGTGGGGTTTTGGGACAGTCGGTGTTGGGATGGTTTCCCAAAGGCCAGCTTATCGCCCCCCCCCCCTCTCCCCAAGGCTGCAGCACTAAGAGCCAGTACAGTTTTGCCTCATAGTTTGAGAATCATAGTTCTCACAAAAGACTCAGCTGTCAGTGATTTCCTATTGCATTGGAGAAACCATTGATAATACAGCTCTCACTTTGCTGTTGGCCCAACTGTAAATTAATGTCAATCTGTGAAGTATACAGCAATACAAACAAGCAGATAAACACAGGCTGAACCCCTCCCCCCCGACCCCCAAAACACGACACGTACATGTAACATACGGCCACAATGAAGAATGATACCGTCCAACAGTTTCATTGTCAAGAATGGGCCAGAGTGTGCAGACTGGGACTCGTGGGTAAGAGATGCCTGATCTACCTATAGACCCAAAGCGCTGGTCTTGAGAGCCTAACCCGCCCTCGCCGACCCCCCCCCCCCCCCCCCCCCAAAAAAAAAAAAAAAAAAAAAAATCAAGGATGCTACTGGTGGGGTTCCAAACCCACTCATAAACCCACTGGATCTCAAGAAGTCAAACACTCTTTTAACCACTCGGCTACCGTGCTATATATCCAATATATTTTGTATTTCTTTTTATCACAACAGATTTCTCTGTGTGAAATTCGGGCTGCTCTCCCCAGGGAGAGCGCGTCGCTACACTACAGCGCCACCCATTTTTTTGTATTTTTTCCTGCGTGCAGTTCTTTTATTTTGTTTTGCCTATTGAAGTGGATTTTTCTACAGAACAACCCTTTTGTTGCCGTGGGTTCTTTTACGTGCACTAAGTGCATGCTGCACACAGGACCTCGGTTTATCGTCTCATCCGAATGACTAGCGTCCAGACCACGGAATAAAGGAACACAATAACAAAAAAAGCAGGAGGCAGAAGAAAGAAACGTCCATTTTCAGCTCAGGAAACTGTCGTTTTGGGGGCCTCAGGAAGAAAGGTTTGTACCCTTCAGCACACACTGAAAACACTCGGTCATAACAACAACAACAACAACAACACACACACACACACACACACACACACGTATGTACACAAGCACTCACACACCATTCCCTACTCCTCCAGCCACCCCCCCGTCTTCACCCCCCCTCACCCCCCCCCCCCCCACACACACACACACACAACCCGGTTATCCCCATTTTCTTTATCACGCGTACTAACTGACGCCAAGGCAACTGAGAGGAGAAAAACAATCCTGAAGAGACATCTACTTGTCCAACATTCGCGCACTCAGGAAATGAAGAGCTTGACCAAAGCTGGGGAACTAGGGCAATGAGAGAACTCACACACTGTGGATCGTGCACTTTTGACAGAGACGCCTACACAAAGTATACGTGATAATGATGGTGGTGTTTTGATGATTGACATTTGCTTCCGTAGCATATCTCTCTCCTCCCCACCCTCCCTTCTCATTCCACGCAAGTAGATTGCAAGGGAAGAGTGTACAGAACATTTAACAAATTAGTACACGAAGCTGAAAATCTTTTGATCAATATTTTCTGTCATCGTTTTGACAGTTGATTAACGAGATGATTCTTCTTCAGATTTTTCTGAAACACTTTTTTTCAATCCGAAATACTTTTGGAAATTAGTGGAGGGTTATTCCCCAAATTTCCGCCAAAGTACAGAACGCTGAATAAGTAATGGTTATTTCTAGGTCTTGGTGTGCATAACATATGTAATTTTTTTTGGAGGGGGAGCTGGGGGGTTAAGGGGGGGTCGTGGTCGGAGGTAATTTCCACATACAGCAGTGTGTGTGTGTGTGTGTGTGTGTGTGTGTGTGTGTGTGTGTGTGTGTGTGTGTGTGTGTGTGTGTGTGTGTGTGTGTGTGTGCTCATAACTTATTTTCTGCACATTTTCTCATCTGTTCAGTGACACCACTTTCACGCAATTTTCACTTTTCTCAGATAGTTTGCTTTTTTTTTCTCATGTAACCGACTTTTCAAAACGTTGGATAATCAAGACAGACTCTAGCTCTATTTTGAAGCATTCAACTTTCTTAGCCAACATTTTAAGCCACAGTAAGGTTAGACATTTGAATAAAGTTAAATTGTATTTTTTTTCTGACAGCATTTCATTGCATTCAGTTTCAATTTCAGTTTCTCAAGGAGGCGTCACTGCGTTCGGACAAATCCATATACACTACACCACATCTGCTAGGCAGATACCTGATCAGCAGCATAACCCAATGCGCTTAGTCAGGCCTTGAGTGCATGAATATACATTTGTGTACCTAACAGAGAGGATTCTTTCTACAAAATTTTTCCAGAGGGCAACACTCCCGTTGCCATGGGTTCTTTTTCAGTGCGCAAGTGCATGCTGCACACGGGACCTTGGTTTATTGTCTCATCCAAATGACTAGACGCTCAATTTGATTTTCCAGTCAAACTTGGGAGAAGGGGTGAGAGCGGGATTTGAACACACACCCTCACAGACTCTCTACATTGGCAGCTGAGCGTAAACTTAAGAGAAAGGGCGCGAGCAGGATTCGAACCCACACCCTCCCGTATTCTCTACATTGGCAGCTGAGCGTCTTAACCATTCTGCCACCTTCTTCGCTACATGTGAAGAGAGTCACCGAGTGTTTTAGGTATTGCATAACAGAGGATTGCGTGATAGTGTTTCGCGTTGTGTATTGCGCATTCAGAACCGCAAAGATCGTTTCGAAAGGACATTAACGACGTCATCTGCAGGTATCGAGAGTTGGGATCAAACTCACCGACCTCTCTGAAGAGGCCATTTCAGCCAAATCCTGGCTTTTTTTGTGGAGCAGATTGTCCGTTAGATACGGCCTGACAGAAACTATTTTTCCAATGGGGACACACACACACACACACACACACACACACACTATATCGCACTTAAGCACACACACGCATGTGTCTGATGTCTCTGCTTGTCTGTCTGTATCTCTCTTTCTGACTCTGTCTTCAACTGTCTTCCTGTCTGTCTGCATGTATCTTTCTCTCATAGCATACCCCTATGTAATCTGCGAAATCGTCTGTACCGGCCGGAAGATTTGTTATTTCGTTGTTTTTTGTTGTTGTTTTTGTTGTTGTTTTTTTCATATCACAAGGCCGCTAATCCCCCCCTCCCCTCCTCTTTCGTCTTCTTCTTCTTGCTCTTCCCACCCCCTCTCTCCTCTTTCTCTCCCCAAGCTACATCGGAAGCGACATGGAGGACAATGTCTCATTGTCTGCATCATTTTACTGGCTGCTGCGAATGTGGGTCATTGACTGTGAGACAAAGAACAGCGACAGAACGGACAAAGAAAGAAAAGAGAGAAAAAAGAAAGCAGAAAGGAGAAAGGGAGAGAACTCACTAGGAAGAACGGAATGAAGAAAAGATAAAAGAAAATGAAAGGAAGGAAGGAATGGGAGGGGTGGGAGGGAGGAGAAGAAGGAATAAAAAAGAAAGAAAGAGAGAACGAAAGAAAGAAAGAAAAGAAAACCTTAAGTTAAAAAGACAAAAATAGAGAAAAAAAACACTCCTGAACAACAGCACAACAGAGAGAGACACGGAGAGAGGGAGGGAAGGAGGTCAGAGAGACAGAGACACAGAGAGAGAGAGGGAGGGAGGACAGAGAGACAGAGACACGGAGAGAGAGGGAGGGAGGACAGAGAGACAGAGACACAGACAGAGAGGGAGGGAGGACAGAGAGACAGAGACACAGAGAGAGAGAGGGAGGGAGGACAGAGAGACAGAGACACAGAGGGAGAGAGGGAGGGAGGACAGAGAGACAGAGACGCAGAGAGAGAGGGAGGGAGGACAGAGAGACAGAGACACAGAGAGAGAGAGTGAGGGAGGACAGAGAGACAGAGACACAGAGAGAGGGAGGGAGGACAGAGAGACAAAGACACAGAGAGAGAGAGGGAGGGAGGACAGAGAGACAGAGACACGGAGAGAGAGAGAGGGAGGGAGGGACAGAGAGACAGAGACACGGAGAGAGAGAGAGGGAGGGAGGGACAGAGAGACAGAGACACGGAGAGAGAGAGAGAGGGAGGGAGGGACAGAGAGACAGAGACACGGAGAGAGAGAGAGAGAGAGGGAGGGACAGAGAGACAGAGACACGGAGAGAGAGAGAGGGAGGACAGAAAGACAGACACGGAGAGAGAGAGAGGGAGGGAGGGAGGGACAGAGAGAGACAGAGAGAGAGGGAGGGAGGGACAGAGAGACACAGAGAGAGAGACAGAGAGAGAGGGAGACAGAGAGACAGAGAGAGAGAGGGGGAGGGAGGGACAGAGAGACAGAGAGAGAGAGAGAGAGAGAGGGAGAGAGAGAGAGAGAGAGAGAGAGAGAGAGGAGGGAGAGAGAGAGAACAGATTCGGCCATGATAAACGAAAAAAAACCACCTAACAACAAACGATACAGTCATACACATACACACACACACACACACACACACACACACACACACACACACACACACACACACACACACAAATACACACATGCACGCACGCACACAGAGAGAGACAAAAGTAACTCCTTGCCGTGAAGAAGAATCCTAATCCATACACCAGGAACGATCTTCCTCTTTGGCTCCGTCAAATCCCTGCACTCACCTCTTTTAAGGCTGCTGGCTTTAAAACCCACTTCTTTCCAAAAAAGCCCATCTCCCCCTCTTTTCCACGAGTTTCTCTTACCCTTGCATATTTATAGTTTTGTCTTCCATTCCTTTGGTTCAGAGTGATATATGCATGCGTGTGAAAGTCTTAAACAAAAAAGCTCTTTGAATTGTCTCAACATTAGGTTGCGCGTTGTTTATATTCATGCATTATTTATCATCATTCGTCATCAAGGAGGAAGATGGGAGAATGGTTAGAACGTTGTCTGCCAATACAGAGTCCGCGATGGTGTGGGTTCGAATCCCGCTCTCGCCCTTTCTCCCAAACTTGTCATGGAAATCAAACTGAGCGTCCAGTCATTGGGATGAGACGATAAACCGAGGTCCTTTGTGCAGCACGCACTTGGCGCATTGATAAAGAACCCATGGCAGTGAGAGTGTTGTCCTGTGGCAAAATTCTGCAGAAGATATTCACTCGGATAGGTAGACAAATATATATGCATGGACTCATGGCTTGCCTAAGGGCGTTGGGTTATGGTGCTGGTCAGGCATCTGCCTAGTAGATGTGGTGTAGCATATTTATATGGATTTGTCCGAACGCACTGACGCCTCCTTGAGAAACTGAAACTGAAACTGAATCTCATCACGACCGATGAAGACGTCAGGGACTCGGGAAGTGAGAACGCAGCCCCAAAAGCATACGTGTAAATGCGCCCCGCACAATGGGCAGACAACCAACAGAAGATGTTAGGTCTCGTTTCCCTGGCCTTCTTCGCGGGCTGGACGCTACTGGTCGAGGTAGTAGGTGCTGAAGACGCCTCTCCTCAATAGCCAGAACATGCAGCCAGCCGCCAGGCGCTGCGGCCAGTGGCAAGGGTTTCCCATCCGAAGATGGGCATGCTGCAGGCCCCAATTCTTCTTGCTCTTGCTCTTGTTCTTGTTCTTCTTCTTGATAGCAGTAGTGGTTACTAGTAGTTCCAGCAGAGACGCACAGGAACACAACCACAAAGAGAACTTCTTCAACTCTTTGAAGAGACACTGGGATGCATCATAGACGAACAGTTCACCAGACTCCTTCTTGTCTGTTGGTTCTGTGTCAAAAAGCCTTTGGTCTCTGCAAATGGTGTTTCCTGCCCCTTTTGCAATGATATCAGTCCATCGGTGTTATATATCTTTTCTTCTGTCTTCCCCTCCGTCTCCCACCCTCCCTCTCGACAGTTCCTTGGAGGGCCAGGGAGGACAAAAACAAAAGAAATAGTTTCAGTTTTTCAAGGAGGCGTCACCGCATTCGGACAAATCCATATACGCTACACCACATCTGTTAGGCAGATGCTTAACCAGCACCATAATCCGACGTACTTAGTCAGGCCTTGAGCGCATGCTTGTAACTGTATTTGTGTACCTATCAGGTGGAACTCTTCTGCAGAATTTTGCCAGAGGTAAACACTCGCCACGGGTTCTTTTTCAGTGCGTCAAGTGCGTGCTGCACACGGTTTATCGTCTCACCCGAATGACTAGACGCTCAGTTCGATTTCGCAGTGAACCTTGACGAGAGTGGGATCGGGATTCGAGCTTAGACACTCACGGACTCTGTACTGGCAGATGAGCGTCTTAACCATACTGCCACTTCCCTCCTCAGGCAGAACATACACACACACAAAAAAACAAACAAACAAACAAAAAATAAAACAAAAAAATAAATAAAATAAACAACAAGCAACAACAGCATCTAAACAACCAATAACTATAATCATTATGAATAATTATCATGAATACAGCATCTATACAACCAATAATAATAATATGAATAATTATTATGAATACTTGTTGAGCGTTTTTCTCCCTTAGAGGGGGCTCAAAGCGCTTCACAAAAACATTAAACACGAATACACACACAAAAAAAGATCTAACGCACAAAAAGCATAAAACAGATTCAAAGACTACCCGTATTACATTACTTAATTACACACACACACACACACACACACACACACACACACACACACACACACACACACACTGAGAGAGAGAGAGAGAGAGAGAGAGAGAGAGAGAGAGAGAGAGAGAGAGAGAGAGGAGAGTTTGCACGAGTGATAGTTGAACGTCATCAGAAAGACATCGAAGGTCTATGCAACCAACACAACAAGCAAAACAACGAACAACACCACCACTCACTTCTCGGCCCGGGACTGCTCTATATTCTTGGCCAGGACGGCCACGGACAGGGCCATGCTGCCCACGCCCATGAGGCCCGTGAAGCAGGCGATGACCCGGGCACAGTAGGACCGAGGCACCAGGTCCCCGTAGCCCACGGTGAGGAAGGTGACGGCTGTCAGCCACATGGACTGCCCGAACTGGGTGGAGTGGGAGTCAGGGTCCGTGTACACCTGTGGGGATGACACTGCTGTTACCAGTACTATCAGTATACTAGTATTTGTGATGATGATGATGATGATAATGACGATGACGATGACGATGTGTCAGCCATCAGCCACATGGACTGTCCGGAGAACAGCAATGACCAGATGATGGTTTTGATACCACCACTGTTACCGGTACTACCAGTATACTTCCACCTGTGATGATGATGATGATGATGATGATGATGATGATGATGACGATGACGAGGTGTCAGCCGTCAGCCACATGGACCGTCCGAACTGTGTTGACTGGGAGTCAGGGTGCGTGTATACCTGTGGGCAGAACAGTGGTAATGACCAAAGAAAATACCACTGTTTCCGACACTACCAGAATACTTCCACTTGTGATGATGATGATAATGATGATGATGATGATGATGGTGATGATGATGCTGATGTTGCCCGCAGAACAGCAATGACCAGATAATGGTTTTGATACCACCACTGTTACCGGTACTACCATTATACTTCTACTTATGATGATGATGATGATGATGATGATGATGATGATGATGACGACGACGATGACGAGGTGTCAGCCGTCAGCCACATGGACCGTCCGAACTGCGTTGACTGGGAGTCAGGGTACGTGTATACTTGTGGGCAGAACAGTGGTAATGACCAAAGAAAATACCACTGTTTCCGACACTACCAGAATACTTCCACTTGTGATGATGATGATAATGGTGATGATGATGATGATGTTGCCCGCAGAACAGCAATGACCAGATGATGGTTTTGATACCACCACTGTTACCGGTACTACCAGTATACTTCCACTTGTGATGATGATGATGATGATGTTGATGATGATGATGATGATGACGACGACGACGAGGTGTCAGCCGTCAGCCACATGGACCGTCCGAACTGCGTTGACTGGAAGTCAGGGTACGTGTATACCTGTGGGCAGAACAGTGTTAATGACCAAAGAAAATACCACTGTTACCGACACTACCAGAATACTTCCACTTGTGATGATGATGATGATGATGATGATGATGATGACGAGGTGTCAGCCGTCAGCCACATGGACCGTCCGAACTGCTTTGACTGGGAGTTAGGGTGCGTGCACACTTGCGATCAAATCATGATTATGATAATACTGCTTTTACCGATACTACCTGCATACTAATACTTGTGATGATGATGGTGATAAAGATGATGATGATGAAGATGATGATGATGATGATATGATGACGAGGTGACAGCTATCAGTCACATGGACTGCCCGAACTGCTTTGACTGGGAATCAGAGTGCGGGCACACCTGCGATCAAATCATGATTATGATAATACTGCTGTCATGACAACACTACTGTCACCAGTGCCACGCTCGGCTTATATTCATTTACAACTTAGTCCTTTGTGCAGGACTGTGAAATTAGGAGGAAAGATTGCACTGGCTCTTTGTGCTGCAGCCTTGGGGGCTAGTTGGCCTTTGGGAACTAGTACAACGCCTACTATGCTGTTACAGTTGATTGTAATGATGATCACAACGTCGACGATGATACTGGCGATAATGATGGTGATGATGATGATGATGATGATGAGAAAGGAACAGAAGAATAATTGATGATGATTATCATAATGGTGGTGAGGAAGAAGAAGAAGAAGAAGAAGAAGAAGAAGATGATGATGACGACAAAGTTGATCATGATGATAATAACTGCAAATAGTAAAAATATTACTATGCCACTACTACGAATGACGACGACGACGACGACGATGACTATGATGATGATGATGATAACGAGGTGACCACCGACATCCACCAAATGGTGATGATCATGATGATTCTAACGGCTATTAGTACTGTTACTATGCTTCTACTGAAGATGATGAATATGGTGATGATGATAATGATGATGATGATGATGATGAGGAGGAGGAGGAGGAGGAGGACGACGACGACGACTACGAATTGACCGCTGTTAGCAAGAGTCAGGGCTCATGTATATCTGAGATACACCTGTGTGTGTGTGTGTGTGTGTGTGTGTGTGTGTGTGTGTGTGTGTGTGTGTGTGTGTGTGTGTGTGTGAGAGAGAGAGAGAGAGAGAGAGAGAGAGAGAGTGAGTGAGTGTGTGTGTTTGTGTCTGTAGGAGTCAGGGTCCGTGTACATTTGTGTGTGTGTGTGTGTGTGTGTGTGTGTGTGTGTGTGTGTGTGTGTGTGTGTGTGAGAGAGAGAGAGAGAGAGTGTGTGTGTGTGCGTGCGTGCGTGTGT
>NC_134884.1:24721748-24731748 GCF_041734735.1 Babylonia areolata | reverse complement strand
CAGCCGCCAGTCCTGTGTGGCAGGATGGGATACATGATGATGGTGGTGGTGTTGGTGTTGGTGTTGGTGTGAGCGTCCCTGGGGTGTTGACGTTGATGATGACGATGATGATGATGATAATCATAATGATGATGATGACGATGATGATGATGACGCTGATGATGATGATAATGATGACGATGGTGACAACGATGATGATGATAATGACGATGATGATGATGATGACGCTGATGATGATGATAATGATGACGATGATGATGATGATGCTGATGACGATGATGATGATGATGACGTTGTTGTTGATGATGATGATGACGTTGATGGTGATGATAATGATGATGATGGTGATATGTGTGTGTGTGTGTGTGTGTGTGTGTGTGTGTGTGTGTGTGTGTGTGTGTGTGTGTGTGTGTGTGTGTGTGTGTGTTTGGTCAGAAATATATTTTAGCCCCCTCATGTTGATTGTTGATTATTGTTAGCAGCGCTTAGGGTTCCCTATTTGCTTAGGAGGTACGTAAGGAGCGGATTATAGACATTCATTCTTCATTTTCTCCCCCTCTTCCTCCTTCTTCTTCTCCTCCTTCTTGTAACTTGTTACTTCGTGTGCGTTTATGCGTAAGAACGACAGAGAGAGAAAGGGACAAGTACACTGATATACAGACAAAAAAGGAAAGAGAGAGAGAGAGAGAGAGAGAGAGAGAGAGAGAGAGAGAGAGAGAGAGAGAAAGAGAGAGAGAGAAACAGGCAGACAGACAGAGGGAGAAAGAGAGAGAGAGAAACAAGAAAGAGAGAGAAAGATGAGGGGGAGACGAACAGACAGACACACATACAGGCAGACAGACAGACATACAGACAGACAGACATTAAAACAAACAGACAGACAAGACAGACACTGGCAGAAAAGAGGAAGAGGGACACAGGACTATGTTACTGGTCTTTAATTAAACAAAGCTATGAGCGAATGGGCACCCAGGAGTGAAGCGAATGTCACCACCATGCCCCAACTCACCTCATCCCGCTTCCTTCCTGCAATACAACTCTTTTCAAACTTCTCCACGACAAACAATATCAATTAACAACGATTATTACTTCACACGAAGCTGAGTTTTCAGTATCCCAAACAAAAGAAAGAAAGAAAGAAAGAAAGAAAGAAAGAAAGAAAGAAAGAAGGAAGGAAGGAAAGAAGGAAAGAAAGGAACAAAGAAGCAGCCAGCTGGTGCCAGTTGCATTGCTTGGTTCTAGCTTTTTGACAGTTACACGTGACAAAATGCCTACGTTGACCGAACTACGCCATTGGTCAGTTCCATACTACACACAGTTAGTAGCGGGTTTCGACCATGCTAGGCTCTTCCGTCCGAGCGATACAGCTGGCTCCTTGAGATTGAAATACAAAAAAAAAAAAAAAAAAAGACTAACGCGGAAAAAAAGAAACAGATGCTAGAGATCGTTTCAGTGGAAAGAAATACTTGAAAGTGATATCAGAACAGAACATCAGCGCCACATTTATAAAACCCTCACATGACGACGATGAAGTCTGAATCAAGTCACAGACATAATCGATCACAGTATGACCCTCTCACATAAAACGATTACTATGTTATTTCACATCCCCACCCCCACCCCCCCGCCGCCAACCATCCCCATGCCCCCGCCCCCCAGATTTTACATTTCTATATCGCATTCATATTACATTCCTTCATACATACAAGGTAGAACAAACAACCATATCTTTCAATTAAGAAACAAATTTAGCCTAAGTTCCGAGTTTTTTTCTCTCCTGGTTTTACATTTCTATATCGTGATTATATTACATTCCCGTATACATACAAGGCGAAACAAACAGCCATAATTATCTTTAAATTATGATACAAATTTAGCGTGAGTTGCGAGTCCTTCTTCCTCTACAAGCTCTTAAAAACAAATTAGATTTAGACATTTCAATCATCCTTCGAAAATAAAATAAAAATAGTTTTCGGAGCCCGCAATTATTTCTGGAGACAAAGATCGATAACAACTACACAACAACTACACACAGAGACACAGACACACAGAGAGACACAGACACACACAGACACACACAAACGCGCGCTCGCACACACACACACACACACACACACACACACACACACACACACACACACACACATATAATATATATCCCATAGTCATATGTGTGTATGTATATGTATATATTGTATATATGTGTATATATTCAGACAGACATAGACACAGACAGAGGCGATACAGAGAGGAGAAGAGTGAGAGATGAGAGTGTGAGAGAGAGAGAGGATAGAGAGAAGAAGACAAGACAAGACAAAATTCTTTATTTCAATGATAACAGATTAAGCACGTGTGCTTTTTTCACATCCAGTCCCGCGCCCTGAATATGGGCTACACTGCACAATACTAAATAAAATGAAAGCATGGTGTTAGTAGAAAACATAAGAAAAAAGGGGAGAAAATAAGAGAGAGAGAGAGAGAGAGAGAGAGAGAGAGAAGACAAGACAAGACAATACAAAATTCTTTATTCAAGGATAATCGATAAGCACTGGTGGTGCTTTTTTCACATCCAGTCCCCGCCCTGAATATGGGTCTACACTGACACAATACTAAATAAAATGAAAGCATGTGTTAGTAGAAATACATAACAGAGGAGAGAGAGAGAGAGAGAGGAGAGAGAGAGAGAGAGAGAGGAGAGAGAGAGAGACGAGAGAGAGAGGAGAGACCGAGAGAGACGAGAGAGAGAGAGAGAGAGAGAGAGAGAGAGAGAGAGAGAGACCGAGAGAGAGACAAAGACAGAGACAGAGAGACAGAGAGAGAGAGAGTTTCCGTAGCAATTGCAACATTACATAGATCAACGAGAAGAATCCATTACGCAAAGGCCTCAATTTCGATAAGTCTCATCATTTGACAGCATATCTTTTCTTCTGAAATCTTACAAAATCCATCATTTTGTCATTCATTTATAACCATTTCCATGTTACAGCAAACAGATTAGTATCTTTCGCTCTCATAAGAACACACAACTTTCAGTTTTGAGAGAATACATTCAAATACTCTGTTAGTGCCCTTTGCAATGTCGACAGAAAAAAAGCATTGATGCCAGCAGTATGTACCTGGTTCGCTGTACAAGGAGCTCAAGAGACTTGCCGCTAACTGAATATTCGTTAAGTGTAAAAAGAAAAAAACAAAAAACAAACAAACAATCATACAAAACAACAACAACAACAAAAAAACAACAACAACAAAAAACATCCCCCCAACCCCCCCCAAAAAACAACAACAACAAAAAAACA
Organism: Babylonia areolata; assembly: GCF_041734735.1. NCBI lineage: Eukaryota > Metazoa > Mollusca > Gastropoda > Neogastropoda > Buccinidae > Babylonia > Babylonia areolata. The sequence continues at coordinate 24,728,452 of NC_134884.1, read as the reverse complement.
AAAAAAACAAACAACAAAAAAACAAAAACAAAACAAAACAAAACAAATACACGAAACGAAACAACTCTCAATAATTGGGTTGCCCATTTTGTGTAAAAGGAATATGTCTCCGAAGATTGCATAAAGTATAAGGAATAAAAGAAAAGAAAAAAAGAAACTGCTTAGAATCAAAAGGAGGATGCACTACACGGTAATTATATAAAAAGAAGAAAATAACTCAGTTGCGATGTTAAAAAAAAAAAAATCAAACACACTACAAGCTTGGGAGTGGGGGTGGGGGGTGGAGGGGGGCGGGGGTTAATGAATACTGCAAATCTTTGAAACAACAAATAAACCAACAAACAGGCAAACAAGAAGTGAAATCCAGGTCATAGCTGTCGTTATCCAACAAAAGCGAAATAAGCACCCAGAATAACGGCCTTGGTTAAAACGCAATACCTCAAGTGGAAAGTTTGCGCCTCAAGCGAAGGTGCGAGGAAATTAATTAGAAAAAAAGAAGAAGAAGAAGCTATCATTACGCAAACCAGCTTCTTTTGAAGGGGATGAGGAAAAACTGGGGCGAGGGGGGCAATGATATGGAGGGGGTTGGGGTTGCGGGACGCGTAAGCACCATGCGATGGCAGTTTGGCTCCATGTTGTCAGAGCTCATCAGATATTCTATTAATAGATCCTGGTTGTTGCTAACTGTATAGTGAGCAACCCCCCCATGAAAATGTTCCACAGACTGGAAAAAGCTCCCACCGTGTATATTAAGACTATACTACTACCGGAAAAAAAATATACAAAAAAACAAACAACACACACACACACACACACACACACAAACACACACACAAATAATAAATACGCGAGTATTCACACACACACACACACACACACACACACACACACAGCCACCCCCACACCTAGAGAGAGAGGGAGGGAGTAAGAGAGAGAGGGGGGGATTCCAAATGTTCAGTTCAGTTTGACCATTGTACACAGAAACAGTAACATGGGGAAAAGGGGTAAATATACACATTGTCATTGACAAGACAGGCACGACAGTATAGAAAAAATGGACATGGACACCATTACATCAGCGATAACATCATCGTCAACTAATACTGCCGAAAAGGCGCAATACAGATAGACAGACAAGGTATCGTTTCAGAAATTGATAGATAAGTACGATATGTGGACGACATACACTGCCCTCCTAAAAGGCAAGATAAAACACACGCCTATTATCTGTTTTAAAGTACACCTACTTCTTCTTTCGTAGAAGAAAGAAAATACATTGGTACGAAAATATTGATAATAATTATAAAAACAACAACGATAACATTTTCACAAGATATTTCCTAGTTTTGCTTCCCCCAAGTGACTCTTCATCAGTAAATTCAGGAAGTCACTGAACTGTGATTTTTTTTTCCTGTAGAGACTGGGAGCATCACTAAATTGCATGTGTTGTCTCTAAGCCGCTTGCTGTGGAAGAGGGATTGTTAACTGCTATTGCATAAATATCTGACGGATACACTGGGCGAGGCTCTTTAAAGCAAAAAAAAAAAAAAAAAAAAAAAAAAAGTTGAGAGGGAACTAAGGATGTGAAAAAAAAGGACACTTTAAATGTCATCAAGAAAAAAATAAAAGAAGCAAAGACACACCACAAGCAGCCAATATAATAAGTTGACGATCGAAGCTATCATCAATGGCAACCAGTTATCTACTTTCAATAAATACCAAGCATTGTATGAAACTGTGCATGCTAAAATGTGACACCAATAAAACTGAGGTACTTGCATGAAAAAAAAGATGTACAGTAATGCAATCACAATATAATGTTATGCATCGAAAATATGAAGCACAAAGAAGAAGAATAAAATGAGGCAAAGATGGATTGCGTTCTGCGATTTGAAAGACATCTTAATGTACTATACTATGTTGTAATATTCTATTATTTTGTATTGCATTGTGTTGTATCGCATTGTTGTCTATTGCACTTATTGTATTTTGTGTGTGTGTGTGTGTGTGTGTGTGTGTGTGTGTGTGTGTGTGTGTGTGTGTGTGTGTGTGTGTGTGCGCGCTTGCTTGCTTAGAGTTGACTTCATCAAGATTTTGCGCCTTATAGATATTATCATTATTATTAGTAGCATTTTACGTATTTATCTATTATTATTTTTATTTTTACATTTTATCTTATTTCATTTATTTATTTATTTGTTATTTCATTTTAATTAATCAATTTTTTTTTTCTTGAGGCCTGACTAAGCGCTTAGAGACTTGAGCTACTGATACTTATTGTATCGCATTACATTTGTCACAACAGATTCTTCTGTGTGAAATACCGACTGGTCATCTCCGCAGGAAAAAAAACGAATCGCGACAGTGCAGGGCTACTCGCTTTTTTCCACTCTTTTTCCTTGTCTCTGTAAGTTTAGAGGCCAGCTGTTTTACGATCAGTAAATCTCGGTGTCTTTGAAGGCAACGAGTGGGTGAGAGCGAGAAACTGTGTCGCTCCTTACTTTAGCGTAAAAGATGGAAGTAATTACAATAATAATAATAATGATAGTAATAACCAAAAAAAATTATTTTAAAAAATCTACAAAAACTACATTCATCAGAAAAAAAATTAGAACTACTACTTTTTTTCAGAAAACGTCTGCGTGACATCACAATGATTCAAACAGAAAGCGGTTTATAAACAGGGACCCCACCCCTCCTCACACATACACACGGATACATAGACACACAGACACACTCACACTCACACTCACACACGCACACACACACACACACACACACACACACACACACACACACCTCTACCGGAATGTTCAGACCTAATATTCGTACTGCCTGTGGTGAATGTCGAAGTAAATCCCTGAACAAATAAGTAACTAGGCAGCTGACAAGATAACTCACTCACTTAATTAATCACTCACAGATAGACTGACTGATTAGTTGGCCAACGTGTTGACTGAACTGACTAATGAGCCTCTGACAAAATGAGAAGCAAATTAATTTACTGGCTGACTGAGAAGCAACTAATCAACTGACGTTGGTTGTATTAAAACACATATTTGTGTGTGTGTGTGTGTGTGTGTGTGTGTGTGTGTGTGTGTGTGTGTGTGTGTGTGTGTGTGTGTGTGTGTGTGTGTGTGTGTGTGTGTTGTGTTTGATTTTGGGTGGGGAGCGGGGGATGGGGGGGAGGGGTGAGTGTGGGACAGCCGTTTTTATTCCCGACTACAAATCGGGTTAGCTGCTGGCTTAACAAAATCAAAACACACACACACACACACACACACACACACACACACACACACACACACACAGAGGCAGACAGACAGAAAGAGACAGACAGGCATACAGACGCAAATACAGAGGGAGAGACAGAGACAAAAAGAGACAGACAGAGAAAGACGAGTCAGAAAAAGAGAGAGAGAGAAAGAGAGAGACAGGGACAGAGACAGAGACATAGAGACCAAACACAGACAGACAGATATGGCACACATATATGGTAATTTTGCGACCGAAGAAATAGAGCATGCAAAAAAACATCATGCACAAAAAAGAATAAAAAAGAGATATTGATCAAGATACATATATATTCTGTAAGATTAGAAGCGCATGCGTTAAATAGCCTGCACAAACACAATTTGCTGAACGCAAGAAATTGAAAAGGAAGAGAAAAAAACCATTCACGGTCATCAACATCAATTATCAGGAAACGGATAAGATTTTACCTTGGTCAAGGAAGTCTAGGATCAAAGAAAACAATCCAGGAGATAGTTAAGCTATCAAATACAAAGTGGGGAGGGGAAAAGGGGGGTGGAGGGGCGAGTGTGAGAGTGAGGAAAAGGGAATGGGAGTGGAGGAGGGGTGGGGGTGGGGGGGGGGGGTTGAGAGGAAATCAGACGGTATGGAAGAACACACCACACCATTGGCTGAAGTTGAAACTCGCAGATGCAGGAAAAAAAGCATAGATCGTTTCTTTCTTCTTTTTTTGTTTTCTTTGATTGAGAAAGAGACACACACAAAAAAAAAGAAAAAAAAAAAGAGCGATGAATTGCAGAGGACCCAGAACAGGGTAGAAGAAGAAGGAGGAAGGGGAGGAGGAGGAGGAGGAGGAGAGCGAGAATAAGTAGAAGAAGATGAAGATGATGGTGATGATGAACAAGAACATGAACAAGAACAGGACCAAGAGCAAGGCGGAAAGTCAGTCATGTCACCACAGGCCCTGCACTACATGCCTGCCTTTTCCAGCACTACTGTCCCCCTGTGCATGACAACTATTTCTTTTAAACAAGGCTTGCATTACAGAGATATACAGTGTGGATATGCCATAGATTTTTTTTTTCACGCATGCAGTCTCTCTTTTCTCGGGGGCTCATCCCATAAGCGTCCCTTCACAAGATAATAATGATGATGATGATGATAATAATGATAATAATAATAATAATGATAAAGTGAGACAGTAAAAAAAAATCCAAAACCTGCTTATTGAAATACATACATAGCCAGTATCACCGTTTCTCAGACAAAAAGACTTCCAGGAAGAATATTAAAATGCACTATCACCATAGTCTATAATGATATGGTAAAAATATATCGTGCAGTTACCCACCTTGATAATTCCCTGCAACAATAATTGGTAAATAAATGGAACGTGTGTGCGACCGTGCATGCGCGCGCGCGCGCGTGTTTGTGCGTGTGCGCGTGTGTGTGTGCAAAGGTATGTACGCCTTTGCGTGTCTTTGTGTGCGTGTAAATGTTTATGTGTATATGTGTGAATGAAGATTTTTTATTTGTTCCAACAGCGATATTTCCTTTACTATTCCCTTTCCAATTATCATCAGTGTCTTTTACAAATGTACAATAGGCTAAGACAAAAGTAAACAATGACATGTAATGCAAAACAACAACAACAACGCAATCCAATATAACAGTTTCCAACCAAACCAAACTGCGTCAATCCCAACTCATTCTATCATCTTTTGGAGCTTTCAAGATTACCAGCTCAAGATATAGTCTTTTCTTTCATGGAAGAACACTAAGATTGTATTATTATTATTATTTGGGTTTGTTTTTTGTTTTGTATGTGTTTCTCTCTCTCTCTCTCTCTCTCTCGATTATATATATATATATATATTTTTTTTTTTAACTTCATTTATTCATTTTTTTCTTGTTTTTGTTTCGTTTTTGTTTTCTCTCTCTTATACTTAACGGAAGGATGCAAAAGAAAAAGAAATGCTCGCTCAACTTCCCGAGTGAGATAAAAAATTCTTGCAATTTTCGTTTCAGTTTCAATTCAGTTTCGTTTCGTACCTGGAATCCGGCGCTGGCCATGTGAAGTCTCAGCCCGGTCACGTGATAGGCGACGATGGCGAAGAGGAGACAAGCAGTGGACACTGACGTCAGCACTTTGAGCAGCAGCGACACGGCGGAGGTGGCCTCGATTGTCTTGGAGAAGCGTAGCTCTGTGTCCAGAATCACCAGCACTATGCCTGTGCGACACAACGTTGACACGGATTAGAACAGAACAGAATAGAATAGAACAGATTAGGACAAAATATGCTGGACGTCATTCACGTAACAGCCTACTCGTGTATAAGAATGAAAGTGAGAGTCGCAGCCCACGAACGAAGGAGGAGGAGGAGAAGAAGAAGAAGAAGAAGAAGAAGAAGAAGAAGAAGAAGAAGAAGAAGAAGAAGAAGAAGAAGAAGAAGAAGAAGAAGACAGAAAGAAAGAAAGAAAGAAAGAACAGAACAGAATACATCTGAATACCAAGTGTAACAGGGTCACAAGGAACATTGGGAGCGGGGATAAGGGGGCGGTAGTATTGTGGTCACTATCCCAGCCTGTCACTTGGGAGATCATGGCTCAATTCCCCGCCGGTGACAGCTTTCCTTTGAGATCCAACACTCAGCTTATTTTACAGGCTGACAAAAGTTTACAGATGGGCCAACAGCAAAGTGACAGCTGTATGTTCAATGGTTTCTACATTGCAATGGAAAAAAAATGCAATGGGAAGTCATTTACTGCTTAGTCTTTTGTGAAGGACCAAGACTCTTAAACTAAAAGGCAAAACTGCACTGGCTCTTAGTGCTGCAGCCTTGGGAGCTAGCTGGCCCTTGGGAACCATCCCAACGCCGACTGTCCTAAAAAAAAACCCTTGGCCGGGAGAGTGGGGATGTAACTTGGGCAAGACATTCTGCACTATAGTCAAGTTCTAGCCCAGATAGTCCTGAAAGCAGTTGCCTCCTCTGCTGTTATGATGATCATAGACTCACCATGATACAGAATAGAATAGAATAGACGCCATACCTTTAGGAGCCCACCCGTGTATACGAGTGAAAGTGGGAGGCGAAGCCTACGAACGAAGAAGAAGAAGAAGAAGAAGAAGAAGAAGAAGAAGAAGGAGGAGGAGGAGGAGGAGGAAGTGGAGAAGGAGGAGGAGGACGACGACAACGATGAGAAGAAGAAAAGAAGGAGGAGGAAGAGAAGAAGGAAGACGAAGAGGAGGAGGACGACGAGAAGAAGAAGAAGAAGAAGAAGAAGAAGAAGAAGGAAGAGTAAGAGAAGAAGGAAGAGGAGGAGGACGAGAAGAAGAAGAAGGAAGAGTAAGAGAAGAAGGAAAAGGAGGAGGACGAGAAGAAGAAGAAGAAGAAGAAGAAGAGAAGAAAATAAAACAGAACAGAACAGAGTATATCTTAAGTGTACCGGGG
>NC_134884.1:24704248-24711748 GCF_041734735.1 Babylonia areolata | reverse complement strand
TTTAGACTGCTTGTCTTCTTTTATCATGCCGTTACACGTGTATACATACGTGTATAATGTATCGGCACCTGTGGGACTGTGAGCGTCGGTAGGCGAGAGAGTGGGGAAGGGACTGCACAACTCCTCCTCACTAAAAAAAAAAGTCACTTCGTGCTAGTCAGGCAACCAGGCTTATGTCGGAACGAGGAGGATGCTGTGCTCTAGTGGCATAAAGACGTTTGAAAACAAGAGAACGCTGGCCATTAAGGAGAAGCGTGAGCGAAGGAAGCACGGCTCAACTTCTGGAGACGTTTTCCCTTGCAACACCTGTGGGAAGTGCTGCGCATCTAGAATCGGCCTCTTCTCCCATATGAGGACACACACCGACAGATAAGCCTGCCTGCCTACTCATCCGTCGGTCCGACGGGAGACTCCATCATAAATGTATTTTGTTGTTGTAGTTATTGGTGTTATTGTTGTTGTTTTTGGTGGTGGTGGTAGTGTACGTCTATAATTCTCTTACACGACTTTCTTGCTTTCATACATAATTACATGTGTGTCTTACTGCAATGTGCTTTGAGCCTTCAGGTTGTTGAATGATAATAATAATAAAAATATTACAACTACTACTAGTATAAATGATGATAATGATGATGATGATAAAAACAACAATGATGATAATGACAAGAATAACAATGATGATGATGACGATGATGGTTATCATTATCATTATTGTTGCTGTTGCTGCTGTTTATTCAGCCACGGCTAAACAATGGGTCAGTGGTGTATGTCTGTAATAATCTTTCACGTCTTTATTGCTTTTATTTGATTACCGTAAAGTACCGAGTATAAGCCCATAACATTGTAAACGCCCACCCCCCACTTTGGAGCAAAATCCGTGCAAAGAGTGAAGTACCGAGTAAACGCCCATCCCCCACTTTTGCATGGCTAAAAAAAAAAAAAAAAAAAAACCAAAAAAAAAATCGAGAACAGGGAGAGAAAAAAGGAATGCTGAAGAATGTCATGTCAGAGTTGTTTCCCTTCGCTTATGGCGCTTCCTTATGGCGCTTGTTTCCAAGAAAATGCCGAAGCGAAAATCTTACACAGTAGAATTCAAGTTGACTGCTCTAGAGCACCTTGACAGACACGGGAATGTCAGTGCCACGGCAGAAGAGTTTGGTGTGGACAGAAAACAAATTAGGATGTGGCGAGCTAACAGAGATGTCCTTCTGCAGCATGAAACTGGCAGAGAAAAGCGAAAGTTGAAACTGCACCCTGGTCGGACTGTGAAGTCGGAGGAGTTGGAGGTGAGACTTTTTGAGTTACTACAAGAAGAAAGAAGCGAAGGGCGAGTTGTTAGAAATAAAGACTTGCAGAGAAAAGCGCGAGAGATAGGGGCGGGTCTGAACCTTCAAGACTTTGATGCGTCAAACATGTGGCTACAAAGGTGGAAAAAACGGCACCATGTATCCAGTCGCCTCTGTACGTCCAGTTACCAGAAGGTGCCGGCAGATTTTGAGGAGCAGCTCCTACACTTCAGAAGAAATATCCTGCGACTTCGTCACCACCACATGTACGCATTAGGACAAATGCTAAACATGGACCAAACAATGGTCAGGTTTGACATGCCACCCAACCGCACAAATGAGATCAAAGGATCAAAGCGGTTGCGCATCAAGACAACGAAAGCAGAGAAGAGGGGTTTTACAGCCGCCCTCTGTGCCGCTGCTGACGGCAGCAAACTGCCAGCATTTCTGATCTTCAAAGAACGCACTGGAGAGATTCCTCGCCGTGTCCGCCAGCATCTCCAGATTCCAGCCAACGTCCGCGTCACAGCGACACGGAATGTCTGGATGGCATGGGACCAAGTTTTGTTCTGGACAGAGCGTGTGCTTGGCCCCTTAGAGACTTGGCGCCTGCTTCTGCTGGACAACTATGCCGCTCACAGGGCAGCTGATGTTCGAGCAGCTCTCGACGAGCAGGACGTTGACCTTGTGCTCATGCCTGCTGGTTACACAGCCCTCGCCCATCCCATCGACATCAGCATCGTCAAGCCTTTCAAGGTAAATGAGACTTTAATGTGTGTGTGTGTGTGTGTGTGTGTGTGTGTGTGCGTGCGTGGCTGTGTGGTCTGTGTGTGTGTGTGTGCGTGCGTGTGTGCGTGCGTGCGTGCGTGGCTGTGTGGTGTGTGTGTGTGTGTGTGTGTGTGTGGTCATCTTTTTGGAGTTGTGCAGTGGAATGACATTTGTTGCTCCATAATTTCTCTTTGACATTCAACAGAAGATCTGATGGCAGTTCCTGATTCTGATTGTGCAGGATCGGGTGCGCAACAGCTGGGTAACGTGGATGGCAGAGCCCAGACCCCCCACTGCTGCAGGCAACCTGAGGCAGCCCACCCGCCAGGACGTCGTCAACTGGGTGGGGAGAGCCTGGGACGGCATTGGACGTGACGTCATCACCAAGGCCTTCCTCAGGTGCGGTGTGTCCAGTGCCCTGGACGGCAGCGAGGACGATCAGACACTGGAGTGGTTCCCAGAGGAGATCGGGGTGGCACTTCCTCACGACGGTGACGCCACTGCTGCTGCTGCTGCCGAGGAGAGCGCAAGCGACGCCAGTCTGACTAGTGATGAAGAATCACCTGCTTCAGACTCTGATGAAGCAATGTAGACAGTTGACGATTGTTGTTGAAAGTTTCAAGTTTCAAGCTGTTTTGTTTTTCAAGTTCACGTTTCAAGTTCAAGTTTTTCAAGTTGTTTTTGAATAAACATGCTTTCAATGTGTTCATTTACGAGTGATGGTGTGTAAGCCTTACGTATGTCTGTCTGCGAGTTTAACAATTTTATAATACACAAAATATCTTCATGTTGCTTCACATTTGCTTTAGTTTGAACAAACATAACACTTTACATACCAGATGGTATCATTATATGAATCATGTCTCCATTGCAATGAAGAATATGTTCGTGCATAGGGTCAAGTACCGAGTATAAGCCCACCCCCCACTTTTGTCCGAAATTCGTGCAGAGGAGGGGTGGGCTTATACTCGGTACTTTACGGTACTTGTGTGTGTCTTATTGTGATGACCTTCAGGTTGTTGAATAATGATAATGATGATAACAACAACAACAATAAAATTAATAATAATGATGATGATGATGATAACAATATAGTAATAATAGTAATAATATTAATATTATCATTAACAACAACAACAACAACGACGACGACGATGATGATAAAGATAAAAATGATGATAATAATAATACCAATAATGATAATAACAATGCTGCTGCTGCTGATGATGATGAAGATGACGCTTGTCAGTATCATTATCAGTTTTATTTTTGTCGTTTAGTCAGTCTCGGCCAAACTGTGGCTCAGTTTATGTTTCTCAACATGACATGTGGATCGACATTTTAAAATATTCTGACATGGAAGGGCGTCGGAGACCGGGACGAGTGGAAGTGAGAGTTTATTTGTAATTGTCTTACCAGAAATGGAGGAGAGATGGTGGGGGTTCCGTAAAAAAAAGAAAGAAAAAAAAAGAAAAAAAAGAAAGAAAAGAAGAAGAATGAGAAAAATGATTGAATGATTGAATCATTAATAGGTAAAGAATTAGGCACAGTAAAGGCCTTTTTACAATTCTGCCCACTTAACGACACAAAACATAAAAATAAAGAAATAAAATGAAATAAAATAAAATAATAAGAACGACGAATAAGAATAGTAACTGGAATAGTCTATCAAAGGTAACAAAGCGATGAAAAGAACAATTGGTGCATTACATTTACGTACGTACACACACACACACACACACACACACACACACACACACACACACACACACACACACACACACAATTATAAAACAAGCAAACAAAGACATACGTACACATTCACGCCCACATACTCAAACACACACAAATACACACACGCACTTACTGTTCATTTGCTAGCACGATCACACATACATTCAATTTTTTATTCATCATGGCATGGCAGCTAGTGGACTGAGTACAAGCAAGCATTTGCAAAAGACTGCGAGTAGGTTAATCAAAAGTATCGAATAGAAATATTCTTATGTTAGTTTTAAAGAGAGATATGGCTGGAATTTGACATGTCTTTGGAAGCATGTTCCATTCTATGCTTCCATTAAATGAAAGACTCATCTTAAATAAATCAATTTTAGGCTTTGGGACAATAGCTCTGTCTGATTTACGTTGGAACTGGAAACAAAATAATGATTTTAAATATTGTGGGCATGCGTTATGAACAATCTTATGCATAAGAATCAATGTGTTATATCTAATAAGTAGATGAACAGGTAATATTTGAAGTTCTTTGTACATATTGTGCACAGATCCGCCTGTGGTATTTACATGGTTAATCATCTTAACGGCACGATTTTGTAAAGAGCAAAGTGGCTTTAATGTAGAATGAGGACATTTACCCCAAATAATCGAGCAATAGCTGAGACGAGACTCGATATAGGCAAAGTAAAACACACGTCTAGAATGATTATCAAGAAAGTGTTTGATCTGTGACAATTGAAATACACTAGATGATACTTGTTTTATAAGGCAACTGCTACGAAATATTTTGATCAATAGTAATGCCTAATAGCATATGCTTAGTAACTTGTTTAATAATATTGTCTTTGTATTTTATGTTAAGTTGTGTTTCTTTCATGTTCTGTCTTTTCTGACGATGATAAATTAACATGCATTCTGTCTTTTCAGGGTGCACGACCATATCATTAGCATCACACCAGTTTTCGACCGATTTCATGTTGGCATTCAGATGATAACTAATTTCGTCAACATTGCGACTAGCATATTGTATTGATGTATCATCAGCAAATAAATCACAGATTGCATGTTGAACTGATAAAGGTAGATCATTGATATACAAGGAAAATAAGAGAGGGCCTAGAATTGACCCTTGTGGTACTCCTCTTGGAATATGCCTTTTGGAAGAAATAAAGCCACGTGAATAGACAGACTGAATACGGTTTTCTAGGTAATACCTGAGAAACAACAAGCAGTTATCGTCAATACCATAACATTTCAATTTTTGAAGCAATATTTCGTGATTGATTAAGTCAAACGCTTTTGTGAAATCAAGGAATATCACTCCAACCGCCTTGCTGTTATTGATATCACGCAGCCATGCATCAGTTATTCTACATAAAGCGGTCTCACAAGAATGGTGCTGTCTAAATCCTGATTGATTGGTATATAGAAGCTGATATTTTCAATAAAGGATGTAAGACAAAGGTGCACATGATGTTCTATAACTTTTGAGTCAGAAGACAACAATGAAAAGAAGAAGAAGAAAGAAGAAGAAGAAGGAGAAAAATCTAGATGGTACCATGTTTCAAAAGCAGAATGTTCATGAACATTGTCATTGCTTTTCTCATGAGCGGTGGTGGTGTTGGTGGGTCCGCTGCTGTACCAATGAAAATAATGGTGATGTGTCTATGTCTGTATACGTGCATTCATACACACACACACACACACACACACACACACACACACACACACACACACACACACACACACACACACACACACAGAGCAACATTATGCACATCTGCTTGAGAAAAGCGAAACAAAACAAACAAACAAAAAACCCAAACAAACAACAACAAAAAAGACAAACGGTGCATAATTTTATGACGTGGGATAAGAATTTGGATATATAACCGTGCGCTGCCGTAACACAGATTCCACCACAACCTCTTTCACACACGCACATACACGTACATACGCACACACACACACACACACACACATGTACACACGCACACACAGACACAGACACACACACGCGCGCGCGCGCGCCTGCACACATATACACACGCATACACAGAGATTCTCTCTCTCTCCATCCCCCCTCTCTCCCTCTCTCACACACAAACACACACACACATAAACACAGAACATGACCGATTTTCTGACACTATGGAATCTAACACTCTGCTTACAGTACAGTACATCATCCGTTGTCACCGTCGGAGTAATAACCACAACGAATGCTTTACCTAGTGATATAAATTGCGTCTGGAAAAACAGAAGAAGAAGAAGAAGAAACTTTACCAAGTTGACGCCTTTTCCAGGCGTTTAGACAATAGTTCCAGTGATGAAAAGACCTTTCCTGGAAACACTGGGGGAATGCCAAAGCGTCATGCGTGAACGTCTTCTAGCGTTTAATGACAGGTCATAACCGATAGCAACCTCACTTTGTATATGTTAAAAAAAAGAAGAAAAAAAAGAAGAAAAAAGAAGAAGAAAGTGTACATACACGTGACGAGAAACGAGTTGTGGATAGATCTCGTGTCAATACTATCTCATGACCCACAAAACTTAAAGAGAAAGATTCACCAAAAAAAGTGTGAAGAGAGAGAGAGAGTGAGAGAGAGAGAGAGAGATGGATAGATAGATAGACATAGAGAGAAACAGAGAGAGAGAACAGAGAGAGAGAGAGAGGGAGGGAGGGAGGGAGATAGAGAGAGAGAGGGAGAGAGAGAGAGAGAGAAGGGACGAGAGAAAAAAAAGTTTGTCATGGGAATAAAGACTGGTTTCATGGTTTTTTTTCTGTATTTTTAGAACGGTGCATTTGAAGAGGGAAATAGTGTCAAAGACGTGGGTTTTGATGTTGTTGATGTTGTTGTTGTTGTTTTGGAAGTAAACTTTCCAGTATGAAACGTGACGCTGACCCACTTGTTCAGAATAATACAAAACAATGTTTCAGGCACGTGTTAGTTTGAAATGTTTCCACGATATTCGTCAGCTTGCGAGCACATAGTCAAGCATGTACAAAACATGTAACCTTCTTACCAAAACAGGTAGGCCTGATGCTGTGTTCATTTGTCCCCAAAGAGAAATGTGATTTTCATGAAAGTTTAAATCTGTCTGTCTCCCTTTCTGTCTATCTATGTATCTCTCTGTCTCTATCTCTCTCACTGTCTCTCTCTCTCTCTTTGTGTCTTCTCTTTCATCTCTCTCTTTCTCAATCTAAAAGTGATGAAGATAAACGATTTGTTCGTTCGGCGATATGAAATGAATTGCTGCGACGCCTTTGTCAAATACATTTTCGGAACGTTTCAATCTGTCTGTGTCATCCCTACCACCCCTCTCCACACACACACGCGCGCGCGCACGCACACACACACACACACACAGACACACACGCACACACATGCACACTCACGCAAGCATACACATAGAAATGCACACATAAACGCAGACACACACTGACAGACAGACAGACACACACACCCACACACACACACACACACACACGCAAGTAGAAATGTACACAAGCATATACATTCACATACGATCAGACACAGACACACACAGACACACACACGCAAATACACACGCACACGCGCACGCGCGCGCACACACACACGGCCACAACAGAAACCACTAGTTCAATTTTAGGTGCATTCAGGACAAGTCAAAATCTTTACCAAAAACGAAAAAAAAAAAAAAAAAAAAAAAAAAATCCAATCAA
>NC_134884.1:24689248-24701748 GCF_041734735.1 Babylonia areolata | reverse complement strand
TAGACAAATGTCCTTCAGGTGTGGATGAGCATGGTGACGATTATTTATCTGAGATTACACAGAAATGCTGTTAGTGGAGATGATTTCACCGACATAGTTGCTGGCGCCATGAAAGTAGAGTTCAGGGGGTGTGACTCCTGGACATCTAGTGGCGTTCCAAGCAAAATGAAGAGGAGGAGGAGGAGGAGGAGGAGGAGGAGGAGCCCCAGCTCTCAAAGGAGAAGTAAAGTCTATGGGGAGTAAAGTCTTGGATGGCATTCCGGGAGAAAGGTGTGTGTGTGTGTGTGTGTGTGTGTGTGTGTGTGTGTGTGTGTGTGTGTGTGTGTGTGTGTGTGTGTGATAGTGTGTGTGTGTGTGTGGGGGGGAGGTGTGGGGAGGGGGCCGGAGGGGGGGTGGCAGGGGCAGCGGAAATCCTGGCTGTCTGAGGAGGTTTTGGTCTTGCTTTTTTTCTGGCGTTCCGAGTGGTTAGTTTGGAAATGCTGGAACTTCACTTTTCCTGTTTATAGTATGGTATGTATTAGCATTGGCTAATCCCCCCACGCCTCCATATCCCACCCCCACACCCCCACCCACACCCTCACCAAAGGGACCATTTTTACGCTGGTTCAGAAAAGCTGGCCCAAAGTCGCATTATGTAGAGTGGTGGCTGTACACTCAGCTACGTGGTCTCAATCTTCCTATTCATAACGAGCACGACACTGGATGTTATTACGGTGATTACTATGATTTTGAATACCCACTGGAATTTGACACAGTTCCAGAGGAAGTGATAGGAGAGACCGCTCTTTTGGCTAAACACGGCAAACTAAGTTTTATTATGAGCATAATTTGTGCGCGAAAGCAGGCTCTCTCTCTCTCTCTCTCTCTCTCTCTCTCTCTCTCTCTCTCTCTCTCTCTCTCTCTCTCCCTCTCTCTCTCCTCAAACATATAATGACAAGGTCTTTGATGAAATGCACACAAACAAACAAAAAAACAACAACAACCCCTCCCCCCTCCAAAAAGAAGAAGAAGAAGAAGAAGAAGAAGAAGAAGAAGAAGAAGAAGAAGAAGAAGAAGAAGAAGAAATCCAACAAAACAAAACAAACAAAAAAAAAACCCCAGAACATTATGATTCGCTACAAAACATCATTCGCTACTGGCCACGTCATTCCAGAATAAAAAAAAAAAATAATGATAGCAGACCCCCTAAAGAAATCTTACACAAAATGCTTCTTAGTTAGTATTCACGAAGACAGCACAGGTTTCAAAACACCCACCTCCCCACCACGTCCGACCCCTCATGCACTCTCCATACCCATGGCATGAGTGTCTATGTGAGTGCAGGAGGAAGGTGGCAGAATGGTTAAGACGCTCAGCTGCCAATGTAGAGAGTCCGTGAGGGTGTGGTTTCGAATCCCGCTCTCAACCTTTCTCCCAAGTCCGACTGGAAAATCAAACTGAGCCTGTAGTCATTCGGATGAGACGATGAAACCGAGGTCCCGTGTGCAGCACGCACTTGGCGCACTGAAAGAGAACCCATGGCGACGAGAGTGTTGTCCTTTGGTAAAAATTCTGTAGAAGAAATCCACTCTAATGGGTACACAAATATATAAGAATGCACTCAAGGCCTGATTAAGCGCGTTGGGTTAAGCTGCTGGTCAGGCATTCGCCAAGCAGATGTGGTGAGGCGAATATGGATTTTTCCGAACGCAGTGACGCCTCCTTGAGAAGCTGAAACTGAAACTGAAGACTGAAACTATGTGTGTGCTGAATGACTGCGTGCGGGTCTTAATCACCCTGTAGTGAGCAGACAATAAACTGAAGAGAAAAGGAACAAGAAACAGTAAAGAACGCTGGGTGGGTCACATACTAATTTATCTACATTACTAAACGGTATTTGGATTTGGCTGATGTTTGGTTTATCAAGTGTACAGATTCTTACTGGTTTGTATGGGAATGCAAAGAATGTATTATCTGAATGTTGGCAAGAAAAAGGGTGTTATGAAAGAGTAACGGAAGGTGGAAGATATGCTGTGTACATATTACTCGAAACATAGTTTACTTTAAGCGCATGCTTCGATCGTATCAAAAAGCGGGATACCTCCCTTTGATTCCACCGAAACAGAGTTGACAACGTGTACATAATTTTATATCAAAACACATAAACATCAGTCTTTCCTCGGATGGTAATGTAGTTTTATCATGTCCTATGTGTAAACGTCACTGGGAAAATGTAGTGCATTATGTTTTCTCTGTGCAGCACAGCACAGTAGCAGCCAGTGAATGAAGTCAGAAAATATCTTCTAACTGTTGAGGTAGATATAGAGAGATTTAGAGTCTATCCCTTAGCCTTTTGCGTGACGTCAAACACACACACACACACACACACACACACACACACACACACACACACACACACACACATATATATATATATATATATATATATATATGTATCATATACATGTATATATATATATATATATATATGTATGTATGTATGTATGTGTGTGTGTGTGTGTGTGTGTGTGTGTGTGTGTGTGTGTGTGTGTGTGTGTGTGTGTATCGAGAGAGAGAGAGAGAGAGAGAGAGAGAGAGAGAGAGAGAGAGAGAGAGAGAGAGAGTTTAAATCTTGGCAGAGAAGTGCTGGTATAATACAATCTATACTGTCATTCAATCCTCAAACTTATTTCTGGTTGACTGTGTGAACAGAGTGGTTCATTGTAATTACCTTGCATTTCTGTTTTCCCAGCAAATGATTTTCCTTTTTTTGATTTTCTGAATTTTTTGACGTCACTTTACTTGGAAGTTGTCAAACATCAATAAACAATTACTGATGTGTGTGTATGTTATTTATATTTATTTTTTAATCAATGTCGATTTACCCATACAGAAGGGGGTTCAGCGATTTCAAGTAATAACTGACGTACGCAATCAGACATTATATGTAATCAGCAAGAATTTAGGTGGTTTCACGACATATTATCTGATAGCCATAGTGGTGACATGAAATAGCTAAAACTTTGAGGAATCTCACAATCTTACTGGAACAGATTTATAACACCAGACGAGCCAGAAAGGTTGTGTGTGAGAATATTCCTGCAAATGCGTTAGGATTTTTTTTTCATTAGTAAAATTATGCGGAATATATATGTGTGGACATCGTAAATACGTGTAGGGAAGGGAAGAGGAAATGTATATTTTCACGTGGTGTTTTGAGCTGTTGGCATACATCTAAAACATTTGAATCAATTTCTCTCTCTCTCCCTCTCCTCCCCCTCTCTCTCTCTGAGCCACTCGAAACATCATTTTCATTACTATTTTACATTCTCAAACGTCTTGAAATAAACAACAATGAAAAAACAACAAAAAATTACCGGTACATAACAAACAATCGTTCACTCACAAGCACACAGAATGCTAAAACATCAATAGTTTCAATAAAAATCGCACATTCCACCCAGTCTGTGATGATTGATGGAGATGCCTGAATTTTCATTGAAACAAAGAACTTTGCCTCCCCCCCCCACCCCCCAAAGAAAGAAAAATGCAAAGAATGGTCCGGGTTTCCTGTTTTTGTTTTTTTTGTGTGTGTATTTTTTCCAAATATATCTTTCTTCCATACATGGGTAAAATCTTACAAATATCTTCTCCCGGTAACGTCAGGTTTTAATTGATTGATGAATCCCGATCCCAGTGAGCTGAAGCCGTGGGGGGTTAGCTGCTAGGCAGGGTATTGACAGAGCAGCTGACAATTCACGGGAAAAGCGATGCTTCAATGTCTGCTGGCTAAAAAAGGATGGCATGAGAGGTCGACAACAGCATTATTAGCGGCGGCGAATCCAGATCCAAGTCTGTTTGTTCGTTTGTTTTCTGGAAACCGCTCCTGTCACGTGGCCTGGCTTTTTGATCTTGTGTGTGTGTGTGTGTGTGTGTGTGTGTGTGTGTGTGTGTGTGTGTGTGTGTGTGTGTGTGTGTGTGTGTGTGTGTGTGTGTGTGTTCGTTTTTCAGTTTTACCGTCTTTTTTTTTTGTACCATACGTGATATTTAGATGAGGATAGGGGAAAAATCGAGGGAGGGAAAAAATGTTTATGTATACGCATACGAGTATGCGAATGTGTGTGTGTGTGTGTGTGTGTGTGTGTGTGTGTGTGTGTGTGTGTGTGTGTGTGTGTGTGTGTGTGTGTGTGTGTGTGTGTGTGTGTGTGTGTGTGTGTGTGTGTGTGTGTGTGTGTGTGTGTGTGTGTGTGTGTGTGTGTGTGTGTGTGTGTGTGTGTGTGTGTGCCCTTGCATGTCTGGACATTCATTCTAACAGTGAGCAGAAATTCTCACTAATGTCAACTGGTGTTCATGAAAGCAATTAGCAATAACGAGTATTGATTTTGGCACGTTGAATAAATTTTGGTAAGATTCCTACTCATGAAAACAGCTGCACAAACACAAACACCCCCCTTTTCCTCCTCCCCCCCCCCCCCACACACACACACCACATACAAACAGAGAGAGAGAGAGAGAGAGAGAGAGAGAGAGGAAGAAGAAGAAGAAAAGAAGAAGAAGAAGAAGAAGAAGAAGAAGAAGAAGAGATTCGTTCGAACAATTTGCTTTTGCAAAAGAAAGCTTAGCACGTGTTTTCTAAACATGTAATTGGCCAAAACCAATTACAGACCCTGATCCTAAAAGTTCAAGGTTTGCGAAAAGAGAGGGTGGAAGAGGAGTCAGTCACAGTCAGAAGCCCTCATTAACAGTGGCATGAAAAATGAACGTGTCAATCAGGTTGAGGGAGTGCGGCTGGGTCGATCGTTTGTCTCCTTCCATGACCGATTTCCCCACGACCTTTCTCGGCGATGATGGTAATGGTAATAATGATGGTGACGGGCTCCTTTCTTCCGCTCCCCCCCCCCCACCTCTCTCTCTCTCTCTTCCCCCCTCCCCACCCATCTCTCTCTTCTCTCTCTCTTTCGATGATAATGGTGATGGCATTCTCCCCTCCCCATTTCTCTCTCCCTCGATTATAATGGGAATAATGATGGTGATGGCATCTTTCCCTCTGCCTCTCTCTCCCCCCTCTCTCTCTCGATGATAATGGTAATAATGATGGTGATGGCATCTCTCTCTCTCTCTCTCTCTCGATGATAATGGGAATAATGATGGTGATGGCATCTCTCTTTCTCTCTCTCTCCCTCTCTCTCTCTCTCGATGATAATGGGAATAATGATGGTGATAGCATTTTCCCCTCCGCCTCTCTCTCTCTCTCTCTCTCTCTCTCTCACTGTGAAATGGAAAGCACTGAGAAATATAGATGGTTTTATAGTTTTAAAAGTATATTTCAAACAGAAAAATATATCACAGTCGTGACAAACAAGTGGCACCGAACAAGTCTCGCCAGATTTAGAATGAGAACAATTGGTTTGAATGCTTATGAAAAGTGGTTTCAGACTGAGCCCTCGTTACTCTCCCCTTGTCCGATGTGCGGTCATTCAAGGGAGGATGAATTACATTTTTTGTTTAGTTGTAAAGCTTATGACGATATTCGAGAAAAATGTGTTGTATTTAAAACAAATGCAGCAAAGAATGAAGATATTTTTAGAGTGCTTAATCTAAATCAGGAAACTTCACTACAGTCACTTGCAAAATATATTGCAGAAGCGAATAACATGCGACGAAAAAAAACTCAACAATAATAAAATAGTATCAGGTGTTGCTCATTGTGAAAAGTGAAATCTGTGTTGTCATTCTCATATGGAAAATATTTATGTTATACATTTATATATGTTTTTCTTTTTATTTCTCACTACATGCCATTACTTTGAATGGATGTTCGAACTGCACTTTGTTGCACAGATTGATTGATTTCGTTTTGGCTTTGGTTTTCATCAATATTATTACTATTGATGCATGTTGTTATTTGTATTATGAACCCCCATGTCATTAGGGCTGTAAAGCTATTGACATTAAAGTGTTCAGTGTTCAGTGTTCTCTCTCTCTCTCTCTCTCTCTCTCTCTCTCTCTCTCTCGATGATAATGGGAATAATGATGGTGATGGCATCTCTCTCTCTCTCTCTCTCTCTCTCTCTCTCTCTCTCTCGATGATAATGGGAATAATGATGGTGATGGCATCTCTCTCTCTCTCCCTCTCTCTCTCTCGATGATAATGGGAATAATGATGGTGATAGCATTTTCCCCTCCGCCTCCCTCTCTCTCTCACTCGATGATAATGTTAATGATGATGGTGATGGCATCCTCCTCTCTCTCTCTCTCTCTCTCGATGATAATGGTAATGATGATGGTGATGGCATCCTCCTCTCTCTCTCTCTCTCTCTCGATGATAATGGGAATAATGATGGTGATGGCATCTCTCTCTCTCTCTCTCTCTCTCTCTCTGTCTCTCTCTCTCTCTCGATGATAATGGGAATAATGATGGTGATGGCATCTCTCTCTCTCTCCCTCTCTCTCTCTCGATGATAATGGGAATAATGATGGTGATAGCATTTTCCCCTCCGCCTCCCTCTCTCTCTCACTCGATGATAATGTTAATGATGATGGTGATGGCATCCTCCTCTCTCTCTCTCTCTCTCTCGATGATAATGGTAATGATGATGGTGATGGTATCTTTCTCGCAGCCTGTCTCTCCCTCCCCCCCCCCTCTCTCTCTCTCACACACACACACACACACACACACACACACACACACACACACACACACACACAGTGTGTGTGTGTGTGTGTGTGTGTGTGTGTGTGTGTGTGTGTGTGTTTCTCTGTCTCTCTGTCTGGATCACTTCTTATAAAACCACCCGCAAAGTCTATCGACGAAGCATTTAACCACAAAAAGAACACACTGCCAGCGTGAAGGAGTTCACTCTTTGTTTATGAGCAATAATCGAGAGGCAATGTCACTTCAATAGCAATTTCTGTCGCTGAACATTTTCACCTGACAAAATAAATCATCGTCAGTTGGTCATTTCTTATATCATGTATCATTTGTGATCCAACATTGACCCACTGGAAGTATCTGCACGTTACTTCTGTAACAGCAGTTGCCGTCAACATTGCTTGCATATCAAACGAACAAAAAAAAAAAAGAGAGAGAGAAAAAAAAAGAGAGAGAATAGTTTACACTTTCTTTGTTGACATACACATTTTGCTGTATTTGTATTTTATGTATCGTTTGTTTTTTTCGATTGTTAATCCCCGTTGTCATAAGCGCCAATTAGGCTACTGTCATTAAGGACTAAAAAAAAAAAAAAAAAAAAAAAAGAAAGAAAAAAAGAAGAAGAAAAATCATTGTCATTGTCTTTCTCTATGTCTCCCTCCCCCACCCTCTTACCCCTTACACTGAGCGTCTCTCTTTCTTCTTCATTTCAGCCTTCCCCCATTCATTCCTCATCCACTTCTCTCTCTCTCTCTCTCTCTCTCTCTCTCTCTCTCTCTCTCTCTCTCTCTCTCTCTCTCTCTCTCTCTCTCTCCCTCGATTCAGACGCAGCAACATCTCCTTGCCCAATGTGTGGCGAAAGCCAAGAAGATGAAAATCATTTCATATTTAACTGCAAAAGATACGATGAATTGCGAAAAAAAACGATACCATTTTCTATGGAGCTTCAGCGCAGAGAAAAGATTTGTTCGGCATACTGATGACAGAAAATGAAGATATGATACTTTCACTTGCAAACTGTATATCTGAGGCAATCAATATACGGAAAAAGTCCATCATCGGTCCAAATACATTAATCAATTAAAGAATAGTATGGGTTCTATGAGGAAAAAAGCGTAGATAAAAAGGAAGGGCTACATTTCGATGGTCAATCTCGACATTGTAATCATAAATGATGTGTTCGTATTGATATGATGGGTTTTGATGTTGAGGCATGGATTATTAGTTCATGATTTATATGTACTTTAGTATGTGTTTGCATTGATATGATATATGTGTCGATGTTACATGCGTAAATATTTATCATATGATTTTTATGTACTTTGTTTTCTGTGTACTGACCAATCCTTGAAGCCGAACGACTGAAAAAAGGCACATTCGCCCCTGTCACATGTACTGTAATGACAAAGTGCCAAAGTGTCGCAAATCTCTTATTAGTTTATGCTGTTTCAATTCTGCTTTTTTTTTTCTTTTCTGCTCCATTTTTTCTGTTTTGCACCATTTTGTTCTGATGAGTACCTACTATGTCACTAGAGCTTTTCAGCCAATGACATCAAACATTTCAGTGTTCAGTGTTTTCTCTCTCTCTCTCTCTCTCTCTGTTTCTAGCTTGCTTGCTCACTCTGTTGCTGTATTTAAATGAAGGTTCTGATCGACTAATTTCCTGTAGCCGATCAGGTTTGTTCTGACACACCCAGTTGTTATTTGTACTTCTTTTTTTCTTTATTCAATTTTTATGGGTTGTTTTCTTTCTGGCTGAACAATACAAATTGCGTTTTGAGTTTCATTTCTTTTTACACTTTAATAAAGAAAAAACCCCAACATGAACACATACTTACATTACATGCATGCTTACATGCATGGGCAAAGACAACAGAGTTACATTATCATTATTATTATCATATCATTATTACTATCATATCATTATTATCATCATTATTATTATCAAAGTAAAAATGTAAATGTATAATATCACACACACACACACACACACACACGTGCGAGCACATCAAAAACGCACACACTCACACACACACACAGACACACACACACACGTGGGAGCACATCACAAACGCACACATGCACGTGAGCAATCGAATACACACTACATATCCATGCATCAGCGCACAAGCCTACACAAGAAAAGTGTTTCAAACACATGTATCTTTACATATAAGCATACACGTAACACAGATATACATGAGAATGTCGTGAACAAAAGGTACGTATTTGTGTGCCATTTTTTCAATCAGTTCCCGCCCTGTTTGGGATCTACACCCGTAGAACAAAGCACATTTTAAAGGCACACCTGCGCGCGTGCACACACACACACACACACATACACACACAGACACACACACACAGACACACGCACACACACATAAACACACGCACACACACACACACACACACTTCAACACTAAATGAGCTGTTACATTCTATATGACAAAATCAAACATATGCTATGGAAAAAGCAAGTGTGAGCAAGTGTCAAATGAATTTCATATATGTGATAGTGGGACACACACACACACACACACACACACACACATACACACTCTCTCTCTCTTTCATATGTGTGTGTGTGTCTCTCTCTCTCTCTCTCTCTCTCTCTCTATATATATATATATATATGTGTGTGTGTGTGTGTGTGTGTGTGTGTGTGTGTACGCTATGTATGTATGTATACAGAACTGGAATTTATTCATTAATGCCAAAGCCCCATATAAAGAGTTCTGAACAACATCTATTTTCTAGCAAGTATGTATATACACAGAGAGAGACAGACAGACAGACAGAGAGAGAGAGAGAGAGAGAGAGAGAGAGAGACAGACAGACAGACAGACAGAGAGACAGAGAGACAGACAGACAGACAGACAGAGAAGCAGAGAGAATTTCTGGACGAAAAGCAAAGAACAATGCTACAACTAAACCGTTCAGTTCATATTGATATGATGACAGCCCGACAAACCGCAAAACGTCAATGTGAAGAAGAACAAGAAGAAGAAGAAGAAGAAGAATGTGAAGAAGAAGAAGAAGAAGAAGAAGAAGAAGAAGAAGAAGAAGAAGAAGAAGAAGAAGAATGTAAAGAAGAAGAAGAAGAAGAGACGATCGATGCAGAAAGGAGAAAGAAAGGGATGAGACAGCCGGAGTATCGCAGCGAGCCAGGCAAGCTCTCTGCATGTGAGTTCGTACTTAACTGCGTGGGAGTGAGAAACATATATACGGTGAGAACGTCGCTCCCATTGCAATCGATTCCATGGTACAGGGTTCACAGTGAGGGAGAGACAGAGAGAGAGAGAGAGAGAGAGAGAGAGAGAGAGAGAGAGAGAGATGGATAGATCGACAGATACAGATAATTAGAGACACACAGAGAGAGACAGAGACAGACAGACAGACAGACACACACACACACACACACAGAGGATGCAGACAGACAGACAGACAGACAGACAGACAGACAGAAAGAGATATAACGACAGAGAGACAGACAGACAGACTGAGGCAGATAGATGGACTTACACACGAAAGAAAAAGAGAGCGCACGCGTGCGCGCAACAGTGAGAGAGAGAGAGAGAGAGAGAGAGAGAGAGAGAGAGAGAGAGAGAGAGAGAGAGAGAGAGAGAGTGTGTACAGACAGAGAGAGAGAGAGATAGATTCAAAGAGACAGTCTGTGAGTGAGAGAAATCGAAATATGGAGAGAATGTGTGTGTGTGTGTGTGTGTGTGTGTGTGTGTGTGTGTGTGTGTGTGTGTGTGTGTGTGTGTGTGTGACAGAGTGAAAGACAGAGAGACTGAGGCAGAGACAGAAAGACACACAGAGAGAGGGGACGATAGAGACAGAGACACAGTCATAGAGAACACACACACACACACACACACACACACACACACACACACACACACACACAGAGGCGCTGTAGAGAGACAGAGACAGGTACGTCAGACTGAAAACAAAACAACAGCCCTGATCAGACAGCAAGAGTGACTGAAAGAAAAACTGTTCAGTCAGTTGAACATCTGTTCGTTGTACGACTTTTTAACACGAAATATTCCCAGCAGGTAAATAAGAAATGTCATCAGGATCGAGTTTCCTTACCACTTCCCCTTCAACCTTGAGAAGTCCCCGATGGTAGAAGGAGAATGTACGTTTTACTGGGTGTGTTCGTATCCAATGACAAAGGACTTGGCTGCTCACGTATCAGACCTTATGACTATAATATATATGTATACACAGCAAGGATGAAGTAGCTAGCCTACCTGACAGTTTCTGAAGTGCGCAGATTGTGGGAGAGGCCTTGTCATTTCAACCTGCTGTAATTACGGTCTATATTGCACAGAGCTTAGTCATTAAGGACCTGCTCTCATTGTGTCTATATTGCACGGAGACTTGTCATTAGACTTGATATTGTGGTATTGTAAGGCGCCTTACTATGCTACTTGCTATCATGGAGTTTTAGCCTAGTGGTAACGTGTCTGCCTGGGAAGCGAGAGAATCTGAGCACATGATTTAAGAACGAAATTTGTACCACACGTTTATTATGATAGGCAAAACATGTTACCGTTACAAATGCTGTTATCTTTATCAAATGAAAATATGATAATTAAATTATCTTTGTGTATCTACAAAGCTATGATTAAAGATGCGTCAGGATTCAACTGAAACGTACGATGTTCGAGAATAAGACGGTGACAGTTATTTCTTTCTTCCCCTTTCACTCTTCTCTTGGTGTCTTCATATTTGCCCACACACGCGATACTTCCAAGCTATAATATTTTGTTTACTTTTCTTTAACGCCTTCAAATAGGGCGATGTCCTTGTATTGAAACAAGTCATTTGTTTGTCAGCTGTTTGTTTTCTGTCTCTCTCTGTATCTCTCTCCTTCCCTCTCTCTCCCTCTCCCCCCTCTCTCTCTTTCTCTCCCTCTCTCTCTCTCTTTCTCTCTCCCCCCCCTCTCTCCCTGTCACTCTAGCATGCACGCGTGCGCCGTCTCTCTCTTTTTCTTTGTATATATGTCTGTATGTCTGTATCTGTCCTTCTCTCTATCAGTGTATCTCTTTCTGTCTGTCTATCTGTCTGTCTGATCTAATTGTTGGCCACAAATCGTTCGGCAGACAGCCGAGCAGTCCACTTAGGAATGAAAGCCTTTGCAAACAGAGAGAGAGAGAGAGACAAAAAAAAAAAAAAAAAAAAAAAAAAAGGGGGGGGGGGGAGGAAAAAGGAAGAAAATAATGTCCCAGGACGAGAGAAAAATGATTAAAAGAAAAGGGGGGGAAAACGAGAAAGAAAAAAAGAGAGAAGAAAACAAGGCCCCAGTACAGTGTAGACTGTGACCCATGAATTATGTATCAGACAACACCACGATGGCCTGTCAACATCTGGTCAACAAACCGCTTGACGTCCGGTTTGTTTGCCCTTTCTCGCAGCGACATCTCCACCCCCCACTAGCCCCCGGTCACCCCCTCGCCCCCCCACCCCCCCTCCCCTACACACCACAGGGACCTTTGCGAGAAAGAGTGCGGCTACCAGAAAGCGTGGGTGGGTGGTGGGAGGCTGGAGGTTGGGTGAGGTGGGGGTCGGGGAGAGAGAGAGAGGGGAGGGGGGTGCGTGGGCGCGAGGGGTGATGGAGAGCGATCCTCTCACACAATGTAAGAGAAAGGGTGGAGTGTGCCGCTCATTTTGTTTCAAAGTAATGATAATCCTAATGATGATGATAATAATAATAATAATAATAATAATGATAATAACAATAAAAATAATCATCATCATTATTATTGTTATTATTGCTATCATTACTACTATTATTATTAATTTCTTTGTCATCAGTGTTGATTTCTTGTTTTCTACCAAACCAAAGCTCTCTCCCCTC
>NC_134884.1:24679248-24684248 GCF_041734735.1 Babylonia areolata | reverse complement strand
TTAGTGTTACAAAAAAAAGAAGAAAAAAGAGAGTTCTACAATGTTCTTTTGCATTTCACCGAGAGGATTGTCTGCCAAAACAATTTCGAGTCTTTTTATATTTTCTTTTCGTTTCGCCAATCTGCTCTGTTCAAAACCCCTTTTGTTCAAGCAATCGCTTATATCATTTTCTTAGTTGTACAAAACGTTCTTGATTTTCTTGTTGATTTGTTCCTCTGTGCTGTCTAAGATTTCTTTGAACCTGACATTTTTTTTTACATGGCACTCACGGTCAAAACATTCATTTGATTTTTTCTTCTTATTCCCAGCGCTTTTATCCATGCAAGCTGCCGCCCCAAGCGATGCATTCGTAATAATATCAACCGATTCATTCACATCTCAAGGAACTGTGTCACAAGCTTTCTGTACCAGCTCTCTGAATTCAAATGAAACTATTTCATCTTTATATTTTTGTGCTAAATCATGTGACCATATCACACGTTCTTCTCGAGAATCAAGTTCAACTGTCTTTTCTAATTCTATGTCACTGTCTAGGGTTTTCAAGGATAATTCCACCGGCACGTGTCAGGAATCAAATTGATCTTTGACATGCACACCACAACCAATGTATAGAAATATGCTCTCAGACATAATGATAAAGTAATCAATTACACTGGAGCCGTTTGGGACAATAAAGGTAAACTCCCCATTTTCATCACCGTATCAATGACCATTCAGGATGACACAACCGAACATAAGACACACGTCGATCAAAGAGTGTCCGAATTTATTCATTGTGAAGTCTTGTGAGAGAGCGAGCGAGCGAGCGACAGAGAGAGAGAGAGAGAGAGACAGACAGACAGACAGACAGACAGACAGAGAGGGGACACTTTAAATGGAAGAAGCAACAACATATCAGAGCTAGACCTAATATGGTAACTCGGCATTATGAAAAGCTCGTCAGGCCGGCCCTTTTCTGACTGGCAGTCATCTTCTCCGCCCTCCACCTCGCACGCTTCCGGCAGCTGTTGGCAAGACGTGGAACCAATAGAGCCGGTGTAATGTCTGGAGGTGACACCCCCCCTTGTATTAAGACTCCAAGTCACGGTTTTGTGTTGTTTTTTTGTTTTTTTTTGTTTGTTTTTTGGTTTGTTTGTTGTTGTTTTTCTTTTTTTAAAGATTAATCTGCAGTCGGCCTGCAAACACTCACCTGGAAGTGTTTGTTTTTGTTGTTGTTGTTTTTGTGTGTTTTTTACAGGACAAACTTTTTTTTTCTTTTTGCTCAATACCATACCCCTGTATATTAATAACACACCCCTTTCCCATTGGCGTATCATTATCCCACCCACCCCCTTATGATAAGGTACGTGTTGAAAGACACTTTTCTTTTTCGTAAATCATAAAAAGAAATCAAAAACAAAAACAGACAAACAAACAAACAAAAATCACCGGGGAATAATTTTGGAGTGCAGGACTGCAGTGACTTCATCCCATGTTTCAAAACGACCCCCAGTGGCGTTATTTCGACGCCAGTGGTACTGCCCCTAAATGACTTTCTTATTTTGGGGCTGGCCCTACACGCACCCCACTACTCGTGTTCTTGTGGAGTTAACCTGTTAATGCCCCCTGAATGTTGTTGAAGTGGGAAAGACACCAGCTGAAATGAAATCGTCATTTTTAAGAAACTGGGACTGGAGTGTGTTTGGGGGCTATCCATAATTAACTCCACCCCATCCATCCCGTTTTTGGTGTGTGTTTTTTTCTTTTCTTTTTTTTTCTTTTTTTTTTCTCACCATTAACGTACTACGTTTTTGTTTTTAATTAATCTGACCCTGACTGCAGACATCGAGAGAAGAATCCAAGCTGTCGAGATGAGATGCTTTCGTAGACTACTTGGCATCTCCTACAGAGACCACATCACTAACACGGAAGTGAAGAACAGAATCAAGCAAAGTATTGGACCCTACGAAGACCTTCTGTCCATAGTGAAAAAACGCAAACTTAGGTGGTATGGACACATCTCCCGATCATCTGGTCTTGCCAAAACGTTCCTGCAAGGCACCGTACGAGGAGGCAGAAGGAGAGGACGGCAGAAGAAGAGATGGGAAGACAACATCCGGGGGTGGACAGGCTTGACGCTCGGTGACGCCCTGAGGAAATCAGAAAACCGTGAAGAGTGGAGAGGGGTGGTGGCCAGGTCAGCAGCGGTGCCCCAACGGTCTGAACCCAGACTACGGGAGAGGTGAAGGTGAAGGTGAATCTGACTAAATGTTAATTTCAAGGAGGTTGCGTCATTGCATGGCAAGGGATGGTGTCTTCACGTGTTGCTCATTCCCTAAATGGCGTTGTTTCAGGCTTTACCCAAGATTTACTCCCTGGAATTAAGAATGGTGTGGGGGTGGGGTGGGGGGGGGGGGGGGGGGGGGGGGGGGGGGGGGCGGTCATTCTGGGGCTTCGCACCGGCTCCTGGGTGGGGACAAACACAACACGGTCGTCCTGTAATGGCTGACAAAACCAACCAACGAAGGAGTGACTAACTGAAGCAGGATAAGCGACTCGGGTATTGTGATGCTGATATAGACAGATATGAGCACACCGAGTTTGTGGGCGTTGAAAAGCCAATGGAAATGAATCTCTCTCTCTCTCTCTCTCTCTCTCTCTCTCTCTCTCTCTTGTGTATTATCATTACATGCTCTCGCTTTCCTTGACTTAACTTGAGCGAGAGCAAGGAAAAAAAACGACGATCAATAATTCTCTTGATGCGTGCCGTACAGACGAATTTGGAATCTCACATTACCAACAACAACAACAAAAAGAAGAAGAAAAACAAGAAAAAAAAAATGTACAGTAAATGATTCTTCATTTACGCACAAGGAAAAGGACAGAAGAAAGAAAGCAAAGAAGGGAAACGAGGGCTGGGAAACGTCAGCAAAACAAACAAGGAGAACAATGTGACACTGACAGCTTCTTGATCTGATGTTACATTGATAGTTTCCTGCTGGACTGCCACAGAACGGAGCTGGGTGTGGCTGGTAATGAGAATAACTTGCTGACTGAGAAGAGTCCACGGAAATCGAGATGATTGACAATACGAAAGCGCGCACGTTCGTTCGCGCGCGCGCACATAGAGACAGAAAAGTATGCGTGTATAAAGCACACACACACACACACACACACACACACACACACACACACACACACACACACACACGCACGTACACACACACACACACACACACACACACACACACACACTATATATATATATATATATGCCTGTATATGTAAAGGGTCCCATAGCCTTTTAAGGCCATCGGAGTAGTGAATTCCTATCTACTGTGTTCAGGGCTCGGCGTAGGAAGGCGGGGCCCGGACCTCTTCACACGTCGTTTTAATCAACCTTCCCCAGCCAAGTCAAGGTACCCATTCGCATCTGGGCGTGGCGAGACAAATCAAATCGGAGTGAGGTTCCCTTCAGCTCCCCCCGTCCCCCACCCACACACACACACACACACACACACACACACACACACACGCACAACCCCCAGCCCCATTCAGTAAGCGATCTGTTAACACAACTTACAATTATTGAAGTTCTCAGAAGAAAACATATAATCCAACGACTTCCCAAAGCGGCCTGCAGAGGGTCCTATTAAAATGGACAACAACAACAACAGCAACAAAAGCCACGAAATGTATTGCTAAAAAGGAATGTATTAGCAACTGACATAGATAACAGATCATTGCATCTTATGATTGGGGATCCAAAACATGCACAGGTGGCCGAGCATAAATGATCAGCTGAGCTGTGACCCACACAGTCAGGGAAAGGAGCACTGACAGCGAGGAAGTGTTATGCGCAGAATGGCCACTAACAAAGAAACGCTATCCAGCTAATGACTGGCAACGTCGGTACGCTAAATAAACAAACAATCGAATAGACAAGAATCTTTCGTTGTTTAAAAAAAAATTAAATGAAATCAAAGACGCTTAGTTTGTAAATGACATTTTGTTTATGTTGCATTCTTTCAATTAAAACAGGTGACATAAATTGTGATTCTATACCATCAACCACTACCACATGACTCAGGACGAAAAATTATGTGCAGCATTCTTTTCATCTAAGACAACAGTATTCATCAGTATAATGGAAGGTACCCTGGTACGTACCGAAACCCGAACTCGGACTCAGCGAGCTATAAAACCGTCGTGGAATTACTATTCCCCAGCAGTAGGGGGATTAGAGTGCAGGGCTATTACAGGATGGATCAATACGGCTGACACGTAATCGCCCGCGCTGGCCCTCACCCTGAGAATCCCTGCGTTGCGGCGGACTCAGTCAGATAGCAACCAAGCGTGAACGAGGCCTTGTTGATCAAATCCTTATCTAGCTACGACTCGCGGTGCTCTGGCCGGCGACATGGTCTTCAATGAATGACAGGCCAATTGCCCAAGGCACGTGTGGGTGGGTGGGGGGCTATGTAACGTTGTAGAATGACCCCCCTTCCAAAGAAGTACTCTCGGGGGTAGTTTTGTGTATGTCACAGATCTGTCTATTCCCTGGGAGTACCTGTGACTGCACGCAAGAATAACCCCTTGATATCTGGATAGACTCCTTCTGGAGTTTGGATTGACTCCCAGGAGGAATTCCATTCCATCGCATGCTCAGAATTACTACCCTCTCTCCTCCACTTTAAAATCCTTCCCCATATATTCTTTTGTCGGCGTTATAGTTGTTCACGCAACATTAATTGATGTATATGTAAGTTAATGCACGCTGATGTGTGCACACTCGCCCACACTCACCAGTAGCGTGGTTCGGACACTAGTCATTCGGATGAGGCGATATATCGAGGTCCCGTGTTCAGCATGCACTTAGCGAACATAAAATCACCCACGGCAATAATGAGGTTGTCCCTGGCAAAATGAAAAAAATAAATATTTTGAAGAGAAGTCCAATTTGATAGGAAAACAAATACACTTGTAGGCAGTCATTGAAGCGACTTGCTCTCTCTGGGGAC
>NC_134884.1:24649248-24664248 GCF_041734735.1 Babylonia areolata | reverse complement strand
TTGATAGTATTTGCTTTTCTACAGATAAAAGGGTTGCTTGACTTCTGTACTTTGCCTTCACCCCTTCAGTAGGGGCTATGGCCTGTCTGAATATATCTTCTAGTCTGGTCCGGTCTGGTCTGGAGTGGAATGACGAATCTGAATGTCAGGGAGCGAAACGCATGATTTTTGTGTGCTCCCTTCTGATTGGTCGGACTGGAGAGTCGGAACTGATTGGTCGGACTGGAGAGTCGGAACTGATTGGTCGGACTGGAGAGTCGGAACTGATTGGTCGGACTGGAGAGTCGGAACTGATTGGTCGGACTGGAGAGTCGGAACTGATTGGTCGGACTGGAGAGTCGGAACTGATTGGTCGGACTGGAGAGTCGGAACTGATTGGTCGGACTGGAGAGTCGGAACTGATTGGTCGGACTGGAGAGTCGGAACTCTGAATGAAGAGTCAACGGATCGACTTCACTTTATGGTTAGAGATAGAGAGATGCGAACATGAAATTTGTAGAGAGAATGCTGTAGGATGAAAGTAGGATGAATGTATCTAAAATTTGAAGTGCCGGACTGTTGAGTACCAGCGACCCTCCTTGTGTTATTTCATTTAGCTGGCTCCCTGCTTAGGATTCGAAATGTGAGTTTTGGTTCTTCGTCTGAGCTCGTCTTTTAGTGTTATGTCTAGATCTAAAGTGATGTTGACTTTTTGAAGTAGTTTAGGAATTGAACTGAATGAGACAGCGTTAGGCCGGTGGTAAGAATGTGTTCGTGATTATATTTGTTGTGGGAAAGGGGTTCCAGAAGAATAAATGTGCAAGAAAGGAAGATGAAAATGATTTCGCTATTGTCCTTGATCGGAATTGATAGCCTGGGTATGTGTTCCACTTTTATATGTAACAGAAATCTTATCCGTGACACTGCATGGAAGAGAAACGTTTCCAATCTTTATGAACAAGTCACAGCAATTTTACAGTGCTGGAATGTGGTTCAGCTTCATTAAAGATAAAAACGTCAGTGGCCGAGCATATCAAAAATCGTGGTTCTTTGTGGACATGGTTGTGTGTTTTTCCCCTGAAGTACACATTTCAATACCCCCCCCCCCCCCCACCCCCACCCCCGCCCCCTCACGTCACACAGAGCCTTACTCAGGGCGGTCTACGTGCCAGCAGCAGACTTGGCTCCAAAATGCCGAAACACGATCGCTCTCTAATGGCGAACAAAGCCAACAAGCGAGTGAATAATTGATGCTCAATGAGAACACAGTGGAGTGAGACAGATGTCAGGACGCCCAGTAGGTGGGCGTTGTGAAGGTTCTGACTTTCACCAAGTGGGAGCGGGAACTCTAATGACCCTGGGCTTACATCGCTGCTACGTTCTCACTTTTCTCTCTCTCTCTCTCTCTCCCCCTCTCTCTCTGTAGAAACGTGCGACAATCAACGTATAGAGGCGGGTCATTTCAATAGCTTGGCGCCCTGAGCCTAACCCCACACCCATCTAAAAAAGACAGAAAAAAAGACATTATTTTTATTCCGACCGCATAAGCCGTATCAACACTGAAAAACAGAAACAACCAGACCGCCATCACAACATCAAAATTAGAATAAAACCCCAATCAGTGAAGCGATCATTTTATAAGCAAATAGGAAGATGGCACAGAAAGAAAGAACAAACAAACAAACAACAACAACAACAACAAACAAACAAACAAAAACAAAAAACACAAAAAAAAAAAAAAAAAAAGAAAGAAAGAAAGATGGAAAGGAAGACATTTTAAGAGAGAAATACAGAAAAGAAAGAAGTAAGCAGCTATTCTGCAAGAAATGAAAAGAAAGACGGACATGCTGTAAACAATAGCATTCAGAAACCTAAACGCTGCTACGTGGCAGGCCACAATGAAAAAAACCCAATCAAGCCTTTCTCCTGTCTGAAATGAAGGAAGAGGACAAATGTGTATCATGCATACATACACACATATATACATACCCCACAGGATAAATTATTCAAGGTACAATTGCATTAAAGATACACGGACAGACAAGATTTCTCTTTCTGTACTTTCTGGCTGTCTTCTTCTGTCCTTGGAAGCGCTGGGTTGCTTGCAAAGTCTGGACGTTGCGGGCTTTTGTCTTTAATAAAGAGGCACAGGTTTTGGGAAGGTTAACTCTCCTGGCCTGTTTTCTTCTTCACATATCAATGAAAGTCAAACCGACATGTTAGTTCAAAACAAGCCAATCAGTAAGGAACAAATCCAACGTGCCATCACTTTATCAACCACAAAATTATCTGCCGAGGCATCCAAATTCAGCCAGGGCCAGTTCGTCGCTACCATGAGTCACCAAACAGACGCGCTTGTTTCCGCTATGCCACAGGGAACAGCAAACGATTTGTGCTAAAGGATGAATCATTACACACGACACAAAATCGACCACTGAGCGGTATCCTCCGGAGATCGTTTTCTGGGTAATCCACTGAGAAAGAAGCACTGTTCATCAGTGTTCATTATGTCCACAATGGTA
The DNA here is from genome assembly GCF_041734735.1 of Babylonia areolata. Taxonomy (NCBI): domain Eukaryota; kingdom Metazoa; phylum Mollusca; class Gastropoda; order Neogastropoda; family Buccinidae; genus Babylonia; species Babylonia areolata. The sequence continues at coordinate 24,661,747 of NC_134884.1, read as the reverse complement.
TGAAGCCATTGTCTCTATGCACACAGTATGCGAATACGACCCCAGTCTGTTGGTTTCTGTCTGCATGAATCATTTTCCCATAGTGAATTTTTTGTTGGCAATGGACCGCAGTAACGATGGGATCTCGGTGCATTGCGATCCCTACTGGTGGCAAAGTGTGACTACTGACAGCCCTTCTACAATACTCGTAATTACGTCCTTGCTCCCAGCGTGGTAACCAGAAGGAACATATTCTGCCCACCAGCAACTAATGCGGCTCATTATAAACACATCTGGGACCGAGAGGTAATCTGTCTTAGATAACCAGCCTCCTGCTTAATTTCTTTGGAACGTGAGATATGCAAACACGGCTCCATATTCCATGTCCAGAGACCGCTAAGATCCTGAACATGACGATTAGATTTGGCAGTGACGCTAACAGTGACAGCAGCAATGGCAACGTCTGTGTCTGGGAAATCCACTGAAGGCAAATTAAATGAACCGAATCAGAGGAATACGAGAACAAACAATGAACGGTGACCTTCATGGAGTTGATCTGTTTTAAGATAATGGAATCAAGATTTTAGAACTAGAATGTGAGTGGACCCTAGTACTTTCGGGTTTGGATGAGAGAGAGTGCGTGTGTGGGGGTGGGGTGGGCTGGGAGTTGGGGTGGGAGACTGTTGTGGGGAAGAGCGGGTGGCGATGGTGGAAATATTGCCTACGTCATGATAACACCCACTGACATTTGGAAGAAGTGAACCATTGTGTGTCTGCTATTATGTGGGAATTCTGGTTGGCTGTTTGTTTGGTGGTCAGTTGTCGTGTCTTGCGCAGATTTCCTTCATAATCACAACGGTCATAGCGCTACAACATGTGTTTAGTGCCAGATGGTTTGCCTACTGTGATACTTTTATCTTGACACAAGATCTGCTTCCATATTCATAAAAAAACACAACAGGACACGTCATTCAATGAACCTATACACACTCCCATCCCAGTCCAATACAGACTACAACTGTCCAGCACAGTTCAGATGCCGTACTTTTTTTTCCATCATTGATTCACCTAGTTGATAACGGAACTTACAACTCGGTCGTCGACAATTACCGTCCCGATATTTACTGAACGAGGGCCTTTGATTAAAAACCACGCGCATCGCAGTCAGCATTGTCGTGGTCTGTTGGACAGTATCCCGTCGGTGAACGATTTAATTATTGCAGACAGGTCCCAGGGCGATTTCCTGTGAGGCCAACAGGCCGCTTCGCCATTTCAGCAAAACGAATACCGGGGTTTGTTTGATCGCTTTCGAGCATTCACACGTGGTAAACACCGTGCTCTTTATAGTTCCATGCTAAATTCGATCGGAAATGGGATTAACAAACACGAAAGGATTGTGCGCGCGCACCCCACATCTCTCTCTCTCTCTCTCTCTCTCATCCGCAAATTGTATTCCTGGAAAGCCGAAAAGAGTTACATGTATGGACGAGACAAATCGCATTCATGGAACACATGTCACATTTTCTCTCTCCCTACTGCTGGTCTCTGAATCCGGAACGACAAGAGACACTGGCTGGATATAACGTGAGTTAAAGTGAATTTGGACCTCGCTCTCCGACCACCAAACTGAATTCGGGCTTTCCATGAGATTTTTGAAAAGAAGGAAAGACGGTAGACAGAAAAAGAAAAAGAATAAAGTGGAACAGAGAAAAATAAGTTGTGTTATTAAGAACAAAAAAGAGAAATAGAAATAATGCAACAAAGACACATGTGCCGTGAACAAAGATGGGGAAAATGAACTGGAGTGAAATTAATGATTTTGTATTAGCAGCCCCCCCCCCCCCCCCCCCTCTCTCTCTCTTTCTGTCCAGGGCGAGGGCTGGATGTAAAACAACAACAACAACACGTTCCTTGCTTATCTATTACCTTCTTTAATAAAGAGTTTGTCTTGTCTTGACTTCTCTCTGTCTCTCTGTCTGTCTCTGTATAATATGTATGAGAGTCGTTTTCGGCCATGACCATCAGAACAATAGAGGAGGTAACTGCTGTCCTGACTATCTGGGCTGGACTTTGATCATAGTGGGGAATATCTTGCCCAAGTTACATCCCCACTCTCGGCCAAGAGGGTTTGAGGACTGTCGGCGTTGGGATCGTTCCCAAAGGCCAACTAGCCCCCGAAGGCTGCAGCACTAAGAGCCAGTGCAATTTTGCCTCCTAGTTTGAGAGTCATAGTTCTTCAGAACAGACTAAGGTGTAGATGATTTCCCATTGCATTGGAAAAAAACCATATACAACATATATACAAGCGAAGAAGTCTCGAACTTCTCTGAAAAATTCATTTCGCCTGTCCCTCGGTTATTTCGTTTTTCCCCCCTTCGTTTTGGTTCTGGGTTCATGCTCAGATTTCCCCGCATTTACAGTGCCATTATCCCCAATCCACACACCGTTCGCCCTGATGCCCCCACACTTTGGCACGTCTGATGCAGTCCCAGCGCCAGCGGTCAGTCCAGACAGCGGAGCCATAGACGCCAGGTATCGTGAGGATGTTTTAAAAAAGTGATCAAAACTACAGCCTTTTTTTTTGGTAAGTTGCTTCCTTCTTGTTATTAGAGCCCCCCCCCCCCCGCCCCCAACCCCCATCCCCACCTCTTTTGGTTGAAGGGGTGGGTTCACTGCGCGCGTGTCTGTCTGCGTAGGTGGTCAGATCAAGAAATACATTAACAAACATGTTTACAGCCAGACATACTGACGCTCCCCCCCCCCCCCCCAACCCATGCTCCACCCCCCTTTCCGTCTGAGAAAAGCAACAGCAACAACAAAACATCAGGGCCCCAGGCTTGCGGCGTGATGTGGGATTTTCATTAACAGTGCGTGTTAGTCTCCTACGGATTGTTATCCCTTGTTACTGCCCCCGTATACACACACACACACACACACACACACACACACACACACACACACACACACACACACACACATATATATATATATATATATGTATACATGAACACACATATGTACGTAAAATAATTTGTTGTCAAATGCTGTTTCTATATGTGTGCGAGACACAACAAATGCTGTTTCTAAATGTGTGCGAGACAAGGAGGCTTTTAACTTTAGGCGACAAACCATGTGAATCCCCACCCCCACACCAATCCACCCCACCAACCCCCTCCCCCTTCCTCCCTCCCCCTCTCTCTCCCGGCTTGTCTTCCGCTCTTCAAATCCCTTTTTTAGTCACATGAAAGGACGGTGTCCAAAAGGAGAGCAGACAAATTTCATTTGGTGACACCTAACTCCTGTCTGGTTGAGACAGGAAGAAGCAGAGACATTTCCAGGACAGCAGATGGGACAGATATGCTGACTCTCACTTTTCTTTCAGATTTAAAATCTGTGTTTTTCGGGAATGATCCAGATGTGTAAACCTTGTAGACCTGGTGGTGGTCAGAAAGAAGCAAATAAGGAGCGATAAGAGAGAGAGAGAGAGAGAGAGAGAGAGAGAGAGAGAGAGAGAGAGAGAGAATGTGCAAGAGTGAGAGTGAAGGAGAAAGTTGGCAAGTACAAGGACAAGAAGAACAAGAAAAAAAAGAAGAAGAAAAAAAGGACAACAGAAGACCAAGAGGGACACGAATATCATGGACGAGAATAAGAATGAGAATTTAAAAAAAAGATAAAAAAAGAAAGAAAGAAAGAAGAAGCCAGGATTATGGAGATCAAGAACGTCAAGGAGACCAAAGAAAAAAAAAAGGACGGAGGAAAATTCCAGAAACCGAAGATACAAAAACTGATAATGAGGATAAAGATGAAAACATGAATGGCAATGGTTGAGATTCCATCCATATACATCCCTCGTCTTCCATTGAATCAATAGAAAATGATGCTGATAAGCGAATGGAAAATGCAAATGGAATTACGAAGCAAATAATTCTCTGTTGAAGCACAAAATTCAAACTACTGTGACAATAATGCTTTGAAAGGGAGAAGGGAGAGAGAGTGAGTAGTGAAATTAAATGCGGGCGAAGTTCTCTTCTGTATGAAACTCAATAGTGTAGAATGTATTCAACAAAAATAAAAGATTTTGAAGCAAAATTCATTCGCAAGAAGTTGGAGTCCGAAAATCACTATCAGTTGTGAATCATTTATCGTGTCTGAATCGCCATGAATAAAGTCCCATAGAAAGTTTAAAGAAAACAAAAACAGCAACAAAACAACAAACACACACAAAAACAAACAAAAACCTCGCCATTTTGCAACAGCTGAATATGAAAATTTGATATGAAAATACCTTCGCCACAACAGCGACTTTAACTCTCTCCATACGAACGGCGAAAGAGACGACGTTAACAGCGTTTCACCCCAGTTACCATCATCAAAATATTGCAAGCGGAAGGCTCTTATACTGAAGAGGTGAATGTTGACAAAGAATACCACAATTCTGACGACGGAAGCTAAAGGTTGGGTCATTCAGACACCCACTGGACATCCGAAGGGTCTGTGTAGAGGAGAAGAGAGGACTGGCCGTACTGAGTGAGTTAAGAAGTGAATTTGATTCACATATCTATCGGTCTACACATTTATGTATGATATCTTAAAATAACCCTCACTGATCCGAAAGTATGTTGTTGTTCTCCTGTTTGTTCATTGGATTGCCTTGAACAACTAACAGCCAAAAAATCGGCTGTCATAGTATTTTTGGCTCAACGATGGAACATACAAATATTGTTTCTGTTTTTTAACGTCCAAAGTGACCTATCGTTGTTTATTTGTATTATCATTATTATCATTATCATCATCTTCATCTTCATCATTTTATTTAATGGTTGAATTTTGCTGACTGCAACAAAAGTTCTTCTGACACTTCAAAGAGTATAAACCTGTGCAGTTCGACGCCTCTCTGTCTGTCTGTGTGTCTGTCTGTCTCTCAGATTATAGCCTGTCTGTCACTGTCAACACTCTCATTCGCCACCTGCTGATAACAGAATACATTACAAGCTTATTTTCCTGTCGCCAGCTTGACAAAACCCAGTAATGTTCTCTCTCTCTTTCTCTCTCTGTGGTTGGGGGAAGGGGGGGGAAGGGGGGGGGGGGTACGTATGTGTGCGTGTGTGAACGTGTGTGTATGTGTGTGTGTGGGTGGGGAGGGGAGGCAGCGGGGGGAAGGGGGGGGGATATGGGGGTGGCTGGGGGATCGGTGGATGGCTAGGTATGTGTGCGTGTCAATGTTTCTTTCGTTTAATTTTTTTTAATCATATGTTTGTACAACTGTGACGCTACGAATTTTGGTTCATTCAACACTGTTACAGTAAAGTTATAATTATAATAACAATTGTTGTAACAATATTTGTTGCTAATATGTGATCATTATCATTACTATTACTGTCATTCTTCTTCTTCTTATTATTATTATCATTTTAGTTATTCCCATCATTTTCGGAATGCCAGGATGTAACTGACAAGGAACTGTTTTACTTAAACAAAGCATTCCGAATGAAAAGAAAAATGCTTTCCAGCCTTGAGATAGTACTGTAGTCGTCTGGCTCAGGCCTTCAACACACAGAGACAGAAAAAATAAAAGACAAGGAAGATCAAGCAGAAACTTATATATCCACATTATATGTATCTGCGTTTAGCTACGCAATCCCACAACGGAAAGAAATAGAAACAGCGGTTCCCTATCTGCACTGTCACTACCATGAACAACAACACTGGAGGGACGCATGAAAGAAAAAAAGCAAAAAAAAAAAAAAAAAGCAATATTCCGCTGATCACAAAACAGCAAATGATCGGGGTGCGTGGCAGAGACAGTACGGTACAGCATCAGTTAGGGGCTGTTCAATGAGGGAACTATTTGTCCACCTGTCTCTCGGTCAATACCTAATCCACAAGGCAAAACTGTTCGCCAGCACTTCTGGGCTGCTTTTGGAGCGGCCTGTGTTTTCCGCATCCGTTCCTGGCTGGCTTGGAACACAGTTTCATACTGAACTTCGCAGACCGTTCAAATGCAATGAAGATAACATTAAGAAAGAAAGAGAAGGTGTGTTACAGAATGAACGTTCTGATCTATTAACTATCCTCCTCCAAGCACACACTCACACACAAGCACACATGCACGCACGCAAACACACACACACACACACGCACGCATACACGCACACACACACACACACACACACACAGAGTACACTTATCCTTTGCATCTTTAACGACATCTACGCTTTTCTTAAGGAAAGGATATTTCGTCAAGAGTACGTAATTTTTCAAAGAAAAAAAAGCATATTCCAATATGCTCATCTTTCCGAGAATAATCCGTCAACTGTTTCTATCTGTCTGTTAATCTGTCTGCATATCCGTCCCTCCGGCTGTTGGTTCAGCTTCCTTTCGTCTGACGATCTGTCTGTCTATTTGCTTGGTTTGATTATAGTTCATTTGTGCTTACTCCCTTCTGTCCCTCCTTCCTTTTTTAATTTTCTTTTTTTTTTGGTTCCCCGTTTGTTTCTTTATTTCGTCTCTAGAGAACGTCTCCACCTTTGTCCGAGCGTGCAAGCAAGCCCCCCCCCCCCACACACACACACACCCCTCCAACCCCCACCCACCCCCTACCCAGATGTTCACCTTAGTGTGTTCTTAATCTTGTAACGAAGTCAGTACTTGTAAAGGATTAGACCTTCCGTTTGTGACACAGGACCACAGGGCATGTAAAAATTGTCTCACCCACTGTGGTGCCAGATAGGGATGGTAGACAACTCTCCGTAACTTCTCTGCAACATTGAAGGACAGAACCAGGAGAACGTCTGGATACTCAAAGGCGTTAAGACCTACGGTTGTCTGTCACCCATGGCAACCAAGCGGATGAAAAAACATTCCGTCCCTCCCTCTCAACCACCCCCTCCCCTCCTCCATTATCCCTCCGTGGACTGTTTTCAGCCCTGATTATGGCTCTGTGTGGTTTGTTAGGCCAGGCTTTGAGCGATATGGATGAGTGTTTCTTTTCTCGTTCCGTTATTAGAAACCAAGCAGACGGAACCCCCCCCCACTGTAATTGTATTCAGATTCAAAGTTGACGTGCAGTCCCGTGTTTTCAGCGTCCTTCTTAATATAGACCAGAATCTTAGCCACAGAAGCCAACACCTCTAGAAGAAAAATCATTGAAGCGTTGAGAGATCACGGAGATGAGTCTGTCCCGAAACTAATAAATCAGAAACGATGTCGTGAACACATCTATATTTTATATATAAGAAACACTGTCTATTTTGTCTGACGAAAGTCTTGAGAGAGGGATTAATGCTTATAAAAAAAAATGTTAGGGATTCGGCGTATGAAAGTTTCTGAATTTTATTTCTTTCAATTTATGTCTTTATCTCATTCTATTTTTCTATCTTTTTAATTTATTTCTTTGCTAATCTAAACTCTGCTATATTACGTTTGTTTTATGTATTTTTTCACAGAGCATAACATCTCTGAAGATGCAGTATGAAACCGTTCAAGCAGTGTGAAACGATGTGCACACCTGAACGTTTTTCACGTCAGATAAAATCAGCATTTCAAACTGGCATTGCACTACAGGGTGTGCAAATACATGTTACATACTGTGCACCTCCCCCCCCCCCCCACCCCACCCCCCAAAAAAAGGTGGTAGAGGACTGTTGAAAACTTCTCTAAGGCACCAAAGGGCAGAACCGAGAGAGACGGGAATTGAATGGTCTGGGTACTTCAGTGCGTTATGCTTGCTCATCGATGCAAAATTCGTCTGTTGCCTGTGGCTATCGAAATGATTAGGCAAAAAACGAAAACGAAAAGGAAAAAAAAAGGACGGACGGTTCAACATTCCAGCCCATACCCACCCTTCTTCCACACTGGCCCTGTACTGAAATGTTTTCAGCCCTTACAAGGCCTTTCTGGTCGACAGGACCAGAGACCAAGAGAGAAAGGCATTAGAAACAAAGAAACAAAAACACGTACTACTATTATACATTCAGATTTGTTGATGACGTGTGGTTGTCACGAACTTTCAGCATCCTTTATACTATCGAATCTTAGCCACAGAAACTAGCACCCCCCCCCCCCCCCCCAACCGCTCCGAAGAAAAAGATCAGAGAAACATTGGAGCTCATGTACAAGAGTTCATCCCCAAGTAAAGAAATCAGACACAATGTCTCCAACACCTCCATATCTATGCATATGTGTGAAGTACCATTTGCATAAGAGAGGAAAATAGAAGGAGGAGAGGGGGGGGGGGGGGGAGTGCGGAATTTCGTCAAGATCATAAATGTGGACAGACGTTAAAAGAATGAACATGCGCCCTGGCATGGAACGGTTTGCCTCCAGATATGACGCGAAGCTCTTTTTTTTCTGAAAGTCTCGAGAGGGCATTTTAAATTTGCGAAAAGAAATACCGTTTCAGTTACTGTAAATAAATGTTTTATTTGTTCTCAATTTATTCTTTCTCTGTGTCGATTTTCCTTTCCTCTACGGTCTTTCTAGTCTTCTTTCATTCCTTCTTTTCGTGCTTCCTCGTTTCCACCTGTCTGTCTGTCTTCCGTTTTTGTCAGTCCACGCAGCAGAACATCTCTAAAATCTCAGCAACTGATTGTGCATGTGGCGTAAAAATAGTAGCGAACTGCAGATGAAATTAGCATTACATAACGGTTTAGCACTGAAGGGCGGTCAAATACATGTTACACCTTGTGCCGCCAGTTAAAGGTGCAAGAGGACTGTTGAAAACTGTACAGCAATGAAGGGCAGGACCAAGAGGGACGGGGCAGATAAAGATAATATAAAATAAGAAGATAAGAATAACTGTATCATCTCAATAAGAGAAATTACATCAGGTGCGGCAAAACAAACGTAGACAATTACTCAAGACAAAAACATAAACATGACTGAATTTAAAAAATCAACAACATACAAGACATTAATTAAAAGTATTGCATATATGGTCTGGGTACATTAATGCGTTATGCTCTGCCCACTGGTGCGAAATTCGTCTGTTACCAGAACCACATTCCAGTCCCTGCCCAGCACTTTCCCCCACTACCCTTAACTGTTTCAACCCTAACAGAGACTCGTGTGGTCGGCAGGGCCACAGACCTCTTGAGAGCATTAAGCCATTAAAACAAAGAAACATTTACATTCATTTTTGATGACGTGTGGCTGTCGCGTTTTTTCTGCGTCCTTAATACAATAGATCAGAATCTTAGCCCAAGAGGCCAACACCACCAGGAGGAAAAGATCACAAAAGGGTTCTCTCTCGAAACAAAGAAATCAGACACAATGTCGCCAGCAGCTCCATTTCTATGCATTCGTGATGAACAATATGTACGAGGGATGAGAAGGGAGGGAGGTAGAAGAGTGTGGAATTTCGTCTTAAATTACAGTTGTGGGCAGACAATGAACAAATATGCACAAAGTGACCCAGGCATAGGGAGGTTCACTTCCAGATGTAAGAAACAATGCTCATTTTGTCAGAGGACTGATAGCTAGTGAAAGAAAAATACTGCTTCAGATACTGCAGATAAACGTTTCTGTATTCTTTTCCTATTCTCCTTTTCAATTTTCTTTTACTACACCTTCTTTACTTTCTTCTTTCCTTCCTCCTTTCTCTTATTCCTTTTATGTGTCTAGTTGTCTTTCTGAATGTGCACGCAGCGTAAAATGGTGCGAACTGCAGATGAAATCAGCATCAGACAGTCGGTTAGCATCACAGGATGTTCGAATACATGTTACATCCTGTGACAGCCAGTTAAAGGTGGTCGAGGACTGTTGAAAACTTCTCAACAGCATTAAAGGGCAGAATCGAGAAGGACGAGAACTGAATGGCCTGGATACTTCAGTGCGTTTTGCTCTGTCCATTGGTGTGAAATTCGTCTGTCGCCCATGGCAAGCGAAAGGTTATATATAAAAAAAAAAAAAAAAAAAAAAAAACCACCAAAAAACAAAGACCAGCCATCCGACAACCCAGCCTTCACCCTCTCCCCCACTCCCTTTATCTGGAATGACACGGCACTGTGTGGTCGGCAGGGTCATAGACAAAGAGAAGAAACTACAACCCCCCCCCCCACCCCCTCCAAAAAAAGCAGATCAAAACAAAAAATCCATCCATCTATCTATCTATCTATCTATCTATATGTCTGTCTGTTTGTCTGTCTGTCTGTCTGTCTTAATGTGTCAATGTATATGGTTTCGTTTTAATTGCTAGTGGGTAATTTTTGAGGACTCCACAGATAATTCCTTGATGCATGAACTGATAAAAATTATGAGCAGTCCTGAGTGTTCTTTACAGAAGGTGCTTACAACATGTTCTTTTTTTTTGTAACACGGGGCGTGTTTACAAGACATGTCATGATCATACAACCCTGTGCAGCCACGTGATGATGGATCAATCCGACGGATGAGTAGGCAGGCAGGCTTATCTGTCGGTGTGTGTCCACGTCAAAGTGGCAAAAGACCCTCGGTAACGTCTTTGCGGCAATACATACATGCAGGGCAGAACAGCAAAAAGGTCACGAGCTGAAAGGTCTGTCAATGTGAGTGCTTTATAGTGTCCATTGATGCGAAAGTCGTCTGTTGCCCATGGTAACCAAAAATATGGGAAAATGTATCTGCCTCTCCTCCTTCTTCCTTTCCTTCCATCACAGTCAGGACCATGTATAGTTGTGTTGCTTAGGTTATTAACAATATGAATGAATATTTAAAAAAAAAAGTAAAATAAAGCATGGAATTCCTTTCCTAACTCAGTTAAAAACAGATAATATACATCCCTTTCACACTCTGAGTCTACTTTCAATATATCTCAGATATCCCCAGAAACCAACAGAGATCACGCAACAGAGTCCACTTCCAAAGAAAAAACAATGAATACGATGTTCCCAAACACATCCATACCTTAAGCAGTCTACAAAGCAATCCTTGTATCACGGACAGCAGACACAAAGTGTCTGGCTTCCAGATACCAGATACAATGTTCGTTCTGTCTGAGAAATGTCTGCAAGAGGTGGTTGGTCGTTTAAGCCTGCAGAAAACAAAACAAGTCGTCATGGAGAAACAAGGTTGCTTTCTTTTCTCTTGTTTTCTTTTTTTTTCTATAAAGCTGTCCCTGATTCTAAGGATCAAAGTTTTCTTTTCTTTTTTTCTATAAAGCTGTCGCAGATTTGGGGGATCAAGGTTGTTTTCTTTTTTCTCTTTCTCTCTGTGAATATATCAAGGACGTTAGGGATATAATTCACTTTTTTTCTGCGTTTCCGTTCTGTGAAGCTGTCATGAATTTGGGAGATCAAGGTTGTTTTCTTTTTTGTCTTTCTGTCTGTAGAGCTGTCAAGGATTTTAGGGATCAGAGTCGTTTATTTTTTTTCCTCAATAACGCTGTCACGGATTCTGGAAATCTATCACATATTCTGGGGATCAAAAGCCGATTTCTTTTCTTTCTTCTTCTCCTCAATAAAGCTGTCGCAAATTTTAGAGATCAAAGTTGCTGCCTCTCCTTTTTTCCCCTCTCTCAATCCTCTTTCTTTTTATTCACATCTCCTTTCTTGCCTATCCTTTCCTATACTCTCAATTTATTCCCTTTCACTTTATATTCATTCCTTCATTCAGACCTCCCTACTCTTCCTTCTTTCCTATTTGCCTGCCTACCTACTTGTTTGTCGTTTTTTCTTTCTTTCTTTCTTTCTTCATTGTTTTCCCCTTTCATTCTTGTTCCTTCTTCCCTTCCAACTTCCACAATGGACCCTTTATGAAAGACTCACTTCTGAGTGCATATAGCATTAACTGATTTATACCTCTGAGCGTTTTCAGCTTCAAATCTTCTTCTTCTCCTCGATGAAGGCAGCTGTATATTGCAGGTCCTCCTGCCGTAGAGCTTCCGGGTCAATAGAGTTGGATCGGGCCAGAACCTCTTCCCGAGCACCTCATGGAAGTGGCAGGACTGCAGCAGGTGATCTGTTGTCTGGCTGTCAGTCCTATAGGGGCGCTGTACTGAAGGATCAATGCAGAATTCAGTGTACAAGTGGTGCTTTCGGTGGTTGTGACTAGTCTTGACTTTGAACACTCGGATTCAAAGGAAGCCATCATTTTGTAAAGTTGCTATTTTGGCGTTCCTTTTACAGAGCATGTGTTAAATAGATGTTACACACTGCCCAGTTTGCTACTGAAGGTGGCAGAGGAGTTTGGATAGCTCCTTTCCTTTCCAGCGTTCCTTTTACAGAGCATGTATTAAATAGATGTTACACACTGCCCAGTTTGCTACTGAAGGTGGCAGAGGAGTTTGGATAGCTCCTTTCCTTTCCAGCGTTCCTTTTACAGAGCATGTATTAAATAGATGTTACACACTGCACAGTTTGCTACTGAAGGTGGCAGAGGAGTTTGGATAGCTCCTTTCCTTTCCAGCGTTCCTTTTACAGAGCATGTATTAAATAGATGTTACACACTGCACAGTTTGCTACTGAAGGCGGAAGAGGAGTTGGGATAGCTCCTTTCCTTTCCAGCGTTCCTTTTACAGAGCATGTATTAAATAGATGTTACACAC
>NC_134884.1:24614248-24644248 GCF_041734735.1 Babylonia areolata | reverse complement strand
CACTTCTTCCCCTATCACTAGGGAACCAAACCCCAAAGACATTAAGGCTTGATTCTATCGTTACTTAGATTGCCGCATATCCTGCATTAACCGGTGGTGCACTCCCCAGTTATTTGATCTTTTCTTACAGCATTATCATCACAGGTCGCCTACATTTCATGACCCCATGGGTCTAATCTCTTGTTACTGGCCCCTAAGGTTGTGCTGAGCTTTCGTTTTTCACTTACTGAATTCATGACAACAAATTATGGTCTGTTATTATTTCAGTATAAAATAAATCCTCACATCCAATACTCATGTTCGGTTTTTAAAGCCATATTCCTTATCAAAAAGACGTTGTACGGACATGGTGTTTGCCGAAAGAGGAATGCATCTCTTCAGACGGAAGGAAGGAGCTCGTTCAATGAGCTCCTCACAGGGCCAGATAGCCGCTGCTTGCTGTGTGCTTCATGATGACCTCACATTCGATAGTCAGTCGTCTCCAAGGCAACTGTTGTCCCGGCTGTCTGGACTAGAATTTGATCACAGCGAAGAGTGTTTTGCATCAGTTACATCCCCACTCTCTCGGCCAAGAGGGCTGGTGCTGGGATTGTCTCACAAAGGCCAACTAGCCCCCAAGGCTGCAGCATAAAGAGCCAGTGCAGTCTTGCCTCCAAGTTTGAGAGTCATAATCCTTCACAAAAGACTAACCTGCAACTGAATTTCCATAGCCGTGGAAACAGGTCTCACTTTGCTGTTGGCCTAATTGTATGCTTATCTCTGATATAAGCCGCCACAGGCAGGTACGGTACACTAGGAAAAACAGCGTGCGTTTAATAACGTAACCACTGCCACCCGTCCCGTTTCTTCGCGCGAGCGTGTGGTCACAGTTTTATTCAAAGCATTGTATGCGTGACATTATTAATTTTGCCGAAATACGTGTGGGCCATGCAGAAAGACAAAGAGAAGACAGCACAAAATGAGCTGGCGGCAAACAGTGGAGAGAGACCTCAGACTTGTCGACAGACGATGGGGTGACACCAAGCAATCTTGCTTAGGACTATGGGTTATGTAGCGCCTTGACTACCTGATTCGTCGAACGATGTGGGGACACTAAACTCTCAGTCATGCAGAAAGACAGATATCAAGCGAAGAAGATTAGTGCCGGATAGGACCCGTCCTTAGATTGTCACCAGTTACACTTACAAGAGCTTCCTTTCCTTGGACACCAGATGGAAATGAGTCCGTGGAAGATCAAGCGAAACATAGCTGATAAGGTCCAATGCCAACATGGGAGAAACTAGCTGAGACAGCAAAAGACCAGGCAGCAGTGGAGATGTTATATGTCAATTAATTCTCTCTCTCTGTGTGTGTGTGTGTGTGTGTGTGTGTGTGTGTGTGTGTGTGTGTGTTTAAACAGGTGATGCCTAACTGAGAAGCCTTATTGCCGTGATCGCTTTTTATGTGTGCTGTTCTGCGCGCTCGACCAATGTGTTCCAGTATCAGTATCAGTAGCTCAAGGAGGCGTCACTGCGTTCGGTCAAATCCATATAGGCTACACCACATCTGCCAAGCAGATGCCTGACCAGCCGCGTAACCGAACGCGCTTAGTCAGGCCTTGAGAACAACAACAACAACAACAAAAAACCCCAAACAAACAAGAAAAACAAATAGCCTGTCCCTCACGTATCCACGACAATCAGTCGTGTCCGACAATGACCAGCAGGACAGGGGAACTGTCCCGACTATCTCGGTTATAATTTGATTATAGTGGAGAGTATCTTGCCCGAGAGCCAGTGCAATCTTGCCTTTTAGTTTCATACTCCTTCACCCCGCACCCCCGAAAACGGAGTATGACTGCCTGCATGGCGGGGATGTAAACGTTTAGGTCATGCACGTAAACGAACGTGAGAGTCGCAGCCCACGAACGAAGAAGAAGAAGAAGGTAGTCCTTCACGAAAGACTAAACTGTAAATGAACACCCGTTTCAGTGGTGTGACCTTTGATCATATAGCTATCACTTTGCTGATGGCCCAACAGTAAGCTTATGTTAATACCTGATATAAGCCGAGGGTTGCGCCGGTGGCAGTCGTTCAGTAAAACGCTGGCTCCTTTGTCTTGTCCATTGTTTTGTCTACGTATTTATTTGGTATTTTTGCCTCTGGCTTTTGCCTGTCGGTGCACCATTATTTCGGTTAGTCTGTCTGTCTGTCTGTCTGTCTCCTTCTCTTCTCCTCTCTTCCTTTTCTCTTTTAATTCGTCGTGCTCTCCTCTGTACACCAGTGTCTACGCTTTTTTATGCATTAAAGTAAGTCTGCCCAGCCCCCACTCTTCAGCCTCTCTCCCTACGCCTCTCTCTCTCTTCTTTGTTTTATATTATTCTCTTCTTCCATGTACGTACACGACCGCATTCTATATTGTTGAAGCATGAGATGAGACAATGTGCTGTGAGATATGATAGCCAGGCCCCTCTCTCCTTCCAGTAAACAAATTACAGAGAAAGGAAAAACAAAACTTAAAAAGAAGAGTCGTTGAACAAAAGTGAAAGAGTAAAGAGAAGCAAAGAGGAAAATACAAGAAACGCATAAAAAAGAAAAAAAAAGAAGAAACAGGAAGAAGGGGAGAGAAAAAAGCAGAAAATAATAAGACGCAGAAGCCGAAAGGAGAAGGCGAAGAGATGTAGACGAAAACGAAGAAGATGATGACGATAAGAGACAGAAGAAAAAAAGATAAGACAGAACACTAGGGGAAAGAAGGGGAAAGGAAAGAGGGAAGGGGGCAGAGAGACGGTAAAAGTGGTTGAGAGAGAGAGAGAGAGAGAGAGAGAGAGAGAGAGAGAGAGAGGAACAGAGAAAGAGAGAAACAGAGGCACAAACACAGACAGACAGACAGAGACAGACATAGATAGAAAGATTCACACATAGAGAAAGAAACCAAACGAAACCTGTATTCAGTTTAGGCCACAGTCCCTTCTTTGGGGGTGCAAATACAAGTACTACATTTATAGGAGAGAGAGAGAGAGAGAGACAGAGAGACAGACAGACAGACAGATACGGAGACTTAACAGACAGACAGGCAGACCTACAGACAGGGCAGACTGAGTGACAGAACAGACAGACAGACAATCAGAAGAGGACAGCGAAAGGAGAACGCCCCCGCATAGTTTGCAGACCGTGAATAGTAGCCATCAGTCAGATCAGAGCGGAGCTGGTTACACCGCCATAATGGCCAGGCTGACATTTCCACATCACAGAACCACCGGCATCAAAATGACTCGGGAAGAATCGACTCACGTTTCAAGTAAAGGGTTATTTTGTGTTAGCATTTTCTATGACAAACGAAGAGGGATACACAGGTGAAGGGGGGTGGAGGGCAGGGAGATGGGAGAAGATAAATGAATGAATGAATTTCTGTTGTCTGAGGGTAAAAACCAGTAAGCCAAACAAAGCTATTTTTCATCCAGCCCTTGAAAGAATACGGAGGAGAGATGAAAGAAAAGAAAAGAAAAGAAAGAAAGAATATCATTCTATCAAAACAACTTATACATTATAAAGCATGGATACGTGAATAACGCATTGACATTTACAATAGAGCTAAAGGAGAATTCGAGAAAAAGAGAATGAACGAGAGAGAGAGAGAGAGAGAGAGAGAGAGAGAGAGAGAGAGAGAGAGAGAGAGAGGACAAACAGACAGACAGAGTAATCAAAGTTTTATCCTTTTTGAAAAATAAGGAACGAACACAGATATCCATATGATGAAAAAAAAAGGGGGGGGGGGGGGGGGGGGGGGAGAGAAGACGAAAGGAAAGGGATAGAAATAAAAGAAACAGGATGGACAGACAGACAGACAGACAAGCAGACAGATGCGGACACACACACACACACACACACACACACACACACACACACACACAGACTGACAGACAGATACACAGACACACGGACTGACAGAGACAGAGATAACAGCCATTACGATGACAACGGAGTATAAAAAAAGCAAAACAAACAAACAAACAAACAAAACAAACAAACAGGGGATTTCAGGCAAAATGAACCATGTAATAACCACAGCATGGGCGACCACGTCAGCATAGACACAATGAAATCAAAAGACCTAACAAACTAGCAATACACAGCAATTACAGTACAGGCACTGCTCCTTGTGCGTCCAAAACGAATCATCCTCTCCCAATTCACCAGCGCCAGAATGGACAACAGCATTCTCTCCCCAGCACAGTCAACACGTGCATGCAACATGTCGATTGTCCGCCAGGCATTGTCATTGTCCGGCTGGCCGGGCTAATGGATACCACAGACGACAAGCTGGTGGTCGATGCTCATTAATTAAGAGATAATGGTCAAAGCATAGGGGTGGACCCAGACCGCTCGCATCGCATGTCCCCACAGCCTGGGCGGGGTCCTGTTGCGAGGAGACGGGGAATACCAAAATTGCTGGGCATTGAAATCATGCACCAGATGCCACAGGGTGTTTGTCATTCATGCATGCCTTAAGTCTTAGTCATCCATGCATGCTATAAAGTCTTGGTCATCCATGCATGCCATAAAGTTTTGGTCATCCATGTATGAGTCTTGGTCACCCACACATGCCTTCATAGTCATCCATCCATGCATGCCATAAATCTTGGTCATCCATGTATGCTTAAAGTCTTTGTCATCCATCATGCCTGTTGCCTTGGTCATCCATGAATTCCTTCAGTCTTGGTCATCCATGCATTCCTTCAGTCTTGGTCATCCATGCATGCCGTATGTATGGGTCACTCCATGAATGCCTTCAGTCCTGGGGTGGGTTGCATGAGCGAACTTAGAAACGCTGTTTGCTTTTCGTTAAGAATGTTACTAACTCAACGGTAAATTATATATACTAAGGGGACATTCTTAGCTCAGCAAACTTTGCGCTGCAAAGCTCACCTCATGCAATCTTGCCCCTGTGATGAATGGCGGGGCAGGGAGGACAGTGTGTTCTCTATTCGTTATTATAATCATATACAGCTTCGCGAAAAAAAGAAAAGAAAAGAAATAAAAGCCAACCTTGAAGAACTAAAAAATTAGTTTGTTGAAATGCGTTCTCTATTTGTTATCATAATTATACACAGCGTCGCGGAAAAAAGAAGAAAAAAAAAAGAAAGAAAAAAAGAAGGCTTCAATGCAAATTCGAAACACGGATAACTGGATCGAGAATGAGTGGTTTTACCCACTGCGCTAACGCGGTTTCACTGCTACCGTTAAAAAAGAAAAGAAAAAAAAGTATGTTCATTTAGCGGAAACGAAGTCGCGGTTTAAATCATGTTATCTGGCATTTAAATTTGTTCTTTCAAGTTCAAAATTATGAAAATGTTTTGTGTCACCGGAAGTTACATATATGGTTAACCGATGGGGGATTGCACTTCTGTAAATCCAAGTAAAACTTACCTATAATGCAGAATTCTTCATCCGTGTCAGCGCACGTGTGCAATGACAATCCCTCGGTTTCGATGCAGATGAGCTGTCTACTCTTTCGGTGCATTTGCTGTAGCTGCCATCATATCATTTCAGATACGCAAACATAAAGTGTTGAGTTCAGCTATTTGTTGACGCGGCGACCTTTATTTTTATTGCGGCATTATCCTCCATTACGCTTCCCCCCCCCCCCCCCCCCCCCCCCTGTTTCTAATATGATTCTTCGCCGGCAGCTTTGGGAAGCCACTGAAATGCATCATATTTTTGTGTGTGTGTTTGGTAGGGGGGCGGGGGAAGGGCGCGGGGAGGGAGGGGGGTATTTTTCTCATGCAGAGATGGAAACGACGCAATACGCAGTTGTTTGTTGTTGTTTTTACATTTTTTTTTTTACATTTTCGACACAGCTTCATCACGGAAAACAAAAATGGCTATTAGTTTTCCATTTGCTTTGGATTTCGTCACAACTCTTGTTGTTTGCGTGATGTGTGTAGATGTGCAAATGTATATTTCGATGCCCGCAAGAGGTACGTGAAATAGACTCGAATGCATTGCTTTTCTTTGCCTTGCCTTGCCTTGGATTGCCTTGCTTTGCTTTGCCTTGCCTTGCTTTTCTTTGCCTTGCCTTGCTTTGGCTTGCCACTGTGTATTGACGAGTCTTACAAGGATACGAACTTAACACTATGTCAGACTTAACAGATCTTCCCTTCCTGTACAGAGGATTCAGTAGAACCCAAATGATGATACTGGTCATCACAATAAGTATGTTGTTGCATCCCCGCCCTCCTCTCCCCCACCGTCCCTCTCACTGTTATTGCTATTCCTGCAAAGTCAGTCATAAAAACCATTTACGTGCTCTTGATTCCCCCTTCCTCCTCCCCTCTGTTATGAGGTATGGGTATTTTGTTAACATTGTGGAGGTATCATCTCTCTGTTGATCAAAGAAAAAAAGATTGTACGTAACTCTTGGTTTGTGTCAGAACTCTTTTTCCTTCAGCATATTTTTCTTAGGATGCAGCTACACTGTCCACTCTTGTATAGGTAAGGATCCCTGAATACAAAACACAAAGATGGTTAGCCACTTTTTCTTTTCGAAACATGTTTCTCCATTTTCTTTCCTTTCAATGCCAACCATGGCTTTGATGTTCGTATGTGCGAGACTTGGCAGGCAGTGTCCTGAATTACGCTGACTCAGAACAATCTTCTTCTTCTTGTTTTTCTTCCTAAAACAGTCTTCATCTTCTTCTATTTCTGCGATCGTGGGCTGCAACTCTCATGTTCACTCTTATAATGTATGAGTAGGCTTTTACTTGCATGACCGTTTTTACCCCGCCATGTAGGCAGTAATGCTTGTGTATCCATGCTGGATATTTCCTTTTTTCCTTAACCCACCAAAAACCGCTGACACGGATCACAGGATCTTTTATGTGCGTATTTGATCTTCTGCATACCCCGGAAAAAGACTGTGGCTGCCTACGTGGCTTGGTAAAAACCCGCTCATGTACATGCGAGTGAACGTGGGAGTTGCAGCCCACGAACGAAGAAAAAGAAGATCATCTGCATGCGTACACACACGATGGGGGTCCAAGCACTAGCACATCTGCACATAATTATGCTGACCTGGCAAAATGGAAATAAACGTCTCCAACCTTAACTCACCAAGTGCGACGAAATCGCGGTTGGAACTCGGGAAACTCGAACAAGAATCCAGCTAGCGCTCTAACCATTTGGCCACCGCAGAACAATCAATAATGAACACCATTCAAGTCACTCAGAAGCATGGAGGGGGGTTCTCCTTTGGTGTTTGGGACTAATGCCCACCTGCTGCTGATAGTCTCCCCCTACTGTGTTCTCTTGCACAGGGTATGCGATAGACGGAAAGAGATTGGGGTGTGAGTAAAAACGAGGGAATTCGGTCTGAGCAGATAGCTGCATGGAAGGT
Source organism: Babylonia areolata (assembly GCF_041734735.1). Classification (NCBI taxonomy): domain Eukaryota; kingdom Metazoa; phylum Mollusca; class Gastropoda; order Neogastropoda; family Buccinidae; genus Babylonia; species Babylonia areolata. Next base: position 24,636,874 of record NC_134884.1, on the reverse strand, counting down.
ATGATTCTATTACCCTCTTACCAACTTCTGTAATAATATAACAACAAAAACAAAATTAATATAAAAAAAAAAAAAAATTAGAAAACAAAATGAAACACAATGAAGTAAAAGAAAATAACGTACACAATTCGCTTCGTGACGCCACTGACGAAGTAATATGCGGATCACGCACCACATACATTTTTGTCCTTGTATTTCCGATTCAGTGGAATCGCTCCTCCACATTTACATCAGCCCGTTCTTTTCTGTTTGTTTGTTTGCTTTTTCCAAGGTTGCATTTGCCTTTGTGTTGGGGTTTCCGTCCACGCACAGATGAAATCATAGATTGACATCGCATACACACAGGACATGGAGGGTGGAACGATGAAAAGAAACACATGAGGAAAATTCTATTACGCAAAACGGTTTCTTCAAGGAAGCCTAAAAGAAAAACAGTCTTCCTTCATTATTGGTTTTTTTGGGTTTTTTTAATTCCTTCTAGTTCCAGACATTCGATTTGTTCTCGTGTGGAAGCGGGCAAAAAGTGTGTGGAATAACGAGGCAGTGACATTTGCCGCGTTGGCTTTTCAACAGCCCTGAGTGTCCAAGAGTACTTTGAACGCTTCGTCCCGTCTTGAATGTTGACCAGCTGGCCTTTTTCTTCCCCATGAAGTTTTAATGATTCCCTCGTGGTTTTTATAGACCCCCCCCCCCCCCTCTCTCTCTCTCTCTCTCAAGGCGAGGTGTGGAAATCTCTTTCGCTTTTCTTTTTGTCTTTCTAAGCCTGTCTGTTTTGGGAGCTTCTTCTCTCCCTAACTCTTTGCTCAGCTCGTCATCAGTCTGTTTGTCTGCCTGTCTTTGTCCTGCCCTGTGTCTGTCTGTCTGTCTGCCTCTCTCTCCTGTTTGTATGCTACTTTCGATGTCCCACAACTACACTCGTGTGTCCACACGTTAACACGCACCCCCATCTGTCTCTGTCTCTCTCTCTCTCTCACACACACACACAATCTCTCTCTTTCTTTCTCTCTCTCTCTCTGCCCTCCGCCCCCCCCCCGGCCCCCTCTCTCTCCAGGAAGTTATTTGTCTGGTCTTACAACAGCTAAATTCAAGTCATCTTTCATCAGATTCAGATTTGGAGTAACGAAATTACGTTAATCAACATATATAGATAGCTTGAAAAACTGAACGTCTTTTGGAATGAACGAAGACGAAACACATGTACTGGCAATCTCTCCACAGCATGATGTTTTGAGAAAGAAATACACATGCGAACACTTGCTCAGTCTAAGGATTCCCCTATTTCTCAACGTGCTTCAAAACGAACACAGCATTGTGAAAAGATGTGTAGCAATGTTTTTGTTGTGTGTGTTGCAACGGAGAGCAGAGAGCTCCCAGTCAAAGACATAATTCTAACTTACCCTTTACCCCCACACACACACACACACACGCGCGCGCGCGCGCAGGACTCGATATTTAGGCTTTTCTTTTTTTTTATAATCTCGACAAGCACACGCGGATATAAGAATGCCATTCAAAGTACCTCTGAAATGTTTGTTCACAAATCCCCGCAACCCCACTGGGCAGAACAACAGAATACTTTCTTGATAAATGCCATGTGAGAATGGTGCGGGCTGGGTGGGAGGGAGCATGTGTGCGTTTGTGTGCGTGCTTGTCTGTAATGTGTGTGTCCGCGTTCATCCGCGTAAGTGTGTTGCTCCGAGCTGTAAAAATGTCAGCTGCGCAATTAACAGTAATGTAATGAGGCCCCATCGTGGTCGTAACGACCCTGCTTCACTAATTCTGTGAAAAGAGTGCTCTCTGTTTGTCGGCCTGTCCATATCTCTATCGCTGTCTCTCTGTGTACCTCTTTCTGTGCCTCTCTATGTCTCTCTGTCTGCCCCCCCTCCTCTCTCTCTCTCTTCCCACTTTTAATCTCTCTCTCTCTCTCTTTCTGTGTGTGTGTGTGTGTGTGTGTGTGTGTGTGTGTGTGTGTGTGTGTGTGCATGTGTGTGTTTGTATGAGTGTGTAGTGCAGTGCAGTGTAGTGTTGTGTAGTATAGTGTAGTGTAGTGTAGTGCAGTTAGTCGTAGAATAGCCTCCTTCAAATCACATCAGCAGAATGGACGTGCAGTGTAGTGTAGTGTAGCGTAGAGTAATTCATCGTAGAATAGTCTCGTTCCAAATCACATATAACGAGTAGTATGGGACGTCAGTTTAACATCCTTCTCCTGGATTACTGCTGTGTGTTATTTGTTCCTGCTTGAACATGAGAAATCAGTCTAGACTGACAGACAAGGGTGGAAACACTGATATTTACGCATCGTAGGATATTCAAAAGGCAATTAACCACCAATGCCAGTTCGTGCCATCAGATACCCAAGCAGGCCAAAAACCGGCTTGTATTGTTCTGGCGCAAGCGAGCGAGCACAAGGGTGATAAACATAATTGTGCATTTTTCCCGTATGGGTTGTGTTGTGTGCTGACTGAATGAGTGAGTGAAGGAATGAACAGGAGAGAGAACGAGAAAGAGAGAATCGATAACCTGGATGACTGATTTGCACGCAGGCATTGGCCGGTCAGGACGGACGGACGGACGCACGCACGCACGCACGCACGTGAGCATCGGACACTGAAACCACTGAAACGGCAAAAAGCTTGGAAGGGTAAGACACAGACACGGACACACACACACACACACACACACATACACAGACACACACACATGCGCACACACATTGGGTCTCCATGGGTTTCCATATTCTATAATTCTACCCCCCTCCCTCTCTCCGCCTTTCTTTCCATCACCCCCTTTCTCTCTGCCCCACCCCTCTCCCACCCCTCTCCCACCCCTCCACTCTCTCTCTTTATTTCCTTTCCGCTTATCCCCCACCACCTTCCTTCTCCCTCTCTTTCTCTCAGAGAGATAACTAAACGCACACTTTGTCCGCTTTTACACCCATTAGCATAAAGCGCGAAGGTGGATTGTTTTCGGGTTTTTTTTTTTGTTTTTTTTTTTTACTTACAGCTTATTCCTCCATTTTGTCACCTTCCAGATTATAGTATAATAGCTTCTGTTTTGTTTGCTGTCCCATCATCTGCACCGTTTCAGTGGCATTACTCCCTCGCCACTCATTCCGAGTCACCCCCCATACAAGGCCACACCCGGGCTTCATCCGTCACAGTCCCAGCGCCGGCAGCCCGCAGGGAACCATCGATGTAAGGTCGCCAGGAGGCCACACTCCAGAGGAGACCATACTGTAATATCACTCCTTGGTTGGCAGCTCTGGGGGGGGGGGGGGGGGGGGGTTCCTCTCTAAGAGTTTTCAGTTGATTTGTTATTCTATTCTCTGAACGTGATCGAACAAACATACGCACAAGTTTCAATTGACGGAGACGCAGAGAGATTGACTGGTTGATTGACAATTTATTGACAACAGCACTGAGAGAGAGAGAGAGACAGACAGAGAGACAGAGAAACAGAGACAGACAGATAGATAGATAGAGAGAGAGAGAGAGAGAGAGAGAGAGAGAGAGAGAGAGAGAGAGAGAGAGAGGGCGGACAACAGCACCAAAATCCGCCACCCTCTCAAACCACACCAGCAACTCTTGACCAACACAAATCACCACACACAAGCAACATACACCAACTCTTGAGGATCCCCCACCAAACTGCGCGCGAGAGAGACATAGAGAAAGAGAGATATATAGAGAGAAAATGACGTCAATGGGTAACGACTTGATTAACCGATCAAGCATCAGTACCAAGGGAGAGATCCGCTATCCCACCACCCACACCCACACCCCAACACACCGCCCTCCACTCCGTCCATTTAGCAGAAGTCCAATCAACGCTAATTCCGGGAGAGAAGTACTCGCGGGATGCTAATTCTGGCCCCAATGCAACCAGGAAGTAGCGGTATCAACAGGGCAGGGGACATTTTTTATCTGGTCATTACCATTCGCAGAGTCAGAGTCCGTGGCGGCAGGATGAGCCATAAAGCGATGGAAGCATCCTTTCCTTCCTCCATCCATCCATCCATCTATCCATCCATCCATCTACCGCCTGGTGGTCAGTTCTGAAGGGGGGGAGTGAAAACCATGGAGGGAACAAACATGTTGGGTCAGTTTCTGGGAGTTTCTGGCAAGGGGAATGTTGTTATGCGGTAATAGAGGTGGACAGTTCTGAGAGAGAGAGAGAGAGAGAGAGAGAGAGAGAGAGACTGACAGACAGACAGACAGACAGAGAAAGACACACAGAGAAAGACAGAGACAGAGAGAGAGAGAGAGAGACAGAGACACAGAGAGAGAGACACACACACACACACAGAATCTGAGGGTACAGAGTAGGGTGGGTGGGGTGGGGACCTAGCGACGAGTGGGAAAGGATGGGTGTGTGGCTTGCGTGTGTATGTGTGTGTGTGTGTGATGGCGGACAATAATAAAGAAAGAAAATAGCTGAATGTGTGAGAGAGAGACATAGACAGAGAGACAGAGACAGAGACAGCGAGAAAGAGAGATAGAGACAGAGACAGAGAGAAAGACAGCGAGACAGAGACAGATACAATCGTACAAAACGACACAAACGGTGTTCGCGTTGGTGTTTATATATATATATATATATATATATATATATATATATATATATATATATATATATATATATTCTCACGTTGTTATAAACGTTCATGATTGTCTACTCCGTTCAGTCCAAGGTCACCAAAAACCAACCACCACCACCACCACGGCCCACTTCATCAACCGGGTGGGCCTCCTCCCCTCTTTGAGACACGAACCTGGTCGTCAGGGTCAGAGACTAGGGGATGGAGGGGTGGGGGGGGGGGGGGTTGGGAAGGGGGTGGGGAGGGGACGGGCGGCTATGAACGCACGACACGTAATGGTCTTTACTGTTGTACCTTCCTGGACTTTTCGCCAGTAACCATCCTGGAAGCGAACATGATATTTTGGTCTACGGGGTAGGGGTGAGAGGGTTCAAGAGAGACGGGGGGGGGGGGGGCGGAGGGGGAGGGGAGTGGGGGGGAAGGGGAACGGCCGATCCTCACCAATAGTCCAGCTGACCAGATAATGATAAAATCAATGATTGCTTCCCGAAGACTGGGTCGCACGCACACTTTGAGGTCGTACATCGTCACCTAAGTGCGCGTGTCCGTGACAACCATGGGTAAATAAACCGGCAGCTGGGTGGTTTGGACCCCCATTCGGGTTGTGTGTGTGTGTGTGTGTGTGTGTGTGTGTGTGTGTGTGTGTGTGTGAGTGTGTGAGTGATCAGGTCTGGCCACAGAATGGTTTTTGTGGCCTCTGGGAATATTGGGGTATGTTTGAGAGAAAGAGAGAGAGGAGAGAGAGAGAGAACTTGGTCAGGGGACGAGAGGGGTTAAACAGTAAGAGGGAGAGATAGAGATAGACATAGATATATATATATATAGAGAGAGACAGGAACGTAGAGAGAAAGAGAGAGACAGACAGACAGACCGACAGAGCCAGAGAGAAAGGAGGCTACTGAATGCACACACACGCACACTTTCAAGCACACAAGTCTGTAGGTCGCTAAAAATGGCGTAATTATGTTCATTATCATATCTGGGATGCCTATGTGACCCAATAAAACGACGGTTGGCTGGAGGGAGAGAGAGAGAGAGCGGGGTGATAAAGAAAGAGACGAAGAGAGAGGGGTGGAGCACACACACACACACACACACACACACACACACACACACACACACCCTGACAAACACACAAGTCGGTAGGTCGCTCGAGCAACAGCAAAACAAACAAACAAAAACACAACAAAAATAACAAAAACATACAAACAAACAAATAACATGCGAACGTTGTTTATGACCAACAAATCCGTAATCATTATGTCGCCACTAAGGTCTACAGAATGACGGTTAGCTGGAGTTAGAGAGAAAGACAGAGAGAGAGAAAGAGAGGAAGAGAGCGCGCGAGAGAGAGAATGTGTGTGGGGGCGGATGGTGAGAAGGTCAAGGGCAGGGAACTTCCCCAGGGTCGAGCTAACCAGACAATACATCTTTGCTCACGATGCCTGCCATATACTGGATCGTCTGCATGTGCATGTGCAATTCCCCTAGAGCCGAGGCGAAAGGCTGACACTGATAGCTGAAACAAACCACAGATCGTTCTCTCGCCTAGTGGACAAAACATGTTGACTTTAATATTTAATGTGAGTGACAGTCTATACCAGTTTAATGCCACGTGATCGAACGACATTTCATTGTAATCATCGGCATGTTGAAATCTTGACTTTGATACTCAATGTGACAGTCTATACCAGTTTCATACCACGTTGTTATCGACGGCATTTACGTTTTAATCATTGGCACGCTGAAATCTTGATTTCGATTCTTAATGTGCGTGACAGCCTATACCAGTTTAATACCACGTTATCGAACGACATTTACGTTTTAATCACAAGCATGTAGAAATCTTAACTTTGACACTTATTGTGAGTGACAGCCTATACTGTTCATTAAGGAGAAGCGTGAGCGAAGGAAGCAGGGCTCAACTTCTGGAGACGTTTTCCATTGCAACACCTGTGGGAAGTGCTGCGCATCCAGAATTGGCCTCTTCTCCCATATGAGGACACACACCGACAGATAAGCCTGCCTGCCTACTCATCCGTCGCTCAGACTGGATAGTCCATCATCATCATCGAACTACATATAAGTTTTAATCATCTGCATGCAGAGATCTTGACTTTGGTACTTAACGTGAGTGATATACTATTAAGTTTAATACCACGTTATCGAATGGCATTGAGTTTTAATCATGAGTTTGTAGAAATCTTGGCTTTGATACTTGATGTGAGTGACAGACTATTAAGTTTGATACCGCGTAACCAACCTTTTTTTATTTTATTTTATAACTTATCTATGTCGTTACTTAATAACACCGGATTACGGTCCCCCTTCTCTCCCTGATGCAGACAAGATGAACATAACTTTCAGTCCGCTTCTTTTTACCGCCTGCCATCAGCTGGCTCGCAGACAGTTTTAATTTCAGTTTCACAAAAGCGTCAAAGCGCGCGGACTGCACTATCTGCGCCACACCACATCTGCGCTAAAAAAAAAAAGAACAAATATCTGACCTGCGCAATAATCCCAACACGTTGGCGTGGTCAGGATTCGAGAGCCTACTCTAGGTTTCTATAAAACGTTAACTAGACAGATGTGGGCCACAGGTCACTGGGAAGACTGGCACCCACATCACCACTTCAGACAGAGATAAAAGGTGAACGGTGACCAATCAAAGCGCTTTCATCTATGACTTATTCACAACCCATCCATGACCTTAGCAGGCATGGGTTATGGGTGAGTCATAAACGGATCACGGTGGACCAAGGGTAGGTCATGGATGGGTCATGAATGGATCAATGATGGGTAAAGAATTAGGTCGTCGTGGAAACAGGAACACACTTGACGCGAAGAACCCATGACGACATAATTTCAACGGTAAAGATAAGGGGCACACCAGTCAGAGCGTTAGATTTCAGCCTGATGGCCATGGATCTCATATCTCGAAAAAGCCAAGCTAATGAAGGGTTATGCTTTTTGTCCAGAATCCCTTATCAACAGATGTGCAGACCTGACCCGCTTGAACACGAACCCACTTCGTGTGTACACGCACACAGACGAGATAAAATCTACATGGGTGGACGATGTAAACTCTAAATTACTCAGCGGACCTAGAGAGGTGATTTAGACTTACCAGTGATTGGTGGCCTAACGGTGAATCCTCTAACCCCTTAGTAAAAAAAATCATACACCCGATTATGCAGTACGGCTATTTTCTGCATATTTCTATATTTTCCACTCGCCTCCTCTTTGATCTCACGTCAAAATGTCAGCGGTTTTTGTTTTGTTTGTTTGTTGTTTTTTCCCGCATGACAAAATATGTGCAACATGACAAGGAAAGTGTTTATCTGCTTGCGTGGGTTGTGTGAAAACGAGCACACTCTCTGTGCAACATGTGGAAATGGAGTTTGGCTGGTTGAGGTACAGTTAAAATTGGCCATACGCGTTAACAAAAGAAAATGAAAGAAAGAGAGAGAGAGAAACAGAGAGGGAGAGAGAGGGAGAGAGAGAGAGAGGGAGAGAAAAAGAAGAGAAAAAAATGTTTAAGGGAGGAAGGGAGGGAGAGCGCGTCGCTACACAGACAGCGCCACCCATTTTTCCTGCGTGCAGTTTTATTTGTTTTTCCTATCAAAGTGGATTTTTCTACATAATTTTACCAGAGATAACCCTTTTGTTGCCGTGGGTTCTTTTACGTGCGCTAAGTGCATGCTCCACACGATACCTCGGTTTATCGTCTCATCCGAATGACTAGCGTTCAGACCACCACTCAAGGTCTAGTGGAGGGGGGGAGAAAATACTGGCGACTGTGCCGGGATTCGAACCAGTGCGCTCTCATTCTCTCGCTTCTTAAGAGGACGCGTTACCTCTAGGCCATCACTCCTATCTGTCCCTAAGTACAAACAATAATGTATGTGTATTGTGTGTGTGTATGTGTGTGTGTGTGTGTGTGTGTGTGTGTGTGTGTGTGTGTGTGTGTGTGTGTGTGTGTTGTAAGGTGGTGACTTAGGCGGGGATTCAATTGGTGACGGAGGTGGTGATTCATGTGGTGATTTAGATGCCAGTCTTCCCAGTGACTGGTGGCCCGCCAGCCACAGTGTCCAGACAGAAATGGAGAGGATACCCCCCCCCTCCCGCACCCCCACCCCCTCCCACAACCTCCAACCCCACCCAGGCACTTATCTCCTGTCACGCACGTCATTATACAGGGGTAGGGGGGTTGGGGGGGCGGGGGCGGGGAGTCAATTTTCGCCTACACGTGAACTTTCCCTTTCGCTTCCGCCAGACCATCAGTGGTAGCTAGATGCCAGCTTTCTTTCTTTCTGCACGTTCCGAGGGTCATTTTGCAACGCGGCGCGTAAAAGACCCTTCGGTAAGCAACATCAAGGGACGTCCGGTTCCTGAACAAAAATTTGCAGATGAAAAAAAATACGCACTTAAAAACTAGAAAGAAGAAGAAGAAAAGCAAAGCTAAAGGGTGGTTTTATATGCTGTGGCGACGTGCTCTTTTCAGCAGTAGTGTTCCGGAATCCCCATAGATGCATCCGTTATGACACGTTTTTTCTTTTTTTTCTTTTTATATTATGCAATGCTTGAAATGCACTGAAGTGCCATGGAATGCAATGAAATGCAACGCAACAACACAATACAATGCAATGTAATTCAACGCAACGTGACACTATGCAATACAACAAAATACAATACAAAGCAGTACAGCACAATACAAGACAACATATTACAAACACAATACGATAAATACAACGTATTACAATGCATTACAACATAACGTGATACAATAACAACAGCGTACAACATAACACGAAGCAAACATTGCACACACAATGCAGTACAATATAATGTAATGCAAAGCAGTGAAGTACAATACGATGCACCGTGATGAAATGTTATCAAGTTATCAATCAAGTTATTACAACACAGTGCAATGCAACAACTCTAAATCGCCACGAGACAAACAGAACACTTTCCAAGCCAGTCACCAACGCTTCCAAAGTGAACAGCCTGCCCCCCCCCCCTCCCCCCCCACGCCCCCCCCCCCCCCCCACTCGCCCCCCTCCCCCCGCAAAAAAACAACAACAAAAAACAAACAAACAAAAAAAGCCAACAAGGTACATCAAACTGTTCGCCAGATTCCTTTTCGTTGTACAACGCTAGAGAAAGAAAAGAAAGAAACAATGGAGGAAAAGTGGAGAAAAAGAAAAAGAAAGAAAAAAAGAGAGAACTATTTCAACCCAACTATAATTGCCATCACAGGCCGCCCCCACTCAGTCTTGTTCTACACACCACACTCTCACTGCTGTCTCAGCGCCTGAACGGTTTCGTCACTGTCAGCGGGCAGTGGTGAATGTCACGCATTTTAGGTTGCCGATGGGTGGTGGTAAGAAAGGTAGCGCGCGCGACACACACACACACACACACACACACACACACACACACACACACACACAGAGACGGAGACACACACCCACACACACACAGATAAAGAAAGAGTGAGAGAGAGGAGCACACACACACACACACACACACACACGTACACACATACTCACACACAGACGCACACACACACACACACACACACACACACAGACGCACGCACATATATATATATATAAAGAGAGAGAGAGAGAGAGAGAGAGAGAGAGATGTTTTAATGAACCATGTTTTAAAGAACCATTTCATACATTTAATTGTACTGTGGATGCATGGAGACAGACAGACGGAGACAGACAGACAGACAGACAGAGACAGAAAGAGAGAGAGAGAGAGAGAGAGAGAGAGGGGGGGGTAAATGACGATTTTCTTTTCATGTTTTGATTTCATCACTTCATACACACGCTTCTAAATGCACGGTGTATTTTATCGCTAATTCCATTTTTGTTCTTCACGCCGTTCAGAGATGTTGCCAATAATATTTACCAGATTAAACGCTTTCTACATATGGGATGTGTTCACTTTCAGTTTCATTGCGACAGGCATATGTCTACAATTGACCCTTGGAATAACATCAAAATATACCCCACCCTTATAACCTGTTTTTGCTTTTGGGGGGATTCTGCTGAACAAAGTTGTGTATTTACAGGTTGTTTTGTCGTTGTTGTTATTGTTGTTTTTGTGTGTTTTTTTCAAACGAGGTTGCGTCACTCTCAGATGTAACCCCATTATCATTTTCAAAGTGTTCGATTTTAGAAACTAAGCTGTCCCGAAGAAAGTCGCCTGCGATAAATCACTCCAATCCACCTCTCAGTGGCTTTGGTGTTGCTTCCCTTTAATTAGTTGCGTCCCTGCACTGTTGTTGCTAAACGACAGTAACAGCTTGAACAGAGACTTTTTAAGTTCGTGGATAGATATTGTTCATGACTGAATGATATAAATGCGTACATTACATTATATGATATGGCGACGATGATAAAAAAACAAACAAAACAAACAAAAACAAAAAACAACAACACCGAAAACCACAACAGACAACGCAGTGAGTTATTTCCCCTAGACTAAAAGGACCTCCCTCTGTTGTTGATGACAGAAACGCCTTATCTAAGATGGAACCTGGACTTCGAGTTATAGTTGTGTTTTTTTGTTTTGTTTTGTTTCTGTTGTATGGTATATGTAAAAAAAAAAAAGAAAAAGAAAAAAAGAGAAGTATGTCTGTAACGTTTTAATGCCTCCAGGGGTTCCCTTTCTTCTCCATGTTTGTAATCTGCAACAGCTTGCTGGCAGATGGTTGTGAATATTAGGGAATGCAGTTGTAAATTCTTTGATTGGCATTGCTTGCACAGTCTGCAGTATTATATGCCCTCTCCTCCCCCAGCCTCCTCCTCCACACACACACGAACCCCTACATTGATGATCTATGTGTACCTGCATATCGTTCCGATGAGAATAAGCCTTTCGTTTCTATGGATCACTTTAAAGTACTGATAAGAATCTCTTGATTGTAGCAACAACAAAGGTATGCATGCATATAAGGGGAGAACGAAAGTGTGTGTGTGTGTGTGTGTGTGTGTGTGTGTGTGTGTGTGTGTGTGCGCGCGCGTATTTTGTGCTTGCGTGTGTTCGTGCCTGCGTATTTCCAGGTGTGTGTGTGTGTGTGTGTGCGTGGGTGGGTATGGGTAGGTGGGTGTGAATATATGTATATGCGTGCAAGCGTGTATGTGTGAGTGTATGTGTGTGTGTGTGTGTGTGTGTGTGTGTGTGTGTGTGTGTGTGTGTGTGTGTGTTTGCTCTATCCTTCTGTGCGTGTGCTCATTTCGTTGCGGCGCGTCTAATGTCTCTTTTAGCGGTTCATCCATAATGGTTAGCATTAACGCACAGATTAGCACTTGCTTAATGGAAGCTTAATAACGTCCAGGGTGGTGAATCCTTAATTATCGGCACACTGGACCATCGTTAATGAAGTAACGAAACGCAGAATAGAACAAACAAAAGGAAAAACAACAACAACAACGAAACTGTACTTTCGGTGACGATGTCAGTGCCCGTGAACTATCATATTCTGTGTGTACCCCAACGTTAGACTTGCCATGATTGGAACAAATGGGAACCACGAGAGAAAGGAAAAAGAAAAAGAAAAGAAAACTAAGCGAAAACAAATAATAATTCACACACACACACACACACACACACACACACACACACACTCTGACAAGGCAAAGATGAACAGCATTAATCTGAAACGGAGCAAAAACAAACAAACAAACAAACAAACAAAAACCAACAACAAAAAACCCAGTTTGTGCCAAGAAAAAATATTCAAAGGGCGGTGTCAGATAATGGCGATTTGCTTCTTCTTCTTTTTCTTCACATCAACTCTTTGAAAAGTCATTGAGGCACCGCCCTGAAGAACTGTTTTCCAGATTCCTCCAGGTTGAATGTCAAAGCCTGGGACTCCGAGACCCAAGATATCTGTATAATCTCCCTTAGAATATACCTGACCAAAATCACATAACCAGTTCCAAAGAATCGATACAACCCACCTGTGAAAATAATCACTCTGATACTGATTATGCAGCGGGATAATGACCATTCGATGCACTGTGCATACGTTTATTTCTATTTAAGCAACAAATATTATTCATGCTATTCTTGTTGCATATACCTGTGGCATTAGGGGTTTAAGTTGGGAGAACGTCCAAAAGGATTTAATTGTATAAACTACAACACGCAGACAAAATAGATGTCGATGTTTAATGAATGTGTCAGCAATAACGAATTTTTTGTGGTTGTCATCATGCATTTAAATGCGTGTGCAGGCATTCACAACCATGATCGCAAGATCAGAGACAGATTTGACTGAGAGACAGATTGCGTACACAGACAGACAGACAGGCAGACAGATAGATATATAGATAGATATATAGATAGATGGATACATACATACATACACAGATAGACAGATACATAGACAGACAGACAAACAGATAGACAGATAGATAGACAGACAGATAGATAGATAGATAGACAGACATGCAGGCAGATAGATAGATAGATAGACAGATAGAAAAACAACCAGGAAGATAGATAGATACATAGATAGACAGATTGATTATTGATAGATAGATAGATATAGATAGATAGATGATAGATAGACAGACAGACAGACAGATAGATAGATTAGCAGACAGATAGATATAGATAGATAGATAGATAGACATGCAGGCAGATAGATAGATAGATAGATAGACATGCAGACAGATAGATAGAAAAACAATCAGGAAGATAGATAGATACATAGATAGACAGACAGATAGACAGATTGATTGATTGATAGATAGATATAGATAGATAGATGATAGATAGACAGACAGACAGACAGGTAGATAGATAGATAGATTGGCAGACAGACAGATATAGATTGATAGATAGATGGATAGATAGATAGATGGATGGACTGACAGACAGACAGACAGATAGATAGATAGATAGATAGATAGATGGATAGATAGATGGATAGATAGATAGACATAGAGGCAGATACAAGGTGAGAAACTAAACGGGATGAGAGGAGTGTATGAAATCGAAATATGAGAAAAACAAAAAAAAACAAAGGAAGGAACAAAAGTAAGTATAAGCACAACGCATAGCAAAAGAACAACAACAGCAACAAGATATGTTGAAAAGGAAACATAATTCTCTCCACGAGACACAGAAAAACAACATCACATACATTAATTTTGCTAGCGCACGAACCTCAAAAAAGAGAGGTGAAGAAAAAGATAAGTAAAAAGAAAAACAGTGTGGGAGAAAAAACGGAGAAGAAGAAACAGGAGCAAGAGAGAGTAGAAATGCAACACACACACACACACACAAACACACACACACACACACACACACACACTGTGCGAGAGAGAGAGAGAGAGAGAGAGAGAGAGAGAGAGAGAGAGAGAGAGAGAGAGAGAGAGAGAGAGAGAGAATTTTTATCTCTCCCTCTTCTCTATATTTCTCTTGTTCTCACTTTTTTTCTGATCATGATGAAATCTTTCCATTCCTTCACAACACACACACACACACACACAACCGTCCACCTCCACAACCTTCCCCTAAGACCTTCACCCCACTACCCCCCACCCACCAATCTCCCAGCCATCCAGTTCCCCCCCACCCCCCCGGACCCCCCCCCAACCCTCCTGTCTCCCCCCACCAACCGCCTTCCGCCCCCTCACTCACACACGCATGCACCTTATCGGACTGAGCACTGTTCTGCATAACCTCAGAAACGAATTGCAAAATTGATAAAGCGCACCTGTTGTACCGCCTGAGGCATGTCGCATGATAGACTGAGTGGGCTGTACAAATTGCGGAATGCTGTCTTTCCTGCGAATAGTCCACACCTCATAATTATCTAGTTGTACAAGTTTTCTTAATCAGTCCTGAAAAAATGAATACAGTCTTCTGAAGATATTGATCACAAAGCAGGGAATCCACTGCATGTTTCAGTCGATCATAATCCCCTCACTTACATCCTTTAATTAAAACTTCTTTTTTTTCAAGCAGTCACTACATAATTCACTGCATTTCATATGATTTATATGGATCCACATCCACTTCTCACATGCGTATTCCTGTGTGTGTGTGTGTGTGTGTGTGTGTGTGTGTGTGTGTGTGTGTGTGTGTGTTGAAACGCCTTGAGAGGTTTGAAAGCGCTTATAAATGCACTGTTATCATCATCATTATTGTTATCATCATCATTATTGATATCATTATCATTATTGATATCATTTTTGTTGATTATCGTTAATATAATCATTTTTTTTTATCAATACAATTATTATTATGAATATCATTATTATCACTCTTATTATTATTATTATCATAATCACCATTATCACCATTGTCATCATCATCATTATTATTATTGTTGTTGTTGTTGTTGTTACTACTAATACTAATACTACTACCATTATTATTATTATTATTAACATTGTTATTATTAGCGTTATTGTTAGTATCACCACCATCATCATCATCATCGTCACCACCATCACCACCACCACCATCATCACCATTATTATTATTATTATTATTATTATCATTATCATAATTATCATCATCATCATCATCATTCTTATTGTTATTATCATTGTTGTCGTCGTTGCCATTAAACTGCAGAACTGTACAAACCCCCACTTGATCAATGATATAATCATATTCAACACATTGCCGGGCATTAACCCCCTCAGGCAAGACAACACACGATGGACAAACGGGGGTTAGGGTGTGTTGAGCGGAGAGAGAAGAAAAAGATTTGCATGTAAATGGAGGGGAAAAAAACAAAACAAAACAAAACAAAACAAAAAACCCCACCGTTATCCAGTGCTTCTTCATGAATATCAAATTCTTCAGAAACCGACAGTGAATAGAACCGATTCAGACTTTTGGGTCTGTAGTTTATATGGATGTTGAACTCTACGGACGATATTAACCATTAACGACATTTCGTTAACCGTTTTAACGCTCGGGGCATGCAGTTTCCCAGAATCTCAAACTTATCTGTTTGTCTCCAAAAGCTTTCCGCAAAATATTTGAACACTCTTTGACAGCAGTGTTGTTTGCAATGAGCTTTTTTTTTTTTCCTCGTCAGCTCACAGTAGAAAAAGATGGACAAAAATTGCATCTGTTTCTGTGCCAGTTTCAGTTTCAGTAGCTCAAGGAGGCGTCACTGGTTCGGACAAATCCATATACGCTAAACCACATCTGCCAAGCAGATGCCTGACCAGCAGCGTAACCCAACGCGCTTAGGCCTTGAGGGGGGGAGGGGGGGGGAGGTGAATAAATAATAGATAAGCTTACATGAATAAATAAATAAATAAATAATAATTATAATATAAAAAAGGTAGTAGTGGTAATAATAATAATAATAAAATAATAACAATAATGATAAATAAATAAATAAATAAGACAACAATGATGATAAATAAACAAATAAATGTAAAACATGAAGACACGCATTCACACATACACCCACACATGCATAACAGATATGCACCAAGCATGCAGTTCTGTGCCAATAAAGGAGTATCAAAGTACAACAGCTACCACCTTGGACAATGCTTTTTCCCCCCCCACCCAGCCCTGGGGTGTGAACATAACACAGTTTCAGTTTTTCAAGGAGGCGTCACTGCGTTTGGACAAATCCATATATGCAACACCGCGTATGATAGGCCGATGCCCTGACCAGCAGCATAACCCAACGCGCATTGACAGGCACTAAGTGCATGCATATATATATATATATATATATATATATATATATATATATATATATATATATAAAGACAAAACGGTTTGTTTGATGCCCGACCGGTTTCGACCACTGGTCTTTGTCAAGGGCGTTTACTGGTATGTTAAAATGCAACACACACACCAACATTCAATAAGTGCAAAAAGAAGAATTACAAAACAACCCCCCCCCCAAAAAAAAAAACCCAACAAATAAGTGAACAAAGCTCATAAAAAATGCACCCAGAGCATGCAACATGAATAGTACAGTGTGAAGTGTTGCTTGGGGAAGAGGAAGAGAGGCTGGTGAGTAAAGTAGTCTGAGACAAGGCAAGAGAGGGGTCAAGAAAAACAGACAGGCAGATGATAGGAGGAGAGGGAAAAGAGAGAGAGAGGGAAAAGAGAGAGAGAGAGAAACAGAGAGGGAGGGGGTTAGGGAGGGAGAAGAGACTGTGAGAGAGAAGGAGAGAGAGGGAAAGACGTGCGTGCGTGCGCGCGCGCGCGCGTATGTGTGTGTGTGTACATATCAGAGGGGATTTCTTCAACAATATTATTTGTTTTCAGTTCGCCAAGTGCGTACTGCACACGGGACCTCGGTTTATGGCCTCATCCGAATGACAAGATGCTCAGTATGATACTGTCCAGTAAAACTTGGGAGAAAGGGTGAGGGCGGGAATCGACCCCAGAAATTCACGGTCACTGTCTTGGCTGAGGAGCGTCTTAACCATTCTGCCACCTTCCTCCAAATATGATGATGATGACGATGATGATAATAATGTTGAAAATGATGATGATGATGATGATAATAATAATAATAATAAGAAGAAGAAGAAGAAGAAGAAGAAGTAACAGCAATACCAGCAATGTGCAAAGGACAAAAACAACATCAGAATCACACACACACACACACACACACACACACACACACACACAGAGAGAGAGAGAGAGAGAGAGAGAGAGAGAGAGAGAGAGAGAGAGAGAGAGAGAGAGAGAATGTATATCATTATCATCGTAGTTGTTGTTGTCATCAGCATCGTCAGCATTATCATTGTTGTACTAAAAGAATTGAACACTGTCTTTACCTGGTGTTCCTTGTAGTGCAGGAAACGTGTGTATGCACGCTGATAATCCTTTGCGAACAGTTCCTGACAACGGCGATTCCACGAAACTTCTGCAACTTTTCCTCCACACAATTATGTTTAGACATTCGAAAGAGTAAGTTATAAACTACATTTCTGCACACGTCATCATTTCACGAGAAGACTCACTCACTCAAGTTTCCGCTGATGAATACATCGGACATGTGAAAGTAACCGGAATGATTTATTAAGGGCGATGTTATTTATGGCTGGAGCTATTCACGGTCGATTTATGGGTAAATCACAACCTGTCATCGACGTATGGCTGGAAATATATATTTCATGGGCGATTTATGGGTAGGCCACAGTCTGTCGATATCACTCATTGGCTTTGGCTTTGTCAGCAGCACGGGGCGGGTTTTTGAGAATGCAACAATTGCTGAGTGAGTGGTGATGGTGGGTATGCTGAATTCTAAAAAAGAATCTATCCTTCACAGCAACATCTTCGGATGCTAATATTCTTCTCTTCAAATTTTCAATCCACCCCTACGAACTCCTTACCAGCCTTATCGAGCAGCATTCTCTCTCTCTCTCTCTCTCTCTCTCCCCTCTCTCTCTCTCCACTATTCTACTTCCTATTGGACACATCTGCTGCAACGCTGTTTCTGTCGCCAGCACGTGGGGCGATGTGCACGTGCTAACGTGCCCTTGTGTTAAGTGTACATGTGTCTCATCGGGAATCGTTAGGAAACATGTTCGAACTCTGTAAGGGGTAAGGGTCCAATGACAGAGAGAGACGCGAAAAGCAGATATTTAGTAAAAATGCTGGATATGATTACAGTTAAAAAAAAAAAAAGCCTTTGCATACCTTTCTTCTTCTTCGTCCAGGTCAGCTGTGATAACTGCGGTACCAGGTTCTATTCTTCTTCTTCTTCTTCTGCGTTCGATGTTTTGGCTGCGTCAGACGGTCACCCCCGTCGCCACGATGTAGCCCACGGTCTTCTCCAGGTCGTGGCGGTCTCCCCAAAGCTGCGCCTGTAGCTCCGTGCCCCCTGGCCAGGTTTGACGCCGTAGAGCTTCATGGGTTGGGCAGTGTTGGAGGATGTGTTCAGGGGTCTGGGGTCCAGTGCCACATGGACACTCATCAGTGTGGGCGATCTTCATACGGTGAAGGTGACTCAGTAGTCGGCAGTGGCCGGTTCTCAGTCTGAAGAGGACAGTCTGCTGGTGTCTCTGGAGCTGGTGGATTGGATCGACACCACTGTTTGCACCCAGCCTTCTCATCCACTGGTTCTGGTAACGGTTGTGGATGATGGTCCTGGCCTCTCTGTAGGTCACGGGGGTGGCTGAACTGCTTCATTTTGCTGCCTGCCTTGGAGAGAGCATCGGCCTTTTCGTTCCCCATGACCCCACAGTGAGAAGGAACCCACTGAACAGTGACAGTCGACCGTTTTGAAAGGTCATGAAGGGCTGCTTTGATGTTTGTCAGCTGCTGTTCGTTTCTGGTTGACTGGAGTCCCTGCAGGAGAGATCTGCAGTCAGTGAAGAAGGCTATCTTTGGTGGTGGGTTGACTGACGTCCTGAGGCCTTGTGCAGCATGGAGTAGTGCTGCTGTCTCCGCTCTGTAGTTCGAGGAGATTCTTCCTGTGGGGAAGGCTCCAGGGGTCAGTCTTCCATCTGTGTGCCTGATGAAGATGCCTGCTCCTCCATTCTTCACCGCTCCCTCCGAGGATCCATCTGTGAAGACGTGCGTCCATTCGCTGGGGTTGTACTGAGTCTCAATCATCTCCAATGTCAGAGCTTTCAGCAGGGGAGGGGCTTGGCAGTCCTTTTGGTCGATGCCAGGGACTTTTGTGATGATTGAGACTCCTTCCAGTTGGTCGGCCGGTTCCTCGAAGTCGGGGAGTGTTTCCATCTCGGCAGGGGACGAGGGCAGCAGGTCTTCATGTTGGCGGTGCAGGGTCTTGGAGAGGTGGTTGAAGCTGGTCCGCTTCAGTCTGTTCTTTGTTGGGTGCTTCAGTTTTTCGTGCATTGGGTGAGTTGGCATGCGCAGGAGCTTCTCGCTGTGGATGAAGACTTTTTCCTCTCGTCTATCTTTGAGTGGGTGGAGGCCTGTGTGTTTCTCCATCGCCTGAACTGGAGTCGTCTTTATCCCGCCAGTGATCAGCCGTAGCCCTGCGTTCTGAACTTTGCTCAGGCGGCTTGTGTTGGTTGCTGATGCCGTGGCCCAGGCAGTGCTGCCATACTCCAGGGTTGGCCTGACAGTTCCAGTGTACACCCTCTGCAGTATGCTGCTGTTGGCACCCCAAGAGGTCCCGGCGAGTTTTTTCAGGATGGCCAGTTTTCTGGTTGCTCGTCTCTCGATGTCCTTGAGATGGGGGTTCCATGTCAATCGCTTGTCGAGCTTCACACCCAGGTACATTGGCGTGTCATCCTGTTTCAACTGCATTCCGTTCAGTTTGAGGTGGGAGGTTTCTGACATCGGTGACAGCGAGAAGATTGCTGAGACTGTCTTGGTGGTGTTGATGTCTACTCCCCAGGCAGAGGCCCATGTTCCCACGTGATTGAGTGCTTCCTGCATTCTGTGGCTGGCGGACGTGAGGTATTCCGCAGCACTCCAGGCAGCAAAGTCATCAGCGTGGAGGGCTCTGGAGACATGCTTGGAGATCTTCTCAGCGATGTCGTCGATGAAGATGAGGAAAAGTGTAGGGGAAATGACTCCTCCTTGCGGCACACCTTGCTGTAGAGTGACCCGATGGCTGATTTTCCCGTCGAGTTTTACCCTTGCCCTGCGGTGTTGGAGGAAATCCTGGATCCAGCGGTACATCTTCCCTTCCACTTTCTTGTTGAGGAGCTTCAGGAGAAGTCCTGCCTTCCAGACCTTGTCGAAGGCCTTGGTTAGGTCCACGAAGACTGCAAGCACCTTCTTCTTTTCTTGAAAGGCAGTCTCTATCTCCTGTGCAAGGTACACCAGCTGGTCTTCGGTGCTGCGGTTTTTCCTGTAGGCTGATTGGGTATTGCTGAGCAGGTGGTTTTCTTCAAGGTGTTTCAGGAGTCGAGTGTTCACCATCCTTTCCATCACCTTGCCCAGACAACTCAGGAGGCTGATTGGTCGATAGCTGGACTTCTTAGTCTTATCCTTCTGCTTCTTTCTGATGGGGACGATGATGGCTTCTCTCCACTGGTCTGGAAGTTTCCCTGTGTCCCAGGACTGGTTGATGATCAAGAGAAGCTTCTGTCTGGCTACAGGTCCCAGGTTCTTGATCATGTCATTCGGGATGCCGTCTTTCCCAGGGGCTTTCTTTTTCTTCAGTTTCCTGATGGCTGCACTGAGTTCGGCCATGGAGAAGGCTGTCATCATGGACTGACTCGGGTTCTGCTGTTTCAGCTTCTCCTTGATCTCCCTCTGGACTTCCTGCACTCGGGCTTCAGGGAGTGTTGTGGTGCTGCCCTCTCTGTAAAAATCTGCAAGGATGTTGGCTGCCTGCTTGCCCGCGTGGTGCTTGCCATTTTCCTCAATGACAGTTCTGCTGTGTCTGGTGCCCGTGTCTTCGTTCAGAAGCTTGGTCAGGTTCCACAACTTGCCGGTGTCCTTCTCCATGTTGAGACTGCTGGTCTTCTCATTCCAGCTCCTCTGTATCTCTGTTCTCTTCTGCTGTTGGAAGGTTTCTTTGATGGTGTTGTATTCCCGGATGTTGTCAGGAGTGGGGCTCTGCTCCATGGTTTCTCTGGCGGAGTCTAGGTCTGCATGGAGCTGTTTCAGAGTGTCACTCCAGTAGGGCTTGTAGTTTCTGCGTTTCCCTCTTGGGATGGACTGCTTTGCTGCTCGCAGCAGTGCATCGCTGAAAAGGTTGACATTGTTGTTGAGGTTGTTGGAGGTACTGATGTCTTGGCAGAGGTTGTCTGCTTTTCCTTTGAAGAGAGTCCAGTTAGCTCGTTTGAAGTTCCAGCTGGGTTCCATTCTGTGCTGGGTGCATCCTATGCTGGAAATGCTGAGGATGACTGGCAGATGGTCGCTTCCCCCTAGCTGTGTGTTGACTGTTCTGGAGGTGAGTCGCTGAACCTCTTCTGTGGCGATGGCCAGATCTGGTGTTGAGCAGGTCTTCCATGCTCTGGAGTAGCAGGTGGGTTTGTCCTCTGGATGGTTGATGAGGATGAGCTTGTTGTCCATCATCCAGTCCTCTACTTCCTCACCACGTGGGTCCATTTCCTCATAGCCCCAGCTTGGCGAGTGGCTGTTGAAGTCTCCAACCACAAGGTGTCTGGAAGCTTCAAGTCTCACTTTGTGTAGCGCTAGAGCTGAGCCTGGAGGGCTGTAGCAGTTGGTGATCAGTAGTTCTCCGCTGGGCAGTAGCAGCTTGACTGTGTGATGCTCTAGCTCCTCTTTTCCCGATCTGCTTGTTTCTACTGCAGGGATGGAGATTTTGATGAGGGTGAGGATTCCTCCCTTGTGTCTGTCCTCTCGATCTTGGCGGAAGGCTTCGTAGCCTCTAATAAAAAATCTTTGGGGATCTTTTAAATGGGTCTCCTGAATGCAGATGACATCAATGTTGTTATTTCGGAGAAACTCCTGGAGTTCTGGTTTCTTGTTTCTCAGCCCTTCTGCATTCCACTGAGCTACTGTGAGGTTGACAGGTGGTGAATTTGTCTGGTCAGTCGCTCTACTCTGCCTTCCCCTGACCTTCAGGTTGACAGAGGCACCGGTCGCTTTGGTGGGCCCCTTTGAGGCAGGAGGCCCGGCTCCGTCCCTCCCCGGTTGTCGCTGATAGGGACGACGCCATGACGACAAAGTGGTCTGACGCATAACCATGATCGTTGATGCGTGTGTGTCCTGAATTTTTAACCAGAAACCTGCGCCGTAGCTGACACACTCCGTCTTCGGCAGGCCGGATCAAGTTTTCTGTCAGGGGGCTTCTCCCTTAGCTCAGGTCTAAAGAGTCCTGCCCTGTGAGCACAGGGGGATGTGAGAGATTGGGGATCCCTCCCCTAGACGGACTGCCTGTCAAGGTTAACGAGCTCCATCTACCCGGGGCTCATGGTCCAAAGACCTGCCCTGTGAGCACAGGGGGGGATTGTTTGCTGGGTATCCCACCCGTTGGTTTGAAATCAGAGTTTCCCTTCTCCTAGATGGACTGCCTGCCAAGGCTAATGAGCTCCATCTACCCTGACCAGTCTAGTCTGCGACCTCTCTAGGTTCTATTCGTAACATAGGTAAACGCGGCGTTT
>NC_134884.1:24589248-24609248 GCF_041734735.1 Babylonia areolata | reverse complement strand
TAGCGCGTCGCGCGCGCGCGCACACACGCACACACACACACGCATACAATCACACGCACACGTGCACACATACCACCACCACCACTACCATTACCATGTTCACACACACATACACACACACAACCGATCGGTGACACAATAAAAAAAAAAAGACAGCTGAACCCATCCCCCGCTGTCAGCCTCCCTGCTAATCCCACCGATCTGCACAACACGAGGAAGCCACAGTGCAGACACTGTTCATGACTCCAGGAAAGAAAAGAAAAGGAAAAAAAAAGAAAAAGGAAGAAGATGAAGTAGAAAAGAAAAAAAAAAAGGGGGGGAAAAAAAGAAAAGAAAAAAGAGCCTACATACTTCGCAGAATGATAAGGACCACTTTATGAAAGCATGTGTGTTTTCATAAAATTGTGTGAAAAAAACAAAACAATAAAAGAATGTATTCAACGAAGGCCGCTATGTGGTCTTCCAATCGGTTCTCACTGAATGCACAAACGTCTGTTTCAGGCACAAATACATCTGAACAGATTGTAAAAACAAAAAAAACAACAGCAAAAAAAAAAAAAAAACAAAAAAAAAACAACCAAACAAACAAAACAAAACCAAAACAAAGAAAAACAACAACAAAAATCAATCAACAACCAAACAACACAAACCCACGCTTTAAAACTGTTTGTTTCAGTGCATACACACACACACACACACACACACACACACATATATATATATATATATATATATATATATATATATATATATATATATATATATATATATATATATATAAAGTTAGTGGTTTATAAACGATTGCTGTCTATTTTCATTGTACGAAATTGTAAGCAATTATCTCTGATCATGAATCGTACTCATTACATTGATTGCACACACCGTCGTTTGCAGAAAATTCAGTATCATTTCGCGATGCCCCTAAGAAAAAAGACTGCTAGTTCCAAAATTGTCCCTAACTTGTTCGGAATCTTGTATTATCGGAGAGCGAGACGCGAAGGCTAAAAAGTTCCACAAATCAACAGAAACAGCCAAGCCCAAGATTTGCACTTTCGGAGGTGTTCATTTTAAAGAAATACCTGTCAATTAACGTGTCATTTCATTTGGATGTCTTTGGAGCTTTGTTTCCGTTTAAAGCACGCACGCCCATATCAACACTTCCGTCAATTTCTGAGAAGCCAAAGTGCTCTTCCTTAAAATGACAAGAACGGAAGTTCGATATGACGTCATTTACAATGTAAACTTCATTCTACACCTCCAAATGGTATCAAATGGAAGTTGATGAAAAAAAAGGAATGAAATAGAACGGAAATGAAAAGGAATAAATCATAATGAAACAAATACTGTTTCCAATTCTAAAAAAAAAAAAAAAGAGAGAGAGAGAATCATCAGACCCACTTAAGTCAGGGCTGGGGTTGAAGACATTTTCTTCGCAGTGGAAAATTTGTTTTGCGTTAATTCCATAGCCTTAAGAAAATTCGTAACGTTAACCAAACAGCACTGCTAAGATCGCTTCGCTCACGCAACCCATGCCAGATTCCTCGTGTCTGTTACATTTCTGTATCAGCGTTTGTCTACATCCATTTTGTCTTTGTTTTCTGTACAGCTGTACATTACCAGCATCCCTATTCGGCCCAACGCTCGGCTTACATCACAGATTAACACAAGCTTACTGTTGAGCCAATAGCAAATTGAGAGCTGTATAATCAATGGTTTCTCCACTACGATGGGATGTCATTCACAGCTTAGTCTTTTGTGAAGGACTGTGACTCTGAAGTCAGAAGGCAAGATTGCACTGGCTCTTAGTGCTGCAACATTTGGTGGGGATAGTCGGCCTTTAGGAACCATCCCAACGCCGACTGTCCTAAAATCCTCTTGGCCGAGAATGAGGATGTAACTTGGGCAAGACATTCTCCACTGTAATCAAATTCTAGCCCAGAGATAGTCAGGGCAGCTGCTGCACCCTCTGTTGTTCTGGTGCTCACAGTCGGACACGATGGTCTATCACACACACATACATACATAACTGCATACAAAGCGCCGTGGCACAATCGGCCATGCGTTAGGCATTTGTAAAACGTTCTGATCCAGTGTTCACCTGTGATCAAGGTACGAGGCCCTGTTTCAGCATCGTGCTGTGTGTCTCTGGCAAAGGCACTTTACTCGACATTTCCTGACTCCATCCACTATTGTGTGAATGGGCACGGGACTTCAATTGGGTAAGGTTAACTTAAAGCGGTGAAGGGAGTGGGTTTGGTCCTGACATCGTATGCTGAGCCCTGGACAAAGTGGATAGTGTGTGTGTGTGTGTGTGTGTGTGTGTGTGTGTGTGTGTGTGTGTGTGTGTGTGTGTGTGTGTGTGTGAGAGAGAGAGAGAGAGAGAGAGTGTGTGTGTGTGTGTGTGTGTGTGTGTGTGTGTGTGTGTGTGTGAAAGAGAGAGAGAGAGAGAGAGAGTGCGTGTGTATGTGTGTGCGCGTGCGTGTGTGTGTGTGTGTGTGTGTGTGTGTACATTGCGTGCATGTGTGAGTATGCACAAGTTTTTTATATTGATATGCACTTGTATGTATCCTAATTTCTACAGTATCTGTGTTTGTGTATGATTTTTTATTTATGTTCGTATCTTGTTATGTACTATCCCCCCTACCCCCCACCCCCAATATTCCTTGTGACCCCGGTACACTTGGTAATAAAGACATATTCTATTCTATTGATTCATCGCCCCAATGGCCATGAAAGGCTACGGAGACCTTTAATCTTTATAGCCCGCATGTTACAGTACCTATACCCACACTGGTGCATTAATTCTGTCATATAGTGTAGATACATTAATTCTGTCGAATATTTCAAATGGCTGAAAAGTGACGCGTAGGTCGTAAACACCACAGTGAATAAATTTCGAAAGTGTTAATCATTCACATCTTATGAAAAGATAGTGCCATCGCGTTCAAGTGATTATGCTCGAAATTTCTCGTTCTCTAGCTCCTCTGTCTGTCTGTCTGTTTGTCTATCTACTCGGTGTTATAGAAAACGCAATGGAGCAATCTCTTTACATAATATTGGTATTTTTAATTGGTATTATTAATCCATTTGCATATATGTGTGTTTATATGCGTGTATATATCTTCATGCGCTTGTACCCCCACCCCCTCCTCGCTAATTAAGAAATGTTTGATTGGTTTTTTTTCGATAGTTCGTTGATTAGTTGGTTGGTTAGTTCTCTCTCTCTCTCTCTCTCTCTCTCTCTCTCTGTGTGTGTGTGTGTGTGTGTGTGTGTGTGTGTTTCTCTCTGTCTCTGTCTCTCTTCAACCTCCTGTGAATTTGTTAGAAACCTTGCTTTGTATTTATATAAAGCTTTCAAAGTCCGAGAAACTATTACGTCATGAAAACACTGTTTCGTAGCTAGGCTAGTTTTCATTGGAACTTATGTCGAGTTTTCCATAGATGTTGTATTATGTGAGTTGTTTTTTTGTTTTCTGTTTTGTTGTTGTTGTTTTTTTTTCTTTCTTTTTCATTGTATTATGTTCACATACTCCTTCATAAGGGGCCCTGGCCTATATGAATAAACCATCTCTCTCTCTCTCTACCACCCTCATGTCCATATTCTGTAACTAACAACTCACTCACCTTTCCTCAACAAGTAACGTTCTAAGAAAACAACAAGAACAACAACAACCGAAACAACAAGAAGAAAAAGAAGCATACTGTGAAAAATTCAAGCGACGAGTCCACTCAGCAGAAAAAAAAAAACCCCACCTACAGTCGTCTCCCAGTGGCGACAGCTGGTCTACACTCCGATAAGTTTGACATTGCGAAATATGCCATTGCCCCCACTCCCCCTCTCCATCTCCCTCTATCTCCGCTACCACCCCTCCCTCTCCCCCCCTTCACCCTGTCGCACATTGCTCTGACGCTCTTGAAAGTGTTTGAGTGGCTGTGGTGAAGCTTGGTGTTTCACGTGCTTGGCCATTATCAGACTGAAACACACACACACACACACACACACACACACACACACACTATGCTAAACACATTCAACAACAACATCAACAGCAACAGCAACAACAACATAAACACGAACGATGTCAATAGCGATGATGATAACCATGAAAATAACAGCAGCAGCAGCATCAGTAGCATCATCAAGAAGAAGGAAGGAGGACGGTGGTGACGATGGTGATGATGCTGCTGATGCTGTTGATAGTGATGATGACGATAATGGTAATGGTGATGATGATGTATGTGAGAGCAGTTTACAACTTTCTTTTTAATGAATGTGGCAATATGCAAGTCCTCCATCACAGCAGGCTGAGAGCCTTCCAGAAACCAACACACACACACACACACACACACACACACACACACACACACACACAGAGAGAGAGAGAGAGAGAGAGAGAGAGAGAGAGAGAGAGAGAGAGAGAGAGAGAGAGAGAGAGAGAGCATTGTTGGACAGGATGTGAAGAAACACTTGAAAGCCGTGACGTGGGATATAAATCTTTTTTTGTTTTCTTCTCTCTCTCTCGCCAGGATGAATTCAACAATGCTACGTTGCATTGAGTCATATCGTATCGTGTCGTATCGTATCGTATGGTACTGTATCATATCGTATCCTACTGTGTTGCATTGCATCGTATCGTATCGTACTCTGTTGCATTGAATCGTATCGTATCGTACTATATTGTATAGTATCTTATCGATTCGTATCACAAAATATCGTATCGTGTCGAATTGTATCGTATGGTACTGTATCATATCGTATCGTATTGTGTTGCATTGTATCGTATCGTATCGTGCTCTGTTGCATTGAATCGTATCGTATCGTACTATATTGTATAGTATCGTATCGATTCGTATCTCACAATATCGTATCGTGTCGAATTGTATCGTATGGTACTGTATCATATCGAATCGTATTGTGTTGCATTGCATCGTATCGTATCGTATCTTACTCTGTTGCATTGAATCGTATCGTTTCGTACTATATTGTATAGCATCGTATCGATTCGTATCTCACGATATCGTATCGTGTCGTGTCGTGTCGTATCGTATCGTATCGTATCGTGTCGTTTCATATCGTATTGTATCGAATCGTGTATTGTCGTGTCGTGTCGTGTCGTATCGTACTGTATTCCATTGCATCGTATCGAATCGTATCTTATGACATCGTATCGTGTCGTATCATATCGTGTAATGTTGTATCGTATCATATCGTATCATATCGTGTCGTGTCGTGTCGTGTCGTATCGTATCGTATCGTTTCGTGTCGTATCGTATTGTTTTACATTACAATGCCCTTCATTTCTAACAGATTTCTGTGTATGAAATTCAGACAGGGCTGATATCCTACCTCAAGTGAACGCATCGCCATAATCAGTCAGGTATGATCTATATTTTTGTTTGTTTTATGTTGTGTTTTTATCTGTCTGTCTTCTTCTTCTTCTTCTTATGTGCTGAGGGCCCACAATCAAACTTGATTATTCTGGCACCTATAACTGGTGGGTTCGTAGCAGATAAATCTGGGTACTGGACACAGTTCAGTTTTAAGTCGTGATGATCATGATGGTGGGGTGGGTGGGGGTGGGGGACGGGGGGGAATGAGGAGGTAGGAGGAGGGAGGGTGGGTGAAGAAGGTAGGAGAGGGGTGGTGGGTTAGGGCAGCAGGGTGATGGTGGGTGATGAGAGTGAATAGGGTAGGGGTGGGGGGATGGGGCTTTGTGGGGCAGTGGGGGTAGGGGGTGTGGGGGGGCGGAGGGGAGTCAGTCTAGTCTGAGGTTTTGGAGGCCCTTGACACAAATATGTCAAGTGTTGTGGCCTCAACTGTTCCTTGTTGGAGATTGTTCCAGTTTTTTGACAGTTCTAGGCAGAAAAGAAGCAGCGTTATACTGGGTCGTTGATGTGATCAATTGGAACTGTCTGTCATGGCCACGTCGTCTACGGTCTGGTAGAGGGACAAGTTTTTCTTTCAGACTGGGACAGTGAACAAGGCCTTGGTGCACTTTGAACAGCATGTGCATGCCTTGTTACCCGTCAAAATGCATCAGCTTGTTTGTTTGTTTGTTTGTTGTTGTTGTTGTTTTATCATAGAATTTACCCAGGCAGGTTTCTTGTTGTGTTGTATTCATCAATGTGCTCTGAGTGTGAGTGCATGCTGCACAAGAGGCCTCAGTTTACTGACTTATTCGAAAGACTAGTAGCTAGACCACCACACAAGGAAGTAACACACACACACACACACACACACACACACACACACACACACACACACACACACACACACACAACCGAACCCGGCTTGTCCACACGTATGGTTCGCCGCACCGCTTCGTGTTCGCTTAGTCTCAAGACTGTCTTGACAGGTGCGTGGACATTCGGGACAAGTGACAAGCTGCTCTCCCCATTGTACCTTGAACTAAGTATATGCTATGATACTATTCTTCTTCTTCTTCTTTCCGTTGCGCGACCAACATCGACTTGCCGATTTCGTGTATCTATTTTTGTCTATATCTATTTATTTATTTATCTATCTATCTAGTTTTTATTCATCTATTTAGTTATCTAATTATTCATCTATTTCTTGTACCTTTGTAAAAATTAGTTTGTATTGACGGAAGAGTTGTTTGTTTCCTGCTCTTGCTTTCTTTCAGTACTCTCTCTCTCTCTCTCTCTCTCTCTCTCTCTCTCTCTATGTAATGACGACTTAAATGTTAACCGTTATCAGTTATCAATAGCATCTCTCACGACTTACTTTTTGTGCAGTGGCTTGCTTACACCGATTGTACTCACTCAATAACACAAAGAAGAAAAAAACACACCCCTGCAACAAAAAACCAAACCCACCTAGTGGCTTTAGATGTAGTTGTTGAGCGCTGTTTGCAGATAGGAATCTAGACACCCCGTGAATATACACAGCTGGAAACCGAATATGTTCCCAGCTGATGCTATTCATTCCAGTAACTATGGAATAACATATCCGCAGTTTGGCTGGCGTTTTCATTTCCATGACTGTTGACTGTTGACTCCAGCTGGTGTTCAGATTCTAAATTCATTGTGTGTGTGTGTGTGTGTGTGTGTGTGTGTGTGTGTGTGTGTGTGTGTGTGTATGCTTTGTTAACGCTCAGTAATATACTCAATTAGCATTACTAAAATCACGCGATGTTTCATTGTTGGTGAATAAAGATAATGACTATGTGTATGGATATTGTGCTTTTGTGTGTGTGTGTGTGTGTGTGTGTGTGTGTGTGTGTGTGTGTGTGTGTGTGTGTGCGTGCGTGCGAGCGTGCGTGTGTGTGTATGTGTGTGTGTGTGTGAGGAGGGGACGTGCGTGCGTGTGTATGTATGTGTGTATGTATGTATGTATGTGTGTGTGCGCGCGCGCACGCACGTGTGTGTGTGTGTGTGTGTGTGTGTGGAGTGTTGTTATACTGACAACAAAACAAGATATGTCAGAAAAAGAAGAACAGAAACAAGAAAAGAAGACAAAAGAAGAAAGAAAAAAGTGGTGCAGATGAACGGGAGATATATACATAGACAAGCAGGTATAGAAAAAAGTGAAAGGGACACAGACAGAGAGAGGAGGAGAGAGAGAGAGATGGAAAGACAGAGTCAGAGAGACAGAGAGAGACACGGAGAGAGACAGAGAAGGGAAACACAAATTGACAGAACGGGAAGTGATATTAAAAGAACACAAAGCTGATATTCCCCATGGACCAATCAATGTCAAAACATTGTTGCTTTTCTTTTTAATCATCATGCAAGACTGATTCAATCACCCAAGAACAAAAGAAAGACAAAAACAAAACGAAAACAAATTAAAAGTAAACGAAAAAGAAGCAATAGCATCAAGGAGCAAGACTGTCCACCCACGGTTCTGATGAAAGATCCGAAAAAAAAACCCTAAAAAAACCCAAATTTGATAATAATATTCTTCTTTTTTTCTGGGGTGGGGGTGGGGGGTGGGGGATACATCTTAAGTTACTGAAATTTTCCCAAACCTGTGTACATACAGGCTGCTAACAGGAATCGATAGCAGGCACCAAGCTGCCAGCCACCGTCACAGGGAAGGCTAATGGGGCTTGCTTATTGCTTAGTACAGCGGTCCATCTGTCGGCATCGCATGGAGTCGCGAGACACAGTGTAGTGTAGTATCCACGATGATTATCACACTATGCTGCACGAGCTACGACAGTCAGACATGGCTGTCATTCTGTGAGGACCGTACACTGTCAATACATCTCTTTTCTTTTTTCTCCGTTCCTCTCACTGTTACCACTGCAGAAATAGCCACATCCACCGCTTTTCCCCTGTTGGTCAAATGGGTTGCCCTCTTTGTTCTGCTGACTGTGAAGATGAATTCCATGTACTGTTTGAATGCCCAAACTACAGTGACCTCAGGTTGAAATATTGTATAAATAGTTCCAACTCATACTTGACACGGGATCAGCAATGTGCAAGTATTTTGAATGGTGGACTCGACAGTAAACTAAATCTTTCAAAGTTTCTTTTTCTGGCTTTTAAACGCAGAGACTTAATGAATCATGAATCATTACCAACAACTAGTTAAGGTACGAAAATGATTAATTATGTTTTGCCATTGCCTTTTTCAAGTGTCTTCTCACAAGGATGGTCTCTAGCTGATACAGTGGGGACGAAAGATTTATTTATTCATTTATTTGTTTATCTGTTTACCTGTCTGTTATTTATCTACTTATTTGTGTGCCTTGTGTAGGTTTCTTTATGTATATTATGTTTGCAACGGGTCACAGGCCTATACGCAATTAAAACATTTGTTCTTGTTCTTGTTCACTGCCATGCTCACTTCATAATCTGCAAATGAGCTGCTGGATTACCCATCTTCTCTTCCCCCATCCATCTTCCCCTTCCCCAATGGGTATGTATGGCTATGGCCGAAACACATCAATTTTAACCATCTGAATCTGAATCACTGTTACCACTGCCATGCTCTGTTTTGTTTGTCACGCTCGGCGGCGCTGGGAGGAGAGCAGGGGTGGGGTGGGGTGTATATATATGTACATGTATATACATTATATATATATATATATTTATATATATATATGTGTGTGTGTGTGTGTGTGTGTGTGTGTGTGTGTGTGTGTGTGTGTTTATGAGTGCGTGCGCATGGGCGTGTATGTACGTATGTATGTATGAGAGAGAGAGAGAGAGAGAGTGAGAGTGACCGTGAGAGACGGGCAAAGGGACAGAAGCCTGGGAGGCAGACATAAGCAGATGTTGATATACAAAGAGAGATGATAAGAAGCAATTTGCTTACATGTACAGAGAGAGAGAGAGAGAGAGAGAGAGAGAGAGAGAGAGAGAGAGAGAGAGAGATGCTAAGACGGACAAAGAGAGGGAGACAGAGAAAGAGAGAGAGAGAGAGAGAGAGAGAGAGAGAAATCAGACAAAGAGACAAAGACATACAGAAAGCACAGGGAGAGAGATAGGGTCAGATAGATAGATAGAGAGAGAGAGAGAGAGGCAGACAGAGAGAGAGACAGACAGACATACAGAGACAGAGAAAGAGACAGAGAGTGCAAGAGAGACAATTAACCCAACAGGACAACTGATGCTGCAGCTGCTGTCATCAAATGAGACACGGGGGCTGTGGAATTCAAAGGCGTGTGGACCTGGAGACCCGTCAGCCATAATACCTCTGATCACATGCTGGAGAATAGAGAGGTAGTGTGTGTGTGTGTGTGTGTGTGTGTGTGTGTGTGTGTGTGTGTGTGTGTGTGTGTGTGTGTGTGTGTATGTGTGTGTGTGTGTGTCTGTGTATGTGTGTGTGTGTGGGTATGGGTGTGTGTGTGAGAGAGAGATAGGGGGAGAGAGAGAGAGAGTCTGATTCTGTGTCTTGAGTCTGAGTCGGAATAACTCACTGATTCGGCTAAAAGCACATTTTAATAGATGAGCACACACACAAAAAACAACAACAACAACATCACATCAGCTGACGGACATTAAAAAATGGATTATGATTATCAAAACATACACAAGAATACATACAGAGGGAGAGACAGACAGACAGACACAGACAGAGAGAGACAAACAGACAGACAGACAGACACAGACAGAGAGAGAGAGACAGACAGACAGACAGACAGACACAGACAAACACACACAGACAGACAGACAAAACGACAGACACAGACAGACAGAGAGACAGACAGAGAGACAGACACACACACACACACACACACACACACACACACACACACACACACACACACAGAAAGACAGACAGACGCACACACACACATACACACACACACACACACACACACACACACACACACACACACACACACACACACACACACACACACACACAGAAAGAGAGACACAGAGAACAACTGAAGCACATCAACATGGTATTAACTCTTAAAAATATATTTCCTTTCGTCAGTTTATCATTATCAAACGATAATGAGGTAAGAAGTTCAAAGAGCGCCTTATCAGAAAGCACAATAAATATTAAGATAAGGCAAGATAAGAACATATTTATCATCTCATTAAGAGAAATTACACTATGTGCGGTGTAAAAGATAAAACGCAGACAAGCACTCAATACTAAAACATAAGACTTGACTTTATATACAAAAGAAGCAATATGCATATAAATCATTCATATCACTTTAGAAGGTTCTGATTAAATCATTACCAGTTGAAAAACCACCGAGGCAGCCATGTGTTTGTTCTGTATTGTCCATGTGTTCTGTGTGGCTTGTTCAGGATTAAAGAGGCTATGCCAGTCTTGAATAAAAAAAGCTTATTTGTGTTTGCACATTTCTTCTTTGCTGCTGTGTGCATATGTCACATGATCGGTATAAGGACAGACCCGGCGCTTCCTTTTTTTGAGGAAGTGTCTGGGTTTGTTCCAATGTAACTTTTATTTACCTGTGTGCTTGCTGAATCGGTAGCGTGAGCAGCACTGACTTGAAGTTGTGTACCTTGTGAATGAAGAGAGTTACCATTCTTTACTGTTTGTTAATCATTTCATCTCCATGCCTAATGGTTTGTTCATTGTTCCGATTAATAGTTATAATAAATAGGTTTCCGGACACGTTCTGCGTATGATGAATATCAATTCCAACGTTTTGAATTATCTTTTGCTACTCTTCATAACTGGTATTGTGAAATATTGCATTCTGTCAGTTTATTCACACATACTCTCTCTCTCTCTCTCTCTCTCTCTCTCACACACACACACACACACACACACACACACACACAAAGGTGGTGCTGTAGTGTAGCGACGCGCTCTCCCTGGAGAGAGCAGCCCGACTTTCACACAGAGAAATCTGTTGTGATAATAAGAAATACAAATACAAATACAAAACCAATACACGCACACATCCTTGAAAATGAAAAGGAGAAAAAGAAGAAAGGAAACCAGTGCTGGACGATCAATACACAACACAACAGTCAGCGCATTACTGTCACTGTACCAGTTGGTGTTGTGTTGTCGTGAATCAGCACAACTTTTACTGTTCCGCTGCAGTCATTCGCTGACAATCCTAGAGAATTGATGCGTATCACAGCATCCAGCTCACAGCTGTTACTGATGCTTTTGTTGTTTTGTTAGTTGTTTTGCATGCTGCTGCTGCTGTTACTACTGCTACTGTTGCACTTCTTGAGGAATCAATTCTACTGCTTTCTATTGGTACTGTGGATAATTACAACGCTCAACAAAAGAACGAATCGGCCCCGCAACTCCTCCCCCCCCCCCACCCACACGCACGCGCATGCAGGCACGCACACTCATCCTCCCACCCGCCCCCTGCCATACACACAGTCACATACACATACATACTGCACCCACATACTTCTGTGACATACTTTCGATCTTTCCACCTCCCAAGAATTTTGCGCTCGTTGCTGACAATTCCTCGTAGAAACAAGACAAATCCTAAGGTTTGCGCTCTTTCTTCTGTGTTGACCCATTAATAATAATAATAATAATAATAATGGATACTTATATAGCACACTATCCAGAAATCTGCTCTAGGTGCTTTACAAAAACGCTTTGTTAACATAAAACATTACATCTATGTTACATACACACACCAAACTATGACTACACACACACACACACACACACACACACACACACACACACTCACACACACACACACACACACTGTGTACATACATTTTAACAATACATGTGTATCTAACAGCTACCCTAACACATACGCACACATAGGCAGGCACAAACTTACATAAACGCACGCGCACACAATACACATTCATATACATGCATGTAGTTATGTACACATACACATGTATACATACATAGTCAAGCACAGCTAACGCAAAGGAAGTGGACCTGCCACAATTGAACTTACTGTTGAAGGAAAAGGTGAGTTTTGAGACGAGATTTAAAAGATGCGAGGGAATCAGAATGACGGAGGTTATCAGGGAGCTTGTTCCAAGTCTTTGGCGATTGAAAAGAAAACGATCTGTGTCCATAGGTCTTACTTCTGACGTGAGGTATCCTGAGAAGTCGAGTATCAGAGGACGAACGGAGCTGGCGAGACGGGGTATAGATACGGAAGAGTTCAGAAAGATACTTGGGGCCAGATCCATTGAATGCAGAAAAGGTCAGAGTGGATAGCTTATAGTCTATTCGATCAGAAACATTATTATGGAACAAACTGCCGTTCTCCGTCCGCACACACACACACACACACACACACACACACACACACACACACACACACACACACACATACACATGCACGCACGCGCGCGCGCGCCCCAAGCGAATGGAATCATGAATAATAACAGAGAATTAGAACAGAATGCACCCTAGAAATCTATACGGTCTTCGGAATGTTATTAGTTAAGGCAAATTATTTCATGAATGTCCATATTAAAACTAAATGCACTTTGAACTAAATATAGTTAAAACATCACATGCTGCTATGCAGTAGGTTTGAAGCCTTTTATACCCCGTCTTTCCGGAAAGATCGTTTAAAGATATTTTTCTGATAATTTTTGGTTAGCGTTGAAAAAAAATCAGATAGTTTGCTTCACAACACCGTGGGCGTTTGAATTTGTTTCTCCAAAGATTTGCAGATTTCTGAATAATTCCTTCTCACTCCTTTATATCTGCTCTTTATTCATACAGAGACACACTACGTGAACAGACATTAAACCGTGGAACCAACACGCGCGCGCGCACACACACACACACGCACACACACATACACCACATTCACAAACACACATACACACCCTCCAAAGCCCACTTTACACACAAACATGGTCACTATTCTTCTTCACCGAACAGTGAAGTATTGCGCAATTATAGTGATTATTGACCGTATTTATTGAGCGGTAACATGCTTCACGCTATATGCTTTGCACAGGTGTTGTGAGTCCTGCACCCCCACCCACTTCCCCCCACCCTCTCTCTCTCTCTCTCAGAATGTGTCAGTGTGTGTATGTCAGCCCCTCTCTTCTCTCTCTCTCTCTTTCTGTTCTCTTTTTCTCTTCACTCTCTCTCTCCCTCTTCTCTCTCTTTTCTCTCTGTGTGCCTCTTCTCTCTCTCTCTCTCTCTTTCTCCACCCGAACTTCTCTCTCTTCTCTTTCTCTCTCTCCACCCGACCTTCTTCTTCCTCTCTCTCTCTCTCTCTCTCTCTTTCCCCTCTCTCTCCACCCGACCTTCTTCTCTCTTTCTTTCTCTCATCACCACTCTCTCGTACATTATAATTGATTAGTAATTATCTTACATGACGCGTTCAAGATCAGAAACGCAATACGCACCTAACCGATCGGTTTACAATTTTCCTGTTTCATTTATGTTACAAGATATACCTCTAACGGTCCTCTGACGGTTCATGTTTGATATCGAATAAAACTTCCTCTGTCTGTCTCTCTCTCTCTCGGCCTGACCATCGCGTTGAGTTTATGCATTGGCCAGGCATCTGCTGTCCTATTCAAACGAATATGGTCCAGGAAAGAAAATCTCCAAAACTGCCAGAACTATTGCACCATCACTTTGATTAGTCATGATAGGAAAGTGTAACAAATCGCTTTGTACATGTGTTGTCTGGCTCCAATGGATGAACGGCCAGCTGTGACAGTCGCTGTGACATTGTGATACCTTCAGATGTTGGTACATCAGATTGACATGTCAACAAACAGTACTGGCACAAATGTAAGTACTATACCAACTGTTGAAGTGTCCTGTTCAGCAAGTGCAGTGCTCGAAGTTCACCCGTTCAACTTTTAATAATTCCCCTTGCCCTACCTCATGTTCCCTTTACCCTACCCTCCTTCCTTTACCTTCCCCTTTCTTCCACTGTCCTTCCCGACATTATACCAAGAATATACCAGTTGAACAACGTTACGGTGTTTACATTTTGTGCAAGCTCCTCTTCTCAACGAAGATAGAACTCTTCGTACTCATCGAGTGTCCCCCGTCTCTAATAACACATGGAGTTGCTGCAGTACCACAAGGACTTTTGGTGTGCAGCCAAGCCTGGACAGAATCTTCCGGAAAATCATGAATACCTGAATTTGACGTCATCGCTAAGTTACGTTACGTCATGTACTATGAGGTCATGGTTTTTGACGAGTGGGGAGGAGAACGAGCGGCTGGCTGGACGTTGTTAATGTGCGCAGGGGTGAAACATTCTTCCAGGAGGTTGGAGCGGTGTCGGGGTGGTGGAGCCGCCCATGGACGTTGACGGGACGGGCCTGAGGAGCCAGGGACGTTGACCGGCCGGGGGGACCCACTGAGTGGAGGGGCCCCCTGTTGGAACTGCTGCTGTTTCGGTTCGATGTTGGAAGAGGTGCCCAAGCGTCGGAGCGCTGTTGCACGCCGGATGATGCTGGGAGCTGGAATGGTGATCCACTGAACGGTTCCGCAAGCCACTGGAAAACTTTTGGGGTGTTTTGTTTGCGGCCGTCATTGTGATGTGTGTGTTTGGTTACTTTTTGTTTATATTTTTTTCAGTGAGTTGAAGGAAGGGAATTATTTATTTTTGAGTGAATTGGCATAACGAGTTTATTTTTTTGATTGAGTTGGGAAATGAACACTTATTTTCTTTCTTTGATTATATATTTATTAATATTATTGAGTTAATCAAAAAGTAAAAGAAAATGCGAGTTTGCGTTCTTCTAAAAAAAACTTGATTCGCGTTCGTGTTGTGCTTTTTTTTTTTTGGTTCGGATGGAGTGCCGGTTGAAAGTAACACAGGCCTACGGATTTAAGAAAAAATAATCCGTTACAGAAAGTAATGCTTAAAATCATTCTGAACAGCCGCAAGCAGATACCATTATTGCTGAAGAACATGCTGGATTCCGCAAAGGCAGAAGTGTCGTCGAACAGATCTTTAGCCTGCGAACCCCTTTGCTAAAACCACATCCAGCACCAGAGAGAAATCATACAATATCCTCGTGGACTTCGAGAATGCGTTTGACAGAGTCTGGTTGGAAGCACTATGGGCGACAATGACAAAGATTTAACATCGATCAAACGCTTGCCAACACTATCCAGCACTTGTACTCCAAAACGGCCAGTGCGGTACTCACGCAGGGTACAGTTGGAGAGTAGTTCCTCACTTCGGTTTGAGTCAGTCGGGGCTGCCTTCTGTCTCCCACACTGTTTAACATATCACTGGAACACATCATGACTGGCGTACTTTAAGATCATGTAAGCACATTCAGCATTGGAGGAGGAACTATACAAACCTTAGCTTCCCAGATGACATCCATGGGGGTGAGCAAAACTTGCAAAGCTTGTTCAAAGACTGGACGAAATGTCAACAAAATATGGCAAGGAAATCAGCGCCGAAAGACGAAGTTGGTGGTCAGCATCGCTATTCATATCTTCTTCTTAGTTCGTGGGCTGTAACTTCCACATTCACTCGTATGTACAAGAGTGGGCTTTTACGTGTATGACTATCCAGGGACTGGAGCTAGGAACTGCTCAACTGTTCACCTACCTGGGATCCATCATCAGCAATGAAGGGTCCAAATCAGAAATGCTGCCAAGGGTATCAAAGATGACGGCAGCACTGTCCTGACTGAAACCTGTATAGAGGGACAAAAATATCTCCATGAAACCCAACATCAGACTTCTGCGTGCACTGGCACATTCCATCTTCCTCTATACATGCGAAACAGGAACCCTCGCGGCAGATTTTGTAAGAAGAATCAAGCCATGAAAATGAAGTGCTGTCGCAAGATAGTAAACAGATACACTAATGACATCACTTATCAACAAGCACGCCAAACCAACAAACAGCGCACTAGACCATATGAAGATCCGCAAAATATACCCAAATGGCCCTGCTAAAACGGTCCATACCCAACTGCCCTGATAAAACAGTCTATACACAATAGCCCTGCTAAAACAGTCTATACCCAATAGCCCTGCTAAAACAGTCTATACCCAATAGCCCTGCTATACCCAACTGCCCTGCTAAAACAGTCTCTACCCAACTGCCCTGCTAAAACAGTCTATACCCAATAGCCCTGCTAAAACATTATGTACCTAATAGCCCTGCTATACCCAACTGCCCTACTAAAACAGTCTATACCCAATAGCCCTGCTATACCCAATGGCCCTGCTAAAACAGTCTATACCCAATGGCCCTGCTAAAACAGTCTATAAACAATGGCCCTGCTAAAACAGTCTATGTCCAATTGTCCCTGCTAAAACAGTTTGTACCCAATGGCCCTGCTAAAACAGTCTATACCCAATAGCCCTGCTACAACAGTCTATACTCAATGGCCCTGCTACAACAGTCTATACCCAATTGGCCTTGCTACAACAGCCTACACCCGATGGCCCTGCTACAACAGTCTATACCCAAATGGCCCTGCTACAACAGTCTATACCCAATGACCCTGCTACAACAGTCTATACCCAATAGCCCTGCAAAAACAGTCTATACCCAATGGTCCTGCTACAACAGTATATACCCAATGGCCCTACTACAATAGTCTGTACCCAAATAGCCCTGCTGAAACAGTCAATACCCAAACAACCATGCTAAAACAATCTCTACCCAAATAACCCTGCTACAACAGTCTATACCCAATGACTTCTGCTAAAACAGTCTACACCAAATAGCCCTGCTAAAACAGCCTATACCCAATAGCCCTGCTGAAACAGTCTACACCCAATTACCCTGCTAAAACAGTCTATATCCAAATGACCCTGCTAAAACATTCTCCCAGAGACATCTTGAGGAAGGGAATCGGAGAGAAAAAACAAAAAGAAGAAGAAACAAAACAACAACAAGAACAAAAACCACCAAGATGGACAGACAACATTGCGGAAAGGACGGGAAAACCATTTGCAGAGACCCAGGCATTTAGCACACAGCTGACAAATGTGGAGGAATCTGATGTACAGTTCTCTAGTGCAACGCACGAATGACTTCCCATAGAAGGAGAAAAGAAGAAAGAAAGATAATACCTGGAAAATCATTCTGCACTGACCACTGTGGTCAACAAGACAGCGTTGCGGGTGAGGTGTACTGGTTTATTTCCTGGATGTGGGACACTGCAAAGAACGAATCCACGTGTTTTGAACACTGCCCTTTCGCAAAATAAAATATCAGTAGGGGGTTTCTTGTGGGGAAACAGGAGTAGTGGGTTTATGCTAGTCTCATTTGTATGCAGTCCATAGAACACCTGCTTGATCTGCCTACGCGACTGCACACCTCATAACTTCACTCATGCGTGAATGTCATTCCAGGACACAATCGATACTTAACCAACTAACGCATGGTAAACTGAGGGAAAATATGTTGTTGTTTTCCCCTGTTTTTTTGTTGTTGTTTTTCCTGCTACCAACGAACTATTTAGTGTCACTGGGACAAGTGCTGTATGTGGCTGTGTTCCAACCGGCTGTGGCCACATTGTAACGCTCTCCCACCCCCCATCCGACTCCCCCCCCCCACACACACACACACACCCGCCCCCACATTCCCTTTGCTACAATGACGAGGTTGATGAGGATGAATTTGAGGTGTTAATGGGTTACAGGCTAGCTGCAGTGGAGTAGTGAGGCCGTCTCGCTCTGTTGACAACATCGTATCGCCACTGATATGTCAATATATCAACCACCACTCAATCTCTCAATCTTTACCATGTTTCCTGCCTTTTGGAGGGTATGGGGGTCAGTGTTACACCCACCCTAAACACAGAACAAAACAAAACACACGTCAACAGTGTACAGTTGACATCAGGTCGAGGGTTAAAACACGCATTACACACGAGCGTTTCATGCTCGTCTGACTGACAGGGTATAATTGGACACTGAAAATAAAGCGAAACAGCATTACCTACGAGCGTTCCATGCTCGTCTGACTGACAGGATATAATTGGACACTGAAAATAATGTGAAACAGGTCGTGGGTTTATGAGAAACACAGATCATTTACGAACATTTCGTGCTCGTCAGAATGATAGGGCATAAATGGACATTGAGATAAAAAAAAAAATTATAAGGTCGTGGGTTTTTATCGAAATACACATGATTTATGAACATTTTGTACTTGTCAGACTGACAGGGATAATTGAACTCTGACTCTCAAACTTGGAGGCAAAATTGCATTGGCTTTTAGTGCTGCAGCCTTGGGCGCTAGTTAGCCTTTCGGAACCATCCCAACGCCGACTGTCCTACAACCCTCTTGGCCGAAAGAAAGGGGATGTAACTTGGGCAAGACTCCACTATAATCAAATTTTAGCCCAAATAGCATTTGCCTCCTCTGCTGTTCTGATGTTCATAATCGAAAACGACTGACTACCATACATTTATTGCAATTGGGCACTGAATATAAAGTGGTAAAAGTGCAGGCTGTTGGGAAAAAATAATATTTCACAACGATGTGGTTTTGTCACTGTGTTAAATGTCTCATAGCAAGTTGCGTCCATCGTGGGAATGAATTAACATCTACTGTGTTTAGTGCCGGGTACTGGAAGTCGGGGCCCAATCCTCTCTTTCCGCAACCTAAGTCAGATATCCATTCACACCTAGGGTGGAGTGAGGAAAATCGGGGTAAAGTGCTTTTCCCAAGGACACAACACCATGCCGAAACCGGGCCTCAAACCCTGGTGACTGATGAACACTGACTGGATCAGAAGTCCAACGCCTGGACCGAACAGAGTGCCCGTGAATGGAATGGTGGCCATATGTGGCTTGTAGGCTGCCACTCCGTCATTCAGAATCAGAGTGGCTTTCTTAGCAACTGATCAAACCAAAGGGGTATACGTATTGCTTGAACCCATTTGAGCAGTACACACACACACACACACACACACACACACACACACACACACACACACACACACACACACACAGAAGCTATAGCTAATTGCCTGTAAGTATTCTGTTACTTTTGACTCTTACTTATTTGACTAGTAATTTGATTTTATGATTAATCAATTGGATTTCTTAGTTTATTTCCATTTCCCAAAATTAATGTTCTTCTCCATTCTAAAGTTCTATTTCTTAGCCACATCCACATTAGACAGGTAAAAAAAGAGCCTTGTGTTCTAGAATCGGAAACACACACCAAGCACAAAGCGGGCGCGCGCGTGCTTGTCAGTGTCTATGCGTGCGTGGGTGCGTGCGCTTGTCTTCATGTCAGTACTTATCCCCGCCAGCCAGCCAGCCATCGTACAGGTGCTGAAGAGTAAATTAGCTTTCCGTTGGGATATGACAGAATAATAGAGAGAGAACGGCCCACGCATAAATAGCGGCACGTTATTTTACCGACATGCAGGATGTGCTGTGTGTTGTATATGGATGTGTTCAAACCACCTGCTGTCGCTACCTTTTTGCCCCATGGCGACCACTTGAGTGAGGTGAGAAGGTGGGGCGGTTCGTTCAATAAGGATCTGGCGCCGAAAAAAAAAAAAAAAAAAAAAAAAGGAGAGGAGAGACCTTTGGATAAACGCGA
The DNA here is from genome assembly GCF_041734735.1 of Babylonia areolata. NCBI lineage: Eukaryota > Metazoa > Mollusca > Gastropoda > Neogastropoda > Buccinidae > Babylonia > Babylonia areolata. Next base: position 24,589,308 of record NC_134884.1, on the reverse strand, counting down.
CAATTCGTCCCGTTCTGACGGCGACCTCACAATCATGCCATTCTCTCATCATGATCTTCT
>NC_134884.1:24581748-24584248 GCF_041734735.1 Babylonia areolata | reverse complement strand
GGTTCGAATCCCAGGGGAGGTGGGTTTTTCGGCCCGTGGCCGGCTCCTACCCAGAGTTGAGTGTGCTGTGGGCTTAAATGGGGAGACTGGGACCACACAGTCGAGTGTCATCCACTTCAAGGATGCGTCTTTGGGTGTGTTGCTCTAATTACCTGACCAACACTGCAAGTGTCTGTATCTCTCGGGCCTGATTAACGCCGGGATATCATTATGACAGGAAGCGTAGAGTACAGCCTTGTCACGCAGTCCCAAACCAAAATGGACCTCCATAGCAACATCGTCATCATCATCGTCATCTTCCTCCTCCTTCATCGTCATCAATATAAAACAAAATCGTCTCAAAGTCTGTGGCCTTTCATGTCCTGCTCTCATGGTGACCTCAGTTTCGATACCCGTCCACTTCTGTGCTTGGGGTGAGTCCTGTCAATGTCGTCAGTATCGGCGGATTCGTGGGGGGCTGTTGTTTGAGGGACGTGGTGGCGGTCTCCACTCTGGGAGGGACGCTCACTCAGTCTGGCTCCGCGACTAAGCCATTATTGTCGTTAGTAGGGGGCTTAGTAGGTGGTGTCCTAAGTACGTAAAATCAGAACAGGCACCACTGAACACCACCGAAGTGCACGGTCTCCTCTGGTGTGTAGTCTCCTGGCGACCTGACATCGATGGTTCCCTGTGGACTGCCGATGCTGGAACTGCGACGGACGAACCTGTGTGTGGCCGTGTATGGGGGAATCTAAATGAGCGGCGTGGGAGTAATGCCACTGAAACGGTGCAGATGATGGAGCAGAAAAAAAAAAGAAAGAAAAAAAAAAAGTATTATTTGCAGTCATCTGTGGCGTTTAGTAGAATTAGTATTACTGTGCAGTCATGTGTGACGTTTAGTTGAGTTAGTATTATTGTGCAGTCATCTGTGGCGTTTATTAGAGTTAGTATTATCGTGCAGTCATCTGTGGCGTTTATTAGAGTTCAATGCATAAAAAGTGTAATTAACCTGAAGTTCTGAATCACGAAGCCGTGATTATAAACAGAATAATTACTTATATGTGTCCACATAAAAAGGCATACATTTCTGGACATTGCCAATCAAATCAAATGATGTTGCTTATAGCCCAGTCGACGACATTTCAAGGATGATTACCCATCAGTTCTTGAAAAATATATACTGTGAAAAGGTCGAGAATGATAGTCAGTTGTGTCCGACTAGGTCCATCAGAACAGCAGAGGAGGCAACTACTGTCCCAACTATTTGGGCTATAATTTGATTATAGTGGAGAGTGTCTTGCCCAAGTTGCATACCCACTCTCTCGGCCAAGAGGGATGTTGGGTTGGTTCCCAAAGACTAACTAGCGCCCATGGCTGCAGTACTAAGAGCCAGTGCAATCTTTCCGCCTAGTTTGAGAGTCATAGTCCCTCGCAAAAGACTAAGCTGTAAATGACTTCCCATTGTAATGGAGAAACCATTGATCATACAGCTCTCGATGGGCGCAATAGCCGAGTGGTTAAAGCGTAGAACTTTCAATCTGAAGGTCCTGGGTTCGAATATCGGTAACGGCGCCTGGTGGGTAAAGGGCGGAGATTTTTCCGATCTCCCAGGTCAAGATGTGTGCAGACCTGCTAGTGCCTGAACCCCCTTTGTGTGTATACGTAAGCAGAAGATCAAATTCGCATGTTAAAGATCCTGTAATTCATGTCAGCGTTCGGTGGGTTATGGAAACAGAACATACCCAGCATGTACTCCCCCGAAAACGGAGTGTATCTGTCTACATGGCGGGGTAAAAACGGTCATACACTGAAAAGCCCACTCATGTACATACGAGTGAACGTCGGAGATGCAGCCCACGAACGATGAAGTACCAAGAAGAATACAGCTCTCACTTTGCTTTTGGCCCACATTTTTTTTTAGCTTATGTCAATGTGTGATATAAGCTGAGCCAATAAGGTCGAGTGACACATCAAAAGCCCAGTTTATTCACGCAATGCATGTAAAAAAAAAAATTTTTAAAAATCAAATCAAGTTGAAATATTGAAAAACGACGGGCGCCATAGCCGAATGGTTAAAGCGTTGGACTTTCGATCTGAGGGTCCCGGGTTCGAATCACGGTGACGGCGCCTGGTGGGTAAAGGGTGGAGATTTTTACGATCTCCCAGGTCAACATATGTGCAGACCTGCCAGTGCCTGAACCCCCTTCGTGTGTATACGCAAGCATAAGATCAAATACGCACGTTAAAGATCCTGTAATCCATGTCAGCGTTCGGTGGGGTATGGAAACAAGAACATACCCAGCATGTACTCCCCCGAAGACGGAGTGTATCTGTCTACATGGCGGGGTAAAAACGGTCATACACTGAAAAGCCCACTCATGTACATACGAGTGAACGTCGGAGATGCAGCCCACGAACGATGAAGTACCAAGAAGAATACAGCTCTCACTTTGCTTTTGGCCCCCCACATTTTTTAGCTTATGTCAATCTGTGATATAAGCTGAGCCAATAAGCACGTTTT
>NC_134884.1:24556748-24559248 GCF_041734735.1 Babylonia areolata | reverse complement strand
AAGTTGATATCCACATCGGCATGATCAGCATGTCGACGACATGTGTCATGCAAATGTGTGTGTGTGTGTGTGTGTGTGTGTGTGTGTGTGTGTGTGTCTTTGTGTGTGTGTGTGTGTGTGTGTGTGTGTGTGTGTGTGTGTGTGTGTGTGTGTCTGTGTGTCTGTGTGTGTGTCTGTGTGTGTCTTTGGGTGTCTTTGTGTATCTTTGTGTGTGTGTGCGTGTGCGTCTGTGTCTTCATCTATCTATCTATCTATCTATCTATCTATCTATCTGTATGTGTGTATGCGTGTGTGTGTGTGTGTGTGTGTGTGTGTGTGTGTGTGTGTGTGTGTCTGTCTGTCTGTCTGTCTGTCTGTGTATGTGTCTTGTGTGTGTACTTAACCCGTGTGATGATCCTAGTTAATGATGCGCGCGCGCGCGCGCGTGTGTGTGTGTGTGTGTATACTCCAATGTAAAACCTGTTTTTGTTGCAAAATATAAAAAACCACCTTTGGCGCCAGTGTAAGTGGAAGAGCGGGCTGGTTGCATGGCGGGTTTCAGAGTGCTTTTCAGCTTTGGTGATTAGGTGCACAGTCTGCCTACACATACACTGTGGTTCACAGTGGTGGTGAAGTCCCACGTCTTTTAGTGTATTTACATATCCAACACCCCCACACCATCTTTCTTATCGTGTGCACACAGACATACAGAAGAGATGCACATGCCGCATGAAGATTGTACAAACAACAGACTGAAGGGAAGCAGTATACACCTGGTAGAATCTAGCTAAAACAACACACTGAAGACACTGAAATCATGCTGCTTATAGTTCAGATATTTACCAATGGTTTTTCCATTGCAATGGGAAATCGTGTATTGCTTAGTCGTTTGTGAAGGACTATGACTCTCAATCTAGGCGGTACATTTGCACTGGCTCTTAGTGCTGCAGCCTTAGGGGGCTAGTTGGCCTTGGAGGAGGAGGGAGGGGTGAAACCATCCCAACACCGACTGTCCTAAAAACCCTCTTGACCAAGAGAGTGGGGAATGCAACTTGGGCAAAACACTCTGCACTATAAACAAATTCTAGCCCAGATAGTCGGGATAGCAGTCACCTCCTCTGCTGTTCTGATGGTCATATGGGCTAGAATTTGATCATAGTGGAGAGTGTCTTGCCTCAGTTACATCCCCACTCTCTCGGCAAAGGGGGTTTTCGTACAGTCGGCGTTGGGATGGTTCCCCCCAAAGGCCAACTAGTCCCCAAGGCTCTAGTCATGATATACCTACAACCCGAAGCGCTGTGTCAGAATCGATTAGGCGTTGTGTTTCTGATCCAGTAAAATAATAAATGATAATAATGACAATAATGTACATTTATATATAGCACCCTTTCTCTCTGTGTTCATGTGTTCTTTGATGTAGCCCTACCCCCCTATCACTCTTTTTTTTTCCCCTTTCTTTTATACCCCAGGGCTGGGTGGAAAAAGCATATGTTTTGCTTATCTCATTACCCTGTTAAAATAAAATTTCGTTCCGTTTCTACGAGCTCAGGGCACTTTCCACGAACGAAAATATTACAAATTACATAAATCATTCATGACCACTAATCATGGCTCGAGGCCTCGTTTCAGCACGGTCCTGTGTCCTTTGAGACAGGCACTTCATTCTGATGTCCCTCACTTCACTCCAGGTGTGAATGGATAGATATATGTCTTCCGTTTGGTCAGGTAAAATCGGTTGAAGGAGATGATTGAGCCTCGAACTCCTATAGACTATAACGTGCCCTAGACACAGCGGATAGACTATGACGAGCCCTAGACACAGCGGATAGACTATGACGAGCCCTAGACACAGCGGATAGACTATGACGAGCCCTAGACACAGTGAGTAGACTATGACGAGCCCTAGACACACAGCGAGTAGACTGTGACGTGCCCTAGACACAGCGGATAGACTATGACGTGCCCTAGACACAGCGGATAGACTATGGCCTGCACACAGCAGATAGACTATGACGTTCCCTAGACACAGCGGATAGACTATGACGAGCCCTAGACACAGAGGATAGACTATGACGAGCCCTAGACACAGCGAATAGACTATGTCGAGTCCTAGACACAGAGGATAGACTATGACGAGCCCTAGACACAGCGAGTAGACTATGACAAGCCCTAGACACAGCGGATAGACTATGACGAGCCCTAGACACAGTGGATCAGACTATGACGAGCCCTAGACACAGCGGATAGACTATGACGATCCCTAGACACATCGGATATACTATGACGAACCCTAGACACAGCGGATAGACTATGACGAGCCCTAGACACAGCGAGTAGACTATGACGAGCCCTAGACACAGCGAGTAGACTATGACGTGCCCTAGACACAGCGAGCAGAATGTGACGCGCCCTAGACACAGCGGATAGACTATGACGATCCCTAGACACATCGGATATACTATGACGAGCCCTAGACACAGCGGATAGACTATGACGAGCCCTAGACACAGCGGATAGACTA
>NC_134884.1:24539248-24546748 GCF_041734735.1 Babylonia areolata | reverse complement strand
ATTTGCTGATGACATTTGTTTATGGATGAAGGTGACAATGAAAAATAAAACGCCTACTAGGACACTGAATTACATAAAGAAAATATACCAGCGGGAACTTGATAAAATCAGCAACTTTATGACGGAAAATGGCTTATCATTGTCCTTAGAAAAAACAAATATGATGCTATTTAATACAGGATCAGACCCAGAAAAGCTCCCTGTGTTTACAATAAATGTTTCTATCATCAGATATACACAATATGTTAAATTTTTGGGAGTTTATATTTCTTCAAAGCTTTCGTGGAATTATCATATTGACTATATACTAAACAAAGCAAGAAAAGGTCTAAATTTCCTTAAAATAATTTGTAAACAGCACTGGGGGCAAGATACCAAAGCGTTGATAACTCTCGCAACCTCTCTCGTACCTTCACGCTTGACATACGCTCAAGAGGTATTTTTCAGTGCTCCACTGCATTTGTTAAAGAAGCTGCAAAGCATCGATCGTAAGGCTTATAAACTTGCTCTAGGTGTGCCCATTCTTACATCAAATTTAGGGACCTACAGAGAAGCAGGTGTTTTATCTCTTGATGAACAAAGGAAAGCTTCAGCCGCGAAATTCGTTATCAAATCTTTAGCATATGAAACCTTTTCAAAAGAAGAAGCTAATTTAAGTTCACAAAAAGATTTTGCTAAACGAGCTAAGACGATACAGTCTATGACATCCATCAATACATTTGCATCAGATATCATTAGTGCTACGGAATCAAGAGACAAGCAAATTGCAAAAATACCTACTTTTTCACCAGTCCCTGAATGGGAGCAGTGTAAAGCTACCTTTGACATGGATTATACAGATTTATCCAAGAACCAGTCACCATTTTTGTTAAAACCTGAAGTGCTCTCCCATATAGAAAATCAATATTCTAATTATCTAAAAATATACACAGACGGATCTGTTCTAGAAGATGGTAATTCAGGAGCGGCTTTTGTAATTCCTTCATTTAGATTAGAAAAATTATACTATATTGGTAGACAATATTCCATTTTCACAGCTGAACTTATAGCCATACTTATGGCCTTAAATTATATTTCAGACATTCCGAAAACTGTCAGTGAAATTCTATTATGTGTAGACTCGAAGTCAGTATTAAAAGCTATAGAATCTCCAAATTCAAAGAAGCGAATAGAGATGACAATGGAAATAAAACATATTATTCACCAACTGACAAAACAGGGCATTAAATTAACTTTCTGTTGGGTACCTTCGCACTGTGGAATATCTTCAAATGAGTGGGTAGACCAAGCAGCTAGAAGAGCAGCACGTAATTTCGAAGGCGCAATACAACTTGACATCCAGTTAGATCTACATGAATACATTAGTTGTATAGAAAATGTATCTAGAAATCGATTTAAGAAATTACTTATAGATTCGAATAATCAATATTACCAATGTTGTGTAAACACAAAGAATGCAGCTAATCCCAAACATTTTCTAAATTTGACACCAGCAGCACATTCAAGACAAATTACAAGTCTAATGTATAGAATTCGTTTAAATGCCTTTCGTACAAAATTTTCTAAAAATATAAAATGTATATGCGTGAGCAAATAACTGTAAGTCATCTACTCATTCATTGTCCGAGCATAAGACCGTTAATTCCTAAAGATGTAGTTGATGACTTTTCTTCCAATATTTCATTAGCCACTGAAAAGATTTTGAATGATTATTCATTGCTTAGAATGCTTTCGGAAATTTTAAACTCCAGTCCAGTTGGTATTCTCCTTTGATGTGTTATAATTAATGTTGTTATTTATATTTACATTGTTATAGGTTAATACTTGTTGATATGCATATACATATTCTCCTTCCCATGACACCTCATTCAATACACACCACAATCTCTTTAGACTTTTTTCTTATAATATACTTTTCCTCTGTTACATAACATGAATATTTTTTTTACACTAATATTCACATGCATTCCCTTTCCTTTATCCACTTCTTTACTCCTTTCCGTCTAAAAACACTTATAGTGAATAGACGTTAAACTGAAGATAACACACACACACACACACACACACACACACACACACACACACACACACTGTATGCACGCACCCACACACAATTTTTCACACACACACACAAAGACACACACACACACACACACACACACACTTACACATATATATACACACACACACACACACAAACACACACACACACACACACACACACACACACACACACACACACACAAACACACACACACATACAGACACACAAATCAGTAGTTTGAGGTGACGGGGATTAGTGAAGGTTTATTATATTTATAAAAAAAAATTTAAAAAGGAGAAAAAAAATAGCTAACTAACTAAATAAATTGATAAATAAAGAAACAAACAAATAAATAAATGAATACATAAACGAATGAATAAATATTTTTTTTTTGTTTTTGGATTATTTGAAAAAAATAAAAATCTACGGGACATAACACGTACTTTCTAGGATGAACAAAAGTTATAAACGCTGTTGCTCCCCTTTAACTGCACTTCACTGACGAAGACGGAGGAGTCGCCGTGTATGAAAGCTCTAATTATTGCGATGCAGTGAGCAAGACACCTTCTGAGGAGACGTGGCAGGGAGACAGTCATTAATACATTCAATATGCATCAACACGAGTGTGTTGCAAAAATGTGGAAACAATTCAGTTATTACAATAATAATAATAATAATAATAATAATAATAAATAATAATAAATAATAATAAATAATAACAAATAAATAGATTGATAATAATAATAATAATAATAATAATAATAATAATAATAATAATAATAATAATAATAATAATAATAATAATAATAATAATAATAATAATAAAAGCACAGTTTGTAGCGGTAAAACTTCGGTGAGTGAGGGAGAGAGAGGGGGGGGGGAGGGAGTTTGGGGGTGGGGGGGACAGTGAGAGAGACAGTTACAGAGAGACAGACACAGACAGACAGAGACAGACACAGAGAGACAGACACAGAGAGACAGACACAGAGACAGACACAGACAGACAGACACAGACAGACAGACACAGACAGACACCGACGGATACAGAGAGACAGACACAGAGAGACACAGACAGACACAGAGAGACAGAGACAGACACAGAGAGACAGACACAGACAGACAGACACAGACAGACACCGACGGATACAGAGAGACAGACACAGAGAGACAGAGACAGACACAGAGAGACAGACACAGAGAGACAGAGACAGACACAGAGAGACAGACACAGACAGACACAGACAGAGACACAGACAGACACAGACAGGAACATAGACAGACAGAGACAGACAGACAGGGAGATAGAGAAAGACAGAGACAGGGACAGACAGACAGAGACACAGAGACAGACAGACACAGAGAGACAGACAGATAGAGAGACAGACAGACAGAGACAGATAGAGACATAGAAAGACAGAGACAGAGAAAGAGACAGACAGACAGAACCAGGGACAGACAGACGGACAGACAGTCAGACGGACAGAGATAGAAACAACAAATTGGCAGACACACACACACACACACACACACACACACACACACACACACACACACACACACACACACACACACACACACACACACGCAGACAGACAGAGGGACACACAGAGACAAGAAGTGAGAGACAGAGACACAGATCAGACGGTAGAAAACACACACACACACACACACACACACACACACACACACACACACACACACACACACAGACAGACAGACAGAGGGACACACAGAGACAAGAAGCGAGAGACAGAGACACAGACCAGAAGGTAGAAAACATACACACACACACACACACACACACACACACACACACACACACACACACACACACACACACACACGCATACACACCACACCACACACACACACACACACACACACACACACACACACACACACACACACACATGCCCCTCAAGGCCACATAATTATAATATTCATACAAGGTATCACAGCAACGCCCAGAACTGAAACCCCACACGAGGTGTCAGTCGACAAGAAGCGGATTAAGTGAGAAGAAGATTCTCAAACCACACACACACACACACACACACACACACACACACACACACACACACACACACACACACACACACACACACCAGACCTGACACGTGAAGACTCTTGCCACCCTGGAGAAGGAAGGGGGTGGAGTAGGGGGAATGGAGGTGGGTAGGGGGGATGCGAGAGTAGGGTCACGCCTCACGCCTCACGCCTCTCCCGTAGTCTGGGTTCAGACCGTTGGGGCACCGCTGCTGACCTGGCCACCACTCCTCTCCACTCTTCACGGTTTTCTGATTTCCTCAGGGCGTCACCGAGCGTCAAGCCTGTCCACCCCCGGATGTTGTCTTCCCATCTCTTCTTCTGCCGTCCTCTCCTTCTGCCTCCTTGTACGGTGCCTTGCAGGAACGTTTTGGCAAGACCAGATGATCGGGAGATGTGTCCATACCATCTAAGTTTGCGTTTTTTCACTATGGACAGAAGGTCTTCGTAGGGTCCAATACTTTGCTGGATTCTGTTCTTCACTTCCGTGTTAGTGATGTGGTCTCTGTAGGAGATGCCAAGTAGTCTACGAAAGCATCTCATCTCGACAGCTTGGATTCTTCTCTCGATGTCTGCAGTCAGGGTCCAAGTCTCGCAGGCGTAGAGCAATATTGATATAACCAGGGAACGCATCAGTCTGATTTTTGAGCTGAGAGCGATGTTTTTGTTGTTCCAGATGGTGTTCAGCTTGTTGAGTGCCGTTGTTGTTTGGGCAATTCTCGAGAGTACTTCTGGTTTAGATCCTTCATCTGACACGATTGCTCCCAGATATTTGAAGCTGTGGACTGTTTTAAGCTTTTCGTCGTTGACTTTGATGTCAATGCTGATGCCGTTGGTGTTGTTAGTCATCAGTTTGGTTTTCTCCGCACTGATTTGCATTCCATACGATGTGGAGGCTTTGTCTAGATGTTTGACCAGGCTTGCCAGTTCTTCTTCTTTTCCAGCCAGTCCATCAATGTCGTCGGCAAAACGTAGGTTTGTGATTGTTCTGCCGCCTATGCTGACTGTTCCTACATGCTCTTCCAGTGCGTCAGTCATTATTCTTTCTAAGAAGATGTTGAAGAGTGTTGGGGAGAGTAGGCAGCCTTGTCTCACTCCGACTGTGGTTCTGAACCAGTCCCCGATGCTATTGTTGAGGTAGACGGCGCTGGTGGCTTTGTCATAGAGGTGCTGTATCAGTCTGATCAGGTTGGCGTTGATGTTGTACAGATTCATGGTAGCCCACAAAGCTGCATGCCAGACCCTGTCAAATGCCTTCTTAAAATCAATGAAGACATGGTAGAGGTCTTGTTGGTGTTGATGGTACCTCTCACATAGCAACCTCAAGTTGAAGATTTGTTCAGTTGTGCTCCTTCCTGGTCTGAAACCTGCCTGTTCTTCAGCAATGATGTTTTCTGCTTGTGGTTTCAGTCTGTTAAGCAGGATTTTCAACATGACTTTGCTGGGATGACTAATCAGGCTGATGGTGCGGTAGTTTTGACACTGCTGGAGATTGCCCTTTTTGGGAAGGGTGATGATCAGTGATTGTGTCCACGGTGTGGGCCATTCCCCTGTTTGCCAGATCTTGTTGCAGATTTTCAGTAGCACATCTATCATAACTTCACCCCCTGCTTGGACCAGTTCTGATGGGATGTTGTCCACTCCTGCCGACTTCCCTTTTTTCAGCGATGCTATTGCTGCCTCTATTTCTTCACGGAGTATGGGGTGATTACTGTTATCAGTGGCTGGTGGGACATTCAGTATTGCTGGATCACCTGTGGTCTGTATGTTGTATAGCTCTGAGCAGTATTCTGTCCATCGCTTTAGGATGTCTTGTTCTTCTGTTAGACATTTTCCATCCTTAAGAGTATGGTAGGAGAGATGGAAAGAATAGAAAGAGAGAGAAGGTGTGAGTGTATGGATGGCGGTGGTTATGTTAGCGTGGCTGGGAAGAAGGAAGGATGGAGTGTTTGGGTGTGGGTGTGTGTGTGTGGCGAGGGGAGGAGGGAGGGCAGGGGTGTGGGGGTGGGGTGGGGGCGTAGGGGGAAAGGGTAAAGAGGGGTCGCAGGTGTTGGAGACGGTGTTGTCAAAAGTTTTTTTGATTACATCTGGGTACTCGACTTCGTCTTCTTCGTCTTCTATTTCACTTTGCTCTCGTTACCCCGGACTAACCTTGTCGACAGCAGGAAGTCGAGAAAATAATAAGAAGGCAGGTTCATTCATATCAGTGACTGTAATGGCAGGGGTAGGGTAGGGTAGGGTAGGGTAGGGGTAGGGTAGGGTAGGGGTAGGGTAGGGGTATGGTAGGGTAGGGTAAGGTAAGGTAGGGGTAGGGGAGGGGTAGGGTAGGGTAGGGGAGGGGTAGGGTAGGGTAGGTGTAGGGGTAGGGTAGGGTAGGGGTAGGGTAGGGTAGGGGTATGGTAGGGTAGGGTAAGGTAGGGGTAGGGGAGGGGTAGGGTAGGGTAGGGGAGGGGTAGGGTAGGGTAGGTGTAGGGGTAGGGTAGGGTAGGGTAGGATAATAAGAAGGCAGGTTCATTCATATCAGTGACTGTAATGGCAGGGGTAGGGTAGGGTAGGGTAGGGGTAGCGTAGGGTAGGGGTAGGGTAGGGGTATGGTAGGGTAGGGTAAGGTAGGGGTAGGGGAGGGGTAGGGTAGGGTAGGGGAGGGGTAGGGTAGGGTAGGGGTAGGGAAGGGTAGGGTAGGGTAGGGGTAGGGGTAGGGTAGGGGTAGGGGTAGGGTAGGGGTAAGGTAGGGTAGGGGGAGGGGAGGGGAGGGGTAGGGGTAGGGTAGGGTAGGTGGGGTAAGGTAGGGTAGGGGTAGGGGAGGGGAGGGGTAGGGTAGGGTTAGGGTAGGGTAGGGTAGGGTAGGTGGGGTAAGGTAGGGTAGGAGTAGGGTAGGAGTAGGGTGGGTTAGGGTAGGGTCGGGTAGGGGTAGGGTAGGGGTAGGGGTATGGTAGGGTAGGGGTAGGGAAGGGTAGGGTGGGTTAGGGTAGGGTAGGGGTAGGGGTATGGTAGGCTAGGTGAGGTAAGGTAGGGTAGGGTAGGGGTAGGGTAGGGGTAGGGAAGGGTAGGGTGGGTTAGGGTAGGGTAGGGGTAGGGGTATGGTAGGCTAGGTGAGGTAAGGTAGGGTAGGGTAGGGGAGGGGTAGGGTAGGGTAGGGGTAGGGTAGGGTAGGGGAGGGGTAGGGTAGGGGTAGGGTAGGGGTAGGGAAGGGTAGGGTGGGTTAGGGTAGGGAAGGGTAGGGGTATGGTAGGCTAGGTGAGGTAAGGTAGGGTAGGGTAGGGGAGGGGTAGGGTAGGGTAGGGGTAGGGTAGGGGTAGGGAAGGGTAGGGTGGGTTAGGGTAGGGTAGGGGTAGGGGTATGGTAGGCTAGGTGAGGTAAGGTAGGGTAGGGTAGGGGAGGGGTAGGGTAGGGTAGGGTAGGGGTAGGGT
>NC_134884.1:24506748-24534248 GCF_041734735.1 Babylonia areolata | reverse complement strand
TCACTTCCGTGTTTTGCGGTATCCGTGCTCATGCAACATTCAGCATGCACAGAGCCCCACCCGCTAAGCTCAATTTCTAACGGCAATAATCACTTTTTCCGCCTAACCCAGACTACGTGGGTGATCGCCCCTTCCTCTACCCTCCCCCAACACATCCCCACCCATCCCCCCTTTCCTCTTAATTCCTCCTCCTCCTCCTCCCTCCTTGAAGTGAAGACCTTCCACACAACGTCTTCCTTCTTTCCGAGACAAAGTCATGGCCCCCACAACCCCCTCTCTAATGCTAACGTCCATATTCTAAATATATTTCTGTTTAATAATTACGATGTGATAATTAATTGCAATGTTTTTAAAAGCGAGTATGTGAAATGCTTTTATTTGAGAACATATGTTTATTACTCTTGTTTAATCAAGTAATCCGCGTGTGGGGGGTGGGTGAGGGTTTGGGGGTGGGGGGGTGCGAGTGTGTGCTGATTATCTGGTTGCGGTTTTCCGCAATTTATCTTTATTCTTATCTTATCTGTCTATTATAATCAATGTGCAGTATAGTAGGCTATGTTTATAATTATATTCAAATAATGTTTCTTAATTCTTTCTGTTTTTACATTAAGAATACTAGTTATTACCTGCAGTGTGTGGATGTATGTATGAAACGGTGTATGTGATATTTTTTACATTTGTATCTTCGTAATATTCGTAAAAGCTGTTGTTGACTTTTACAGTTATGGTCCGCATGTTGTTTACTTGTCTATGTTGTGATAATGCACCTGACCAAATTTCTCCAGTTGGAGATAATAAAGTTATTCTTATCTTATCTTATCTTATCTTATCTTATCTTATCTCTCCCCATTGGCTTTGTCGACACTGTTCAGCAACAAGTTAGCGAAAGGCCATGGGGTAAAAGAAACAATCGCTCGGGCGGTATTCGAACTCGAACTCACGCCCTCTCTATCCGTCCGTCACTCCGTGACGCTAACCACTGGGCCACTCAGGGTGTCTGCAAAATGGCTTTTCCTGTCCATTGTGCAATGTGGGAAGTCCATCCCTGTTGTTGGTGTTGTTGTTGCTGTTCTTTTGTCTTCTCTTCCATCAGCTTCCCTCAGCAGTTCCTTGGAGGATTGTTCTGGCAAGGCTGTTGGATCCAAAGTCCAAAAAAAAAAGAGGTTAATGAAATGAAAGGGCTCAAAGCATGCGACAGCAAACACACACACACACACACACACACACAACACACACACACACACACACACAACACACACACACACACACACACACACACACACACACACACACACACACACACACACACACACACACACACACACACACTATCAAATGCATGTTAGGACTCTAGACAATGTTTCCACGCTGAGATTAACCGGAATTTCAAGCAGAAAAATAAACGACGTCCCCCTTCTCTAGGGAAATATGCTAGCGCTTCTATCGATGTCATGCAATGTGGGGGTGATGGGCTGTACTCTATATAACAATTATTATCATCAGGAGGCGTCTTGGCCGAATCGGTTTTGCCTTCGTTGGACTTGTCATCCAGTGATCACCAGTGTTCAGGGTTCGAGACCCTGGTTGAAGCATAGTGTTGTGTTGTGTCCTTGGGGACTTTTCTTCATTTTTTTTCTTACTCCAACCAGGTGGGAATGAATGAATGAACGAATGAATGAACAAATGAATGAATGAATGAATGAGCAAATGAACGAATGAATGAACGAATGAATGAATGAATGAATGACCAAGTGAACGAATGAATGAACGAACGAATGAATGAATGAATGAGCAAATGAACGAATGAATGAACGAACGAATGAATGCACTAATGAATGAACGAATGAATGAACGAATGAATGAATGAATGAATGAACGAATGAATGAACGAACGAACGAATGAACAAATGAATGAATGAATGAATGAGCAAATGAACGAATGAATGAACGAATGAATGAATGAATGAACTAATGCACTAATGAATGAACGAATGAATGAACGAATGAATGAACGAACGAATGAATGCACTAATGAATGAATGAATTAATTAATGAACGAATGAATGAACGAACGAATGAATGAATGAATGCACGAATGAATGCACTAATGAATGAATGAATGAATGAATGAATGAATGAATGAATGAATGAATGAATGAACGAACGAATGAATGAATGAATGCACGAATGAATGCACTAATGAATGAATGAATGAATGAATGAACGAACGAACGAACGAACGAACGAACGAACAAATGAATGAATGAATGATATGGATTCTTATATAGCGCCTATCCTCGATCGGAGATCACCAAGTTCTAAGCGCTTTACGAACACGGGGTCATTTGCACAACAGGCTGCCTACCTGGGTAGAGCCGACTGAAGGCTGCCACCAGCCGCTCATCATTCGCTTCCTTTGCCACGCAGGCATGCACACTCAGACATGTAACATTTTACGTGTATGAAAGTTTTGTTTATTTACCCCGCCATGTAGGCAGCAATACTCCGTTTTCGGGGCAGGGTGCTTGCTGGGTATGTTCTTATTTCCAATGCCCACCGAACACTGACATAGATTACAGGATCTTTAATGTGCGTATTTGATCTTCTGCGTGCGAAAACATACGAAGGGGGTTCAGGCACTAGCAGGTCTGACCATATGTTGAGCCGGGAGATCGACCCCCCCCCCTCCCTCCCCCCTCAACCCCTCCCCACCCCCACCCCACCCCCCACCCCCCTCCCCCAAAAAAGCAAGCACGAATCTCCACCCTTTACCCACAAGGCGCCGTTACCGAGATTCGAACCTGGGACACTCAGAATGAAATCCAAACGCTTTAACCGCAGGGCTATTGCCCCCGCCAAATGACTGCGCACCCGGCTTGGTTTGGAGAAGGTAATTAATACTAGCGGCAGGAAGGAGAGGGTAGGACTCCGCCCTCTGTAGCCGAGTCCTTGGCACAGTGAATATCAATTCATTGCCCTGATGGCCGTCATAGGCAGTGGGACAATCGACATCAAGATTTGGCACAAGCACCTGTTCTTAAACCATCACCCGCTCTCACACTCACCCTATGCCACCTTTCTAGGCTTGTGGAACAGCACAGCTCTGAAGAACACACAGTATGAAAGTAGTTACTCGTTCCAAGCTTCTCCTTTTTTGTTGCTCAGTGTTTCAGTGTTCGTTGATGTAGAGTATTCAACGAATGAAAGGTTAAAGGTCCCATACTCTTTTTGCGGGGGGCCATAGGGACAGCGAAGAAAAGATGAGATAAGAATAAATTTATTATCTCTAACTTGAGAAATTGGGTCAGGTGCATTACCACAACACAGACAAGCCAACAACATGGAGACGAGACCAGAACTGTAAAAAAAAAAACACACACACAAAAAACAACAACAAAACAACAACAGCTATTATATATGATAGTCAGTCGTGTCCGACTGTAACCATCAGAACAGCAGAGGAGGCTACTACTGCTCTTCCCACTATTTAGGCTAGAATTTGATTATAGTGGAGAGTGTCTTGCCCAAGTTATATCCCCACTCTCTCGGCCAAGAATGTTTTAGGACAGTCGGCGTTGGGATGGTTCCCAAAGGCCAACTAGCCCACAAGGCTGCAGTACTAAGAGCCAGTGCAATTTTGCCTCCTAGTTTGAGAGTCATAGTCCTTCACAAAAGACTAAGCTGTAAATGGTTTCCCACTGGCTGGAGAAACCATTGATAATACAGCTCTCACTTTGCTGTTGGCCCAAATGTAAATTTATGTCGATCTGTGATATAAGCCGAGGCTATTTGGAATACAACAAAGACAAATGAATGTTTGCAGAGACAGAAACTGGGTCAGTCAGAAACTGGGTCAGTCAGAAACTGGGTCAGTCATCGTTTTATTAGCATTATTGTTGTTGTTTGTTGTTGTTGTTACTAATCTTCTTATTATCATTGGTATTGTTGTTAGTATTATTATTATTATTGTTATGGTATTCTTCTTCTTCTTTTTCTTCTTCTTCTTGTTTCTAATTTTGATATCTTGTCTTGGAGAATCCTCACAGGCAGATCTAGGTCACTGTGAGATCGGTGGGTTTTTTGTTTGTGTTTTTTTGTTTTGTGTGTGTGTGTGTGTGTGTGTGTGTGTGTGTGTGTTTGTGTTTTTGTTTGTTTGTTGGTGTGGGTTTTTTTTTGTTTGTTTGTTTTGTTTTTGTTTTTTTGCTTCCTGTCATTTTTTATACTGTGTATGACTGTTCTCTTCTCATCTCTGCTTCTTCTTTCTTTCTCTTTCTTTTTTTTTATCTTTCTTTCTTTCTCTTCCTTTCTTTCTTACTTTCTCTTTCTTTCTCTTTCTTTCTTTCTTTCTTATCATTTTCTTCTTTCCTTTTTTTCGTTCTTTCTTTCCTAAGCAAACGCAGACAAAAAAAAACAAAAACAAAAAAAAACAAAAAAAACTAACTCAAACGAATGAACGAAACAGAGAAAAATGAAACAAACAATCAAAATAAAAAATAAAAGCATAAAGAACGATCCCAAAACCTTCGAGATCCACCGCCCCCCCCCCCCCCCGCCACCCCTTCCTAACCATTCTAACCCCCACCCAGACCTTAAAAAAATAAAAAAATGCAGGCGATTCATTTTTTGCCGTGGAATATGCTGATTTATTCATCATATGAATTCACATTCATGAATTCAAAGCGACAGATAACCTAGACATAGTCCAGAATATAGCTGACAGAATATTGCCCTATCCTTTGTCGAATTCATTTTTTATTTCTTTTATTGTTATATATTCTTTCATTTTTTGTCTTCTCAATTTGGTAGTTTGTTCACGTTGCTGTAATCCTCTGTGTATTACCAGGACGTGACGTTATTTGCATTTTTCATGTCGTCGTTGTTATTGATGTTTGTCCTTTTCATGTCGTCGTTGTCATTGATGTTTGTCCTTTTCATGTTGTCGTTGTCATTGATGTTTGTCCTTTTCATGTTGTTGTCGTTGTTGTTATTGATGTTTGTCCTTTTCATGTCGTCGTTGTTATTGATATTTGTCCTTTTCATGTTGTTGTCGTTATTGATGTTTGTCCTTTTCATGTTGTCGTTGTCATTGATGTTTGTCCTTTTCATGTTGTCGTTGTCATTGATGTTTGTCCTTTTTATGTTGTTGTCGTTGTTGTTATTGATGTTTGTCCTTTTCATGTCGTCGTTGTTATTGATGTTTGTCCTTTTCATGTTGTTGTTGATGTTTGTCCTTTTCATGTTGTTGTCGTTGTTGTTATTGATGTTTGTCCTTTTCATGTCGTCGTTGTCATTGATATTTGTCCTTTTCATGTTGTTGTCGTTGTTGTTATTGATGTTTGTCCTTTTCATGTCGTTGTTGTTATTGATATTTGTCCTTTTCATGTTGTTGTTGATGTTTGTCCTTTTCATGTTGTTGTCATCGATGTTTGTCCTTTTCATGTTGTCGTTGTCATTGATGTTTGTCCTTTTTATGTCGTCGTTGTCATTGATGTTTGTCCTTTTTATGTCGTCGTTGTCATTGATGTTTGTCCTTTCATGTTGTCATTATCATTGTTGTTTGTCCTTTCATGTTGTCCTTGTTGTTATTGATGTTTGTCCTTTTCATATTGTCGTTGTCATTGATGTTTGTCCTTATCATGTTGTCGTTGTTGTTGATGTTTGTCCTTTTCATGTCGTCGTTGTTATTGATGTTTGTCCTTTTCATGTTGTTGTTGATGTTTGTCCTTTTCATGTTGTTGTCGTCGTTGTTATTGATGTTTGTCCTTTTCATGTCGTCGTTGTTATTGATATTTGTCCTTTTCATGTTGTTGTCGTTGTTGTTATTGATGTTTGTCCTTTTCATGTCGTTGTTGTTATTGATATTTGTCCTTTTCATGTTGTTGTTGATGTTTGTCCTTTTCATGTTGTCATCGATGTTTGTCCTTTTCATGTTGTCGTTGTCATTGATGTTTGTCCTTTTTATGTCGTCGTTGTCATTGATGTTTGTCCTTTTTATGTCGTCGTTGTCATTGATGTTTGTCCTTTCATGTTGTCATTATCATTGTTGTTTGTCCTTTCATGTTGTCCTTGTTGTTATTGATGTTTGTCCTTTTCATATTGTCGTTGTCATTGATGTTTGTCCTTATCATGTTGTCGTTGTTGTTGATGTTTGTCTTTTTCATGTCGTCGTTGTTATTGATGCTGGCCCTTTTCATGTTGTCGTTGTCATTGATGTTTGTCCTTTTTATGTCGTCGTTGTCATTGATGTTTGTCCTTATCATGTCGTCGTTGTCATTGATGTTTGTCCTTTTCATGTTGTCATTGTTATTGATGTTTGTCCTTTTCATGTTGTCATTGTTACTGATGTTTGTCCTTTTCATGTTGTTGTCGTTGTTATTGATGTCGTTTGTCCTTTTGATGCTGTTGTCGTTGTTATTGATGTTTGTCTATTTTATGTCGTCATTGTCATTGATGTTTTTCCTTTTCATGTTGTCGTTGTTACTGATGTTTGTCCTTTTCATGTTGTTGTCATTGTTGTTTGTCCTTTCATGTTGTCGTTGTTATTGATGTTTTGTCCTTTTACTCTGCTGTCAGCCTCCATCAACAGATGTCTGCATTCTACTTATATACTTATACGTTTTTATATTTTTGTGTGTGTGTGTGTGTGTGTGTGTGTGTGTGTGTGTGTGTGTGTGTGTGTGTGTTGCAGCTCATGTACGTTTATATGTATTTGTGCTTTCATAACTGTGAAACTGCATGTTTGGTGCATATCTGTTATGCATGCGTGGGTGTATGTGTGAATGTGTGTCTTCATGTTTTACATTTATTTGCTTATTTATCATCATTATTACCATTACTACTACTTTTTTTTATATCATAATTATCATTTATTTATTTACTTATTTATTTATGTAAGCGTATATATTATTTATTGACCTTTTTAAAAAAATTTTTTCAAGGCCTGACTAAGCGCGTTGGGTTACGCTGCTGGTCAGGCATCTGCTTGGCAGATGTGGTGTAGCGTATATGGATTTGTCCGAACGCAGTGACGCCTCCTTGAGCTACTGAAACTGAAACTGTATATATGTATTGTTGCACAATACCTTGTGGTCCTAACGTGTGTGTGTGTGTGTGTGTGTGTGTGTGTGTGTGTGTGTGTGTGTGTGTGTGTGTGTGTGTGTGTGTGTGTGTGTGTCTGTGCATGTTATTTTAGTATTATATACCTTTTTTTTATTGGATGTTTTCATTTGCAAATATTGTTGTGCAATACACTATTGTGTTAATGTGAGCATGTGTGTGTGTGTGAGGAAGGCGGGGGTGAGGGGGGGCGGTAGTCTATCGTCAGCTATAGGGAATTCTTATTTGACTAGTCTTAATCTCTTTTTATGTTTCGCATGATCATTTTATGTTAATGTTTACAACGTGCCTGTGATTGCACAGGTTAATTTCCATCTGGATTAATAAAGTGTTTTTGAATCGAATTCAATTGAATTGAATAGAGAGCTGCTGGTTTTTGTTTGTGCGTTTTGTTAACACTGTTTTAGTGCTTTGTCTCATTTCAGTGGGCGAGTGTGATAAAGAATGGTTACTTGTTTATTCTCTCGTTTCCTTTCCTCAGTTTTTTGTTTTTGTTTACACCCCTCTCTCTTTCTCTCTCTCTCTCTCTCTCTCTCTCTCTGTCTCTCTCTCTCTCTCTCTACACACACGCACACACAGACACGCATGTACTTTCTCTTTCTCCCTCCCTCACCCTCTCTCTCTCTCTCTCAATCGCAAGGACGTATTGGAAGAATAGGCCATGACTATAATCTCAATCCTTACATAAAAGTGAACTGAGTTCTTAATTCTCTCTCCCCCTTTTTATCCCCCCCCCCCCCGCCCCCCTGAGCTCCCTTTACCCTCCCAAGAAAATGTATGTATGTATGTATGTATGTATGTATACATATACATATAATTATAATTCTCTCTCTCTCTCTCTCTCTCTCTCTCTCTGTATATATATATATATATATATATATATATATATATATATATATACTGACAGTGGTAGTGGTTGGGAGTCTTTGTATATATCTATATATATTAGATAGATAGATAGATATACAAAGACTCCCAACCACTACCACTGTCAGTTATTTAAAAAAAAAATAAAAAAAAAAAAATAAAGAAAGAAGAAAAGTTCACCACTAACTAACGTAACCTCTCATCCCATTGGTCCACAAACCACACAGGTGTACTGGGTGGGACCAATCACCGGCGGCGTTGCAGCAGGCCTTCTCTACGAATACCTCTTCGCGGTCAACGCCTCACTGACCAAGGTTCGCGCCTGTGTCCTCAGCAGCGACTACGACACCGACAAGTTCAAGGCCAAGAAGATCAAGGTCCGCATCGTGGAGGAGGAGGAGGAGGAGGAGGATGGGGATGAGGAAGGGGAGGAAGGCAGGGGACACCACCACCACCACCACCACCACAGCAACACGAAGGAATCACCGACCGATTACCTGCCCCTTACTCGCTCCGATCGCAGCTCGGCCGGAGGAGACCACGCGGCAGCACTGGTGGAGATGGAATGAAAGAATGGAAGAAAAAGGGGAGGGAGGGAGTAAGGAAGGAAGGAAAGAAGAAAGAGAGTAAGGAAGGAGGGGAGGAAGAACAAAAGAAATGGGGGGAAAAGCAGATAAGAACCTCCAGCACTGGTGAAGACGGCGTAATTTTTGTGTGTGTATATATATATATATATATATATATATATATATCACACACAACCTGTCCAAAATAGAACAACAGACTAATAGAAAGTGATCTTGACGCTGAGTACTTTGTGTATTGCTGTAACAGCTTGGTTCGTTGGAAAAAAAAAAAAAAAAAGAAAAAAAAGAAAGAAAAGCTCCAAAACAAAGACAAAAAAGATAATATTTCCAGATGTATATATCATGCTGCTGTAAAATGCAATGTGTCTTGTTATTTCCATTATCAATCGAGTAGCAGGGCGGTTTGGTGGCACTGAGAATCTACATGCCACACCGCATAGCATGGAACTGCTTGCTTGTTGATGGTTATGATGATGATGATGATCATCATCATCAGCATCATCATGATCGTCATGAGTATGACGAAGTTGTTCCAGCAAGTTCTGAACCACTCTGCCGCGAAGTGAATGTAGTACTAAAATAAACGGAATGGAAAATAGATGTCATTTAGAATACCGTGTATGAGTAGTATTCTTCAGTTTTGTTGTTGTTGTTGTTGTTGTTTTAAAGTATGGAGTCTATTGGTTTGTCATCATTTACCATGTATTAAAATTCTTTTATTCCTTTGATCATTATTCACGTGTCACGATTCTGTCATCTCTGCAGCCATTCACTATTTCTTATGGTTCTATCACTTTCCTCAATCATTTGGCAAAATCTTTTGAATTTGTTATTTGTGTAATATTCATTATCTGTTTTGATACTGTTATTTCTGTTATCGTTCATCATATATTATGATTCTGTTATTTCTCTAACCATTTGCCAGGTTTTATCAATTTGTTGTTTCTGTAATGTTCACCATGCGTTATGATTCTGTTATTTCTGTAATCATTTACCATGTCTTATGAATCTGTTATTTCTGTAATCATTTAGCATTATCTTATGATTCTCTTATTTCTGTAATCGTTTAGCAGTATCCCATGATTATCATATTTATGTAACCATTTAGCATTATCCTATGATTATCTTATTCATGTAACCATTTAGCATTATCTTATGACTATCTTAATTCTGTAATCACTTAGCATTGTCTTATGATTATCTTATTTCTGTAAACATCTAGCATTGTCTTATGATTCTCTTATTTCTGTAACCATTTAGCATGTCTAAGGACTCTGTCATATCTGTAATCATTTTTATCATGTCTTAGGACTCTGTCATATCCGTCATCATTTACCATGTCTAAGGACTGTTGTATCTGTCATCATTTACCATATCTCATGACTCTGTCATATCTGTAATCATTAACCATGTCTAAGGACTCTGTCATATCTGTAATCATTTACCATGTCTAAGGACTCTGTCACATCTATCATCATTTACCATGTCTAAGGACTCTGTCATATCTGTAATCATTTACCATGTCTAAGGACTCTGTCATATCTGTCATCATTTACCATGTCTTAGGACTCTGTCACATCTATCATCATTTACCATGTCTTAGGACTCTGTCATATCTGTAATCATTTACCATGTCTCAGGACTCTGTCATATCTGTCATCATTTACCATGTCTAAGGACTCTGTCATATCTGTAATCATTTATCATGTCTAAGGACTCTTTCATATCTGTAATCATTTACCATGTCTAAGGACTCTTTCATATCTGTAATCATTTACCATGTCTAAGGACTGTCATATCTGTAATCATTTACCATGTCTAAGGACTCTTTCATATCTGTAATCATTTACCATGTCTAAGGACTGTCATATCTGTAATCATTTATCATGTCTAGGGACTTTGTCATATCTGTCATCATTTACCATGTCTAAGGACTCTGTCATATCTGTAATCATTTACCATGTCTAAGGACTCTGTCATATCTGTAATCATTTACCATGTCTAAGGACTCTGTCATATCTGTCATCATTAACCATGTCTAAGGACTCTGTCATATCTGTAATCATTTACCATGTCTAAGGACTCTTTCATATCTGTAGTCATTTACCATGTCTAAGGACTCTGTCATGTCTGTCATCATTAACCATGTCTAAGGACTCTGTCATATCCGTCATCATTAACCATGTCTTAGGACTCTGTCATATCTGTCATCATTTACCATGTCTCGTGACTGTCATATCTGTAATCATTTATCAAGCCTTATGATTCTCTGACTTTTCCAATCATTTGCCAGGTCTTAGAATTCTGTAATTCCTTTTAGCACATGTGAAAATATCTCTCTCTGTTTCCCTGAGCTTATGCGACTCATTTATAGTACCCTTCTCTATCTGTCCGTCTGTGTGTGTGTGTGTGTGTGTGTGTGTGTGTGTGTGTGTGTGTGTGTGTGTGTGTGTGTGTGTGTGTGTGTGTGTGTTTGTGTGTGTGTGTGTGTGTGTGTGTGTGTGTGTGTGTGTGTGTGTGTGTGTGTGTGTGTGTGTGTGTGTGTGTGTGTGTGTGTGTGTGTGTGACGGACAAACAGAGAGAATAACGGCAACGATGGCACAATTCCATATCATTGAATCATTTATTCGTTGTCGAGAGTAGTAATCAGATTGTGTTACCAATAATTCGTCGTTGCGTCTGAGTTGTCTGGCTGTTTAGCTTGTTAGTTAATCTCTCTCTCTCTCTCTCTCTCTCTCTCTCTCTCTCTCTCTCTCTCTCTCTCTCTCTCTCTCTCTCTCTAGGGGAGGGGTGTGTGGGTATTTTCATTATTTTCTGTTGAATGACGGGTGCAATAGCCGAGTGGTTAAAGCGTTGGACTTTCAATCTGAGGGTCCCGGGTTCCAATCTCGGTAACGGCGCCCTGGTGGGTAAAGGGTGGAGATTTTTCCGATCTCCCAGAACAACATATGTGCAGACCTGCTAGTGCCTGAACCCCCTTCGTGTGCATACGCAAGCAGAATATCAAATACGCACATTAAAGATCCTGTAATCCATGTCAGCATTCGGTTAGGTTATGGAAACAAGAACATACCCAGCATGCACACCCCCGAAAACGGAGTATGGCTGCCTACATGGCGGGGTAAAAATGGTCATGCACGTAAAAGCCCACTCGTATACATACGAGTGAACGTGGGAGTTGCAGCCCACGTAGTAAGAAGAAGAAGAAGAAGAAGAAGAAGAAGAAAAAGCTGTTGAATATTTTTTTGTGCTGTAATAAACGTTGTTCAATTTGTCTGGAAAAGAAGTGCAGTATACTGTACACATCGCTATGTGTATTATGCGGAATCGTTATTGTGCATGGCACATTGTGTATCATTCTCTCGTTTATTAAATGGTGTTCATAATCATAAGGTCTCCGGCGGTGGTCAGTACGTGTGTGTGTGTGTGCGTGTGTGTGTGTGTGTGTGTGTGTGTATGTGTGTGTGTGTGTGTGTGTGTGTGTGTGTGTGTGTGTGTGTGTGTGTGTATCAGTGTGTGTGTGTGTGTGTGTGTGTGTGTATCAGTGTGTGTGTGTGTGTGTGTGTATCAGTGTGTGTGTGTGTGTGTGTGTGTGTGTGTGTGTGTGTGTGTGTGTGTGTGTGTGTGTACGTGTGTGCGCGTGTACGCGCGTGTGTGTTGGGGGGTGGAGGGGATGAGAAAGAGAGAGAGTGGGGAGAGATCGTGACTGTGTGTGAGAGAAAGACAAGGACAAAGGGGAAAAAAAGAAAAACAAACAAAGAAAGAAAAATAGCCAAACAAACAAACAAACAGTCACACAGACAGACAAACAGGCAGACATCGATAGACCGAGAGAAATGCAGACAGAGAATGAGACAGAGAGAATCAAGGAAGCACGATATTACCTTGAACTATTCTCAAAGTGTCACACTCACGCTCGATTAAACTCATACTCTTGTCATGAACAAAGAGACAGTGAATAAGTTTAGTTTATTTGTAAAGCACGCATAAAGATAAATGAATTTCCCAAACATTTTCTCCACCACAGAAATGTATATGAGGCATACGCGCAGCTCCTATTTACTGATGTAACAGACAAGGATAATAATATGTATTACATGATATTGATTTCTATTGAAGATTGTTATTATCATTGTTATCATTATCATCATTATTAAGAAAAGTTGGAGTACACAAAAGCGACATTATCCATGAGAGCACAACCTTACAACTAAATGTACAGTGTCAAAATGCCAAAATTCAGATATTATACTTGCATAGCAAGGTTTTACAGAAACTAGGCATCACGTACAGTGATGACAAGACAGTGGAGTGATGGCTTAGAGGTAACGCGTCCGCCTGGGAAGCGAGAGAATCTGAGCGCGCTGGTTCGAATCACGGCTCAGCCGCCGATATTTTCTCTCCCTCTACTAGACCTTCAGTGGTGGCCTGACACTAGTCATTCGGATGAAACGATAAACCGAGGTCCCGGATGCAAAATTCTGTAGAAAAATTCACTTCAATTAGGAAAAACAAATAAAACTGCAAGCAGGAAAAAATACAAAAAAAGGGGGGGGTGCTGTAGTGTAGCGACGCGTTCTCCCTGGGGAGAGCAGCCCGAATTTCACACAGAGAAATCTGTTGTGATAAAAAGAAAAAATACAAATACAAATACAACAAAAGACAGTCAAAAAAGATCGACAAAAAACAAAAAAACAGAGCAACTAACAAGCAAACAGAAGTATGAGCAACAAAAACAACAAACAAACAAACAAAATGTACAAGAACAACGCTTGTTCCTTTGCACAGAATCTCATGAAGGTTTACAGCCAGAATGGCTTCGTAATCTCTTTCCAGCTGCCGAGTAGGACACAAGTTTTTTTTTGACCTCCCACGCCTTCTTGACTACCTCCAAGGCTGAAGATGAGAAGATGAATTATTCATCAGCCCCGTCTGAGGTGATGAGTCAGTGTGTTCCCAGCTGCTGTCTTGTAGGGGTTTTTAAATCACACCTGTCGTGGCTTTGTTCTTGTTTTTTGTTGCTGTTTTTTCTTCTTTTTTTATCATCCCTTCCTCATTTTCTTATGGGTAATATTCATGAGTGAAGAGTGGTCAATGGTCATTATGAGCAAACACGAACCTAGCGTATTGATTCCTTGGGCTGGAGGCAGAGGCGGGTATAAATGCTGATAATGATGCTAATAATGATAATGTTAATGATGTTGCTAATGATGGTAAGAAGAAGAAGAAGAAGAAGAAGAAATAGAAAGAAGAAAAAGAGAAGAAGAAGAAGAAGAAATATTATTTTACTTTGCCGTTATAATGGCTCATCAGATGTGGCTGCTGTGTAGCATGTACGAAATATTTATCTATTTATTTATCTATGTATCTATCTATTCATTTTGTTTTTATTCATTAAAGCCAAACGTGTTGCAAAGAAAAGGGAATGCCTCTCAACACACCAGAAGACAGTTTTGCAATGTAAATTGAACTGTATTAAAAAGACAGCGAAAATCGGTATGTTCAGTGTGCATTTCAGTAATCAAAACTGATTTTTAAATCATTCTTTTGGTTTTTTTTTGTTTGGTTGGGAAGTTGAAGCAATTTTTTTCCCTGGCAATGCTTTGCAAACATTTTGAAACTTGCAAAAAATGAAAATAGCAAATAATTAGTGAAACTTCTCAAAGTAAACATAAGAAATTATTGGTTAATATCGGATCCTAAACTTTGTGAATCATGATAGCATAAAAGACCGAACTTTGACATTTGTAATGGGGTACTCACAAAAACTAATACTTGAAAATGTATTGTAAAAATCAGCCGACATGTGACCACAGATCCAGACTACAGACATCCAGGTCCCCAGACCACAAAGATCCGGCCCCGGACATCCAGACTCCAAAGATCTTGACCCCAAGACATCCAGACTCCAAAGATCTTGACCCCAAGACATCCAGACTCCAAAGATCTTGACCCCAAGACATCCAGACTCCAGAGATCTTGACCCCAAGACATCCAGACTCCAGAGATCTTGACCCCAAGACATCCAGACTCCAAAGATCTTGACCCCAAGACATCCAGACTCCAAAGATCTTGACCCCCAGACCTCCTGACCTCCAGAGATCTTGACCCCCAGACATCCAGACTCCAAAGATCTTGACCCCAAGACATCCAGACTCCAGAGATCTTGACCCCAAGACATCCAGACTCCAGAGATCTTGACCCCAAGACATCCAGACTCCAGAGATCTTGACCCCAAGACATCCAGACTCCAAAGATCTTGACCCCAAGACATCCAGACTCCAAAGATCTTGACCCCAAGACATCCAGACTCCAGAGATCTTGACCCCAAGACATCCAGACTCCAAAGATCTTGACCCCAAGACATCCAGACCTCCAGAGATCTTGACCCCCAGACATCCAGACTCCAAAGATCTTGACCCCAAGACATCCAGACTCCAGAGATCTTGACCCCAAGACATCCAGACTCCAGAGATCTTGACCCCAAGACATCCAGACTTCAAAGATCTTGACCCCAAGACATCCAGACTCCAGAGATCTTGACCCCAAGACATCCAGACTCCAGAGATCTTGACCCCAAGACATCCAGACTCCAGAGATCTTGACCCCAAGACATCCAGACTCCAAAGATCTTGACCCCCAGACATCCAGACCTCCAGAGATCTTGACCCCCAGACATCCAGACTCCAGAGATCTTGACCCCAAGACATCCAGACCTCCAGACATCAGGATTTCCAGGCCCCAGACATCAAGACTCCAAAGATCTAGACCCCAAGAACATCCAAACCCAATACATCCAGACATCCTGACCCTAGACATCCAGACTCCAAAGATCTAGACCCCAAGACATCCAAACCCAATACATCCAGACATCCTGACCCTAGACATGCAGACTACAAAGATCTAGACCCGCAGGCATCAGATTCTCAGAGATCCGGAACCTCAGACGTCCAGACCCCAGACATCCAGATCCTCAAAAGATCCAGGACCCCCGTAGATTCAGACCACCCAAAGATCCAGACCCTCACAGATCCAGACCCCTAGACATCCAGATCCCAAGACTTCTAGATCCCCAGACATCCAGTCGCCCCTGACATGCAGTTCCGAGAACACTAACACCCCAAAGATTCAGACCCCCTTGAAATCCAGACTTCTACTGATCCGGACCCGTACACACATCGACCAAGGTCCAGAGAGATCCAGACCTTCTAAAGACACCCCCCAAGCCCCCACTGATCAAGTCCCTCTGCTCCCTCACCACACACAAATCCATCCAGTGCCCCCCCTCCCCCCCTTGCCTGCCCCCCACCCCACCCACTCCCTCCTACACCTTGACCCTCACGTCCACCACCCTGTTGTTGTTGCCGCTGAGCTGGGTCTCGTCCATCTGTACCTCGCGCAGGGCCTCCTCCTCCTCCTGTGTGGCCTGCAGGAGGCGCTGGCTGAACACAAGTTCGTACAGAATGCCAGCGGCCAGAGCCCCGATGATCGGGCCCAACCAGAACACCTGCACCGTGTCGGAATGACATCAACAACAATAACAACAACAACAACAACAACAATAATGATAGTAATAGTAATTGTAACAACAGCAAAGGATAAATAAATAAAGAAATATATAAACAAATAAGTGATAAATAGATAAGTAAACAAAATGAAAATATATATCGATAAATGAATACTTTCTTTTTGAAGGAAACAAGGGATCATCTGAACTGCTTTCTTCCCCTTTTCATATTACAAAGATTAATGCCGACACATAAACGTCAGATCGCTATACATCAGTGCCACGAAGGTGATGAAAACAAATTCATCATGCATGCACTCACGATAACAGATTCCCATAGCACAATAACAGTAATCATTTTCATTTCAATTTTTGACCAAAAAAAGAAAAAAAGAAAAAAAAAGAAAGATAAAAAGAAAAGACACAAGAGCCTGGTGAGTGAGTAAGTGTGTGTGTGTGTGTGTGTGTGTGTGTGTGTGTGTGTGTGTGTGTGTGTGTGTGTGTGTGTGTGTGTGTGTGTGTTGTATGAAAACAGGTGACAAATGCACACGAGACATACACTGATGATGGATCGTGGTACAGCTTCATATATTTAATTTTGTTCTTTATAAAAGAACGATTCCAGCAATCAACATGATTGTGTTTGGTCATGTAAAGAATTCCAGAGTTATCTGAGTAAAAAGATTTTGAAATCTACACTAACCTTTACGAGGATGGCACAAAAAGTGCATCGATCAGTGAAAATGATCACAAGAAGGCAAACATCATGTTCAAGACAACACTCGTTTGAAAAAAACATAGGCTTACAAAGATAGATAGATAGATAGATGTCTGTGTGTGTGTGTGTGTGTGTGTGTGTGTGTGTGTGTGTGTGTGTGTGTGTGTGTGTGTGTGTGTGTGTGTGTGTGTGTGTGTGTGTGTATGCGTGTGTGTGTGTGTGTGTGTGTGTGTGTGTGTGGACAAAATATACATTCAGCCAGAAAGAACAAAATAGTAATCATTTGTTTTTATTTAAAAGTATACTTAATTTAATGGGGAAGAGAGAGAGAGAGAGAGAGAGAGAGAGAGAGAGAGAGAAAGAACTCAAGCAAATGGTCTTCCCTCATCGACCCATCGAACTATATTTAGCTCATCTAAACACAAACTCATACATTCACCTATGCAATCCATCCATCCATCCATCCATCATATATACGTTGTAAACAATTCAGCACAATTATATACAAATATTTATTGTATTTCATGTTAATTAATGTATAGGAATGTTATGAAGCATATAAATTCGCATAAAAAAGATGTAGATAGCCTGTTAGTCATTTACACAATCAGAGATCAGCAGATTAGGACAACGAAAAAGAAAAAAAAAGTTAATAGTTGTATATACATGTCACAATAATCATCTATGTTAGAAATATAAGAACACATTGTTTCCTGCAACTGAAACTGAAATGGAAGAATCGGTGACTTTATCAGAATGACTTCCTTTTATACCGTATTTCATGAAATTTTCCGGAACAACACTCACACACACACACACACACACATTCAGTCACACAGTCACACACACACACACACACACACACACAAACCACACACACAATCTTCCAACTTACTCCCTTTTTTTTTTCTCTTCCACTTTTCCTCACTCACTCACTCACTCACTCTCCTCTCCCCTGTCACCCCTTTCCAAATTTTCCTCCACCCTCCCACCCCCGACCCCTCCTCCAATCCTCACTTCTTCTTCCATTCTCCCTCTCCCCCCCACCCCCCGCCCACCACACACCCTAGCACTCATCCTTCAATCCATCCTTTGTTCCCCCTCACCCACACCCCACCCGAACCCTCCTTCAGGCCGCACAGTCCAACAGTTTCATCTCAGCGGTGGTGTTGGAAGGCGCGTAAGCTGGGCGGTCCTCGAGATCCGAACCCGGGTCCCCCGCGGCAGCAGCAGCGGTCTCCTCGGCGCCGTCCACCCAGCGCTGGTCCAGCACCCGGTCATAGAGGAGACCGGCCAGCAGGGCCCCTGCGATCGGCCCCACCCAGAACACCTGCGGGCAAGTGTGCAGGGGGGTGGGGGTGACAGGAGATTGTACACCTCTGTACGTGTGTGTAAAGGAGGGGTGGTGGTGGTTGGGGGGGGGGGGGATGACAGGATATTGTACACCTCTGTACGTGTGTGTGTGTGGAAAGGGGGTGTGGGGGCCGAGGTGACAGGAGATTGTACACATCTGCACGTGTGTGTGGAAAGGGGGGCTGGGGGCTGGGGGTGACAGGAGATTGTACACCTCTGTACGTGTGTGTGTGGAAAGGGTGGTGGTGGGGGGGTGGGGTGACAGAAGATTGTACACCTCTGTACGTGTGTGTGTGGAAAGGGGGTGGGGGTGGTGGGGTGGGGGTGACAGGAGATTGTACACCTCTGTACGTGTGTGTGTGGAAAGGGGGTGGAGGTGGGGTGACAGGAGATCGTACACCTAGGTACGTGTGTGTGTGTGGAAAGGGGGTGGGGGTGGGGTGACAGGAGATCGTACACCTAGGTACGTGTGTGTGTGGAAAGGGGGTGGGGGTGGGGTGACAGGAGATCATACACCTCTGTACGTGTGTGTGTGGAAAGGGGGTGGAGGTGGGGTGACAGGAGATCGTACACCTAGGTACGTGTGTGTGTGTGGAAAGGGGGTGGGGGTGGGGTGACAGGAGATTGTACACCTCTGTACGTGTGTGTGTGGAAATGGTGGTGGTGGTGGTGGGGGGGTGGGGGTGACAGGAGATTGTACACCTCTGTACGTGTGTGTGTGGAAAGGGGGTGGAGGTGGGGTGACAGGAGATTGTACACCTCTGTACGTGTGTGTGTGGAAAGGGGGTGGGGGTGGGGTGACAGGAGATTGTACACCTCTGTACGTGTGTGTGTGGAAAGGGGGTGGAGGTGGGGTGACAGGAGATCGTACACCTAGGTACGTGTGTGTGTGTGGAAAGGGGGTGGGGGTGGGGTGACAGGAGATCGTACACCTCTGTACGTGTGTGTGTGGAAAGGGGGTGGGGGTGGGGTGACAGGAGATCGTACACCTCTGTACGTGTGTGTGTGGAAAGGGGGTGGAGGTGGGGTGACAGGAGATCGTACACCTCTGTACGTGTGTGTGTGGAAAGGGGGTGGGGGTGGGGTGACAGGAGATCGTACACCTCTGTACGTGTGTGTGTGGAAAGGGGGTGGAGGTGGGGTGACAGGAGATCGTACACCTCTGTACGTGTGTGTGTGGAAAGGGGGTGGGGGTGGGGGTGGGGTGACAGGAGATCGTACACCTAGGTACGTGTGTGTGTGGAAAGGGGGTGGGGGTGGGGTGACAGGAGATCGTACACCTCTGTACGTGTGTGTGTGGAAAGGGGGTGGGGGTGGGGTGACAGGAGATCGTACACCTAGGTACGTGTGTGTGTGGAAAGGGGGTGGGGGTGGGGTGACAGGAGATCGTACACCTCTGTACGTGTGTGTGAGGAAAGGGGGTGGGGGTGTGGAAAGGGTGGTGGTGGTGGTAGTGGGGGGATGACAGGAGATTGTACACACACACACACACACACACACACACACACACACACGCACCCCCCCCCCCCCCACCCCCGACCGCACTCGCTGACTGTGTCTAACAACAAAGGTCAGAGAGAACGTTTTAAAGCTAAACTGAATATCAAGTTTCGACAATCAGAAGAGGAAAATATCCCCCCAAAGATGCTCTTGATAACAAAGAATATTTCACCAAGATAGTAAAACGCCATCCTTAAAGGTCACGTTTAGAACAGTCTTGTGTGTGTGTGTGTGTGTGTGTGTGTGTGTGTGTGTGTGTGTGTGTGTGTGTGTGTGTGATATTATCGTTTTGTGTGCATGAGTTTGCGTGATGTGTGTGTATGTGTGTGTGTGTGTGTGTGTGTGTGTGTGTGTGTGTGTGTGTGTGTGTGTATGTGTGTGTGTGTGTGTGTTTGTGTTTGTGTGTGTGATTGATATTTTGTTTGAGTGTGTATGATTATCATTTTGTGAGTGTGTGCAATTTGTGTGTGTGTGTGTGCGTGCGTGTGTGTGTGTGTGTGTGTGTGTAACTGCATGCGTGTGACGCAGGTGTGTGTGCGCGCGCTCATGCACGTTCGTAAGTACGTATATTTGCAGATGTGTGCGCGTATGAGTGTACACACACACACACACACACACACACACACACTTGCTGTTGTGTCTGAAATGAAAAATTTGCAATACTAAAACTTCAGCGGCCTATTGCTCCGAGGCTGATGAAAGGTAAATGTTAATGGAAACAAAAGAAAACCTAGATGCCACTACTTTTCTTTTACATCTTATCTCTAAAACCTCCCTCTGCCTCCCCACCCTCGGCCCCCGGTCCCCACCCCCACCCCCTCTCTTCGCGCCCTACATTACTTAGAGTACATATCCGTAGCTTATTTGCGTTTCGTTTTCTGTTTTTGTTTTTTGTTTTTTGTTTGTTTTTTTCTTTCTCTCTCTCTCTTCTTTTTTTCATTTTTTTTTTCATTATCTTTCCTCGCGTGTATGCCGTAACAAATTGCAGAAGTTGAGAAGGGAAATAATTAAGAGGGAAGGTAACAATGGTCTAGCGTGCGCATTTTCCTGAGAGAGACAGAGAGAGAGAGAGAGAGAGAGAGAGAGAATAAACGAATCAATCCATCTTTATCTTCCAACGGAGGAGATATTAGCACATCCTGGCCACAACTTATGTGCCTGCCGTGTAAGCATGCCAGCGTGGATGTGGGGTAGGGTGTGTGTGTGGGGTGGTGGTGGTGGATGGATGTGGTGTGTGCGAGAGAGAGAGAGAGAGAGAGAGAGAGAGAGAGAGAGAGAACAGACAGACAGACAGAGGGAGGGAGAGGGGGTTGATATTAGTTTGAAGCGCAGTCCAGTTACTCAACATGCTTCAACTTGTGTTTCCCGTGGGTTATTCTATACTGTTTCAGCGGCTACTAGTTCTACTTCTGACCCGTTCGACGTGTGTGTGTGTGTGTGTGTGTGTGTGTGTGTGTGTGTGTGTGTGTGTGTGTGTGTCTTCTACAAGGTCTACCCAGTGTTTCTGCTGATGACATAATCTTCCGAGTTCTCAAATTTCTCCCTTGCCCTTTCTGCCTTCTTCTTTCGTATATGAAGGGTTTTGTTTGTTTGTTTGTTCGTTTAATTCTCAGTGTAAACGTTTGATTTTTTTCAACTAGACAACGAATGTCCTGCCATTTTCAGCCCGTCATGACGTGTCAAGTTGTTGGGGAAAAATGCCAACAACAACAAAAACTCGTCTTTTATATTTTTTTCACAGTTATTTTCTCGCTATCATTTGAATCTACCTTTCTGTATTACTTTGTATGCGCGCGCGCATGTGTGTGTGTGCGTGTCTGCGCGCGCGCGCGCGCGCGCGTGTGTGTGTGTACTTAAAGAAAAGGTCTTCACTGATGAAACAAAACTATGATTTTTTTTTTAATTTAAAACAAAACAAAACAACAACACACTTTTGAGAAGACTGGAAATTTCTGTTTCGAAATTTGGTATGATGAAGAAAAGGGAAATCGAAAGAAAGCCAGCAATAATGTTTTGTTCCTTCTTGTCTTTCAACTCTTCCCTTGTTATTTCTCGGGCCCACACCCACACACCCACACGCCCTCCCCCTCCCCACACAGTTATCGATTGCACTCGTGCCTGTTTTCTTTCCCAGCCCATTTTCCTCCAAAGTTAGAAAGTTGAAAAACAAAACAAACCCAAGAACAAGAAAGAGTGTGCTCACAATGTGTGTGTGTGTGTGTGTGTGTGTGTGTGTGTGTGTGTGTGTGTGTGTGTGTGTGTGTGTGTGTGTGTGTGTGTGTGTGTGTGTGTGTGTATGTATGTGTGAGCGTGTACGCCAGCGCCGGCGTTTGCTATGTAATATGTTAGATGATGTTCGTGAAGGTGGTGTTTTTTTTTGTTTTTTTTCGCTTCGTGTTTAGCTGTGGGTGACTACATGTACTTATTTCTTGATTTTCATTCATACAATGATAAGCTTCTGACTCTGCAATGGCCCAGTATCATACCATCTCTTTCCCCCCCAACGTTA
Source organism: Babylonia areolata (assembly GCF_041734735.1). NCBI lineage: Eukaryota > Metazoa > Mollusca > Gastropoda > Neogastropoda > Buccinidae > Babylonia > Babylonia areolata. The sequence goes on along the minus strand of NC_134884.1, from coordinate 24,512,091 downwards.
TCTGACGCACATTGAAAACGATGTTCCTTTGAAAAGTCAATGACAAAGCCATGTATCGGACGGGAGTCACAATGACAGTACTTGCGATAGTGTGTGTGTGTGTGTGTGTGTGTGTGTGTGTGTGTGTACACGCGCGTGTATGTGTGTGTGTGTGTGTGTGTGTGTGTGTGTGTGTGTGTGTGTGTGATTGCAATTTAGGCAGAGAACTGGGGGAGTTAATTAATTACATGTGGGGAAGGAATCATTATCATTAATTACGGTGTGGCATCGGTATTAGAAAGCTGTTGAAATACATGGTAGATAATCGAGACAGTTACCGGGGAAAAGCGATAAGAACACTGTCTTAACTCACTCAGTACGGCCAGTCCTCTCTTCTCCTCTACACATACCCCTCGGATGTCCAGTGGGTGTCTGAATGACCCAACCTTTAGCTTCCGTCGTCAGAATTGTGGTATTCTTTGTCAACATTCACCTCTTCAGTATAAGAGCCTTCCGCTTGCAATATTTTGATGATGGTAATTGGAGTGAAACGCTGTTAACGTCGTCTCTTTCGCCGTTCGTATGGAGAGAGTTAAAAAAATAATAATAAAGGAGGGGGAGAGGGGGGAGACGGGGGGGATGCGGGGGGGTGGGGGGGTTAGTTTTGTATTGATACACATATGCGAACGACAATATTGTTGCAATGGTTACTCCGAGGTTAAGATTACTCATTTTCGTAGAGATCACACACATACGCACGCACGTACGCTTGCACGCACGCGCGCACACACACGGATAAACAAACAGACAAACAGAGACAGAGTGAAAAGACAGACAGACTGACGGAGAGACAGAGACAAAGCAGAGAGACAGACAGTGTGACGAGGAGTTATGACACTCAGTGCATTAGTATGACAGGAATCCGCTATAATTAGTATCATCATTACAAATCAGCATTGTTATTATAAGGATGCGATATTAGTCCGTTTTCATCATTATCATGGGATTCTTATATTGTCAATATTACAGATTATTACCAAAAATCACCATTATAATGACAGCCACATTGTTATCATCACGATATGTATCCGATGTCGTCATCATTACGAAAATCCAATATTGTCATTGTTATGAAAATAACATTATTGCCAGCGTTATGTGAATCCGATATAATCAACAAAAATAATGAAATTCGTAATATATTTTCGATATCATGTGAGTCCGATATGACAATAAATAATTGTTAGAATTGTGAAAGTAGTCCGGTGTAGCAGCCTATTTGCACCCCCCCGTTGAGTATCTTTGCCCCGCGGTCAAATCCGAAAAGTCCAGATTAACTCTGGGTTTTTTAGACACGCCTGGAATGACTCAGAGGATGACGGTCAACTAGTCAGAACTGACCACCTCCCCCTACCCCTTAGTTGGAGGGAGGGGGTGGGGGGGGGGGGTACGGTCGGCAAAGGCTAGCTAGCTCAGAACGACCACCCTTCCATTTTCGAAAACTTGAGCAAACCCTTACAAAGGGTTGTAATTTCCAAGTAGCCTAAGAGGAGGGTGCAATATCTACGTTTATCTACGCCAAGTATGGATTTATGTGCAAAGACATTAATCTTCATTGATAAACCTTGCTCTGGACATTTGTCCTTGGAAACGCGGACGCTAATAGCAAAACAACGGAGCGATTCAGATGATCTGATCTAAATGTGCCGCTCAGTTTCTCTGTATTAAATACTCTTATATCTTATTGACAGCTAAATTCTATATATACAAATGTAGAATCAACAAAGTAAAACCAACATTACAAATGTTCAAAAAGGACCTCAAACAGGCATATGAAATAGACAAGTATGCCTTTAACATAACTATGGAATATAACAAGTTTGTGGAAAAATGGGCACTTTATAATTGTTTGATACAAGATTAAGCTTTTCAATGATACCTTGGAACTTTGACATTGAACATATATTGTTTTGCTGTTATAGATTTGTCAGTACTTAGAACTTAATTATATGCCTACCCTATACTTTCTAATGCACAAAACATATAAATTCTGTATCTGTAAACCTTTGTCTGAATAAAAAATGTTGAAAAAAAACAACAACAACAAAAACTTTTAATTATTGAATGTTTTGAACACACAAGCTGTGTGTTCGTAGAAGCTGTTTGGATACAAACACACAATGCCATAAGGGGGGGTGGGGGGGGGTGAGTGTACGGGGCAGGAGGAAGGGGGAAGGAGGAGGGAGCGGGAGGGTCAGCAAAGCGCAGAAACTAGGAGCAAGATGCTGTGTAGCGTTTATGGATCAGTCCGAACTCTTTGACACCTCCTTAAAACTGAGACTGAAACTAGTGAAGAATGACCCCCCCCCCGGGTAACAATCCAGCGGGGAGATAAGTTTTAGGCTGGTACACTGCGATGCAGGTAGTTAGTTAACTGAGCAAGCAGTCCGAAACATGCCAAGAATGACCCCCGGGGATAAAAAAAAAAAAAAAAAAAATGCAGAGGGGAGATAAGTTTGAGGCTGATACACTGCGATGCAGGTAGACAGTTAACTGAGCAAGTAGTTATAAACTAGCCAAGAATGACCCCCGGGGTAAAAAAAAAAAAAAAATCCGGGGGGGGGGTTGGGGGAGATAAGTTAGAGGCTGCTACACCGGGCTGCAGGTAGTTAGTGAAGTGTGCAAACCGTCCGTCACTCACCCAGTGGTCCTGCCACAGTCCTGTCAACACGCAGGGCCCCAGGCTGCGAGCTGGATTCATACTGGCTCCCGTGTACTGGATCTGGAGGGAGGCAGAGTGGGGAATGAGAAAAATTAATAGACAAAAAAAAAAAAGAAAAAAAAAAGAAAGAAAGAACAACTGTATCATTCCAGGACTGGTTTTGTTGTTGTTTGTTGTTGTTGCTGTTGTTGTTTTTAGGGGAGGAGGGCGGGGGAGGGGGGGCTGGGGGGGGGGGGGGGAGGGCTTGTGTGTGTGTGTGTGTGTGTTGTTGTTGTTGTTGTTGTTGTTTTTGTTGTTGTCGTCGTTGTCGTCGTCGTCGTTGTTGTTGTTGTTTTTGCCTGTGGTGACGGTAGTGAATATGATAATGTTGGTGATCATAATGATGCTGATCACGATGACGGTGATGGTGGTCGTGATGATGATAATGATAATGATGACGATGACCATGGTGGTGGTCGTGGTTACAGTAGTGGGGGTGGTGATGCGATGGTGGTCGTGATGATGATAATGATAATGATGGTGAAGATGATGATGATGATGGTGATGATGATGGTGGTGGTGGTGGTGGTGGTGTTTGTATTAGCAGATATACAAATAACATAAGTTTTACCACTCAAGCTGAAACAGCTACAACGGTGGTTATGATGATGTTGGCGATGACTTGGAGGAGGAGGAGGAGGAGGAGGAAGAAGAAGAAGCCGAGAACGACAAGGGAAGAGAGAATGGTCATGATGAGTTTTGCTATCTTTGATAATGGTGATGATGTTGGTAATGATGTTGGTGATGATGTTAATGCCACTGTTGTTGCTGCTGATGTTTCTGCCATTACTGTTGCTGCTGCAGCTGATGGTGGTAGTGGTGTTGATGATGGTGACGACGACGATGATGATAATGATGATGGAAGAAGAGAACGATAATGATAACGATGAGTTGCTATGGCTATTGATGATGATGACGATGATGATGATTGAAGAAGAGATATAATCAGTCGTTGTTAGGGATGATAATGATGATGATGGTGATGATGATGATGATGATGATGATGATGATGATGATGATGATGATGACAGCGATGACAACGACGATGACGACGACGACAATGATGATGATGACGACGACAACGACGACGACGATGGCGATGTTGTTGTTATTGTTGCTGCTGCTGCTGCTGCTGCTGCTGATGATGATGATGATGAAGGTGGGGTGGGGACAGGTGGGGATGACGTCAATAGCGCTAGTCATGGAGAGACGTGAGGGTAAAAGTGGGGGGAGGTGTGATCATGACAGCGACGTGTCCAGCTGGCCTACGTAACTGTTGTATATTGCTGCTACTGCTGCTACTGCTGCTGACATTAAATCAATTTTCATCACTGGGTTGTAGTTGATGCAGACAAAATGAAACCTTCTTCTGTGTTCGTGGGCCACGACTTCAGCATTCGCTCAAATACAATGTGCGTGAGGCCTTTCCTTTATATATACATATATATATATATATATATATATATATATATATAAAATTATTATTATATTATTATCATGATAATGACGACGGCGACGACAAGGACAATGAACATGATGACGTTGATGATGACGACAACGACGACGATGATGATAATGATTGTAATGATGATGATGACGACATGAAGATGATGATCTGTGGTGCGTGATGATTTATGCCGGTGATGAAGAAAAACAAGAAGAAGAACAAAAACAACGACAAAAACAACAACAACAACAACACCAACAATAATGGGGGTGAAGAACAAGAGCAAAAAGAACAAGAATAAAACATGAACAAGAAAAAAAACAAGGCGAAAAAGACTTATCATACTATTTACTTATTCATTTATGTATTCAGGCACTTAGTTAATTGTTTATTTATTCAGTTACCTATCTATAAATTCATTCAGCGATGTATTGAGCTAATTAAAAAAAAAAAACCGTTTACCTGTCCGTTCATTACTTGTTCACGTCAATTCATTCCAGCTAGTTTCTTCCGTTCTTTCCTTATTCATTTATCACAATATAATTACTTACTTATCTATTCACGCTCGTGTGCCCAACACTCGGCTTATATCACAGATTGACATAAGTTTACATTTGGGCCAACAGCAAAGTGAGAGCTGTATTATCAATGGTTTCTCCAGTCAATGGGAAACCATTTACGGCTTGGTCTTTTTGTGAAGGACTATGACTCTCAAACTAGGAGGCAAAATTGCACTGGCTCTTAGTGCTGCAGCCTTGTGGACTAGTTGGCCTTTGGGAACCATCCCAACGCCGACTGTCCTAAAACCCTCTTGGCCGAGAGAGTGGGGATGTACTTGGGCAAGACACTCTCCACTATAATCAAATTCTAGCCCAAATTTAATAGTCGGAACAGCAGTTGCCTCCTCTGCTGTTCTGATGGTCATAGTGGGACACGACTGACTGTCATATACGAGGGTCATTCAATAAATAAGGTGAAGTTTTCGGTATAAGGACTTCTAATACAGATAGAAGCTTACTTTTTTTTCTTTTTTTTTTTTTGGTTTTACTTCTTTTTCATATGGATTTAATTTGTTTTGCAGATTAAAAAAAAAACTTTGAGAGTTTTGGCGATTAACAAAGATGGCCGACCATGAAGCATGCTCCAGGATTGAACA
>NC_134884.1:24479248-24496748 GCF_041734735.1 Babylonia areolata | reverse complement strand
GCGCACTCTTTGACCCTTTCCTTGAAACTGAAAATAAACCTGTATATTGGAACTCTTAAGGTGGCGATGATGTTCGGTGCAAGGAAAAGCAAAAATGCTAAAAGTGAAACCGACAGGGCTGTCCGTGTAATGGCCGATCCAATTCGGTATGGTTTTATTTCGGGAACATGGTCATCCGAAACTTTTCTTGCTTCTCCGCTTCCATAATGGCGGACGTTTTGGGAGCCTGCTACAAGCGCCATCAGTGAGTTTCGCTGCGCATATTCGGTGCTGTGAGACACCAATGTGCAATTGATGCTGACGGGGAAACAAAACAGCATTTGTAACTTCTTCTAGTGCTTGGAAAGAGAATATTTGTATTTGTATTTGAATTTCTTTTTATCACAACATATTTCTCTGTATGAAATTTGGGCTGCTGTCCCCAGGGAGAGCGCATGGCTACACCACCCTTTTAAAAAAAAAAATTTTTCCGGTGTGCATTTTTTAAATTTGTTTTTCCTATCGAAGTGGATTTTTCTACAGAATTTTGCCAGGAACAAGTCTTTTGTTGCCGTGGGTTCTTTTACGTGCATAAGTGCATGCTGCGCACGGGACCTCGGTTTATCGTCTCATCCGAATGACTAGCGTCCAGACCACTACTCAAGGTCTAGTGGAGGGGGAGAAAATATTGGCGGCTGAGCCGTGATTCGAATCAGCGCGCTCAGATTCTTTCGCTTCCAAGGCGGACGCGTTACCTCTAGGCCATCACTCCACATATTATCTACTGAATATATCTATTGAATATTGTCTACTGCTACCCCCACCCCCACCTGGTCGGTGCAGTGAGAAAAATCGGACTAAAGAACCTTTCCTGAGGAGACAACACCATGCCGAAACAGGGCCTGGAACCCTGATCACTGGTGAACACTGGGTCAAAACGTCCAGCGCCTAACCCACTCTGCCACGGCGTCCCTTTTGCATAATAAACACGTGCTGGTTGGCCCCTTCAGGTCGAAACAGCCCATTCCCCAGAGACAGCATGGGTGATGAAGAAAACAGATAAAAGAAAACCCACAAAAAACACCATAACTTCTCCACTTTGGCGCGCCGATGTCCACTTTCATAAATCCAGCTCTCCCTCTCCGTCTCTCCCTCTCCCTCTTCTCTCTCTCTTCCTCACTCTGCCCCTCTCTCTCTCCCTCTCTCTGTCCCTCTCTCTGTCCCTCTCTCTCTCCCTCTCCCTCCTCTCCCTCTCTCCCCCTCTCTCTTCCCCTCTCTCTCCCTCCCTCTCTATCCCTCCCTCTCTCTCCCTCTCTCTCTCTCCCTCCCTCTCCCTCTCCCATATCTCTCTCCCTCTCTCTCCCCCTCCCTCTCCCCTCTCTCTCTCCCCCTCTGTCTCTCCATCTCTCTCTACACATCTCTCTCTCTCCCTCTCTCTCTCTCCCCCTCTCTGTCTCCCTCTCCCTCTCTCTCTTCCTCTCTCTCCCTCTCCCTCTCTTCCTCTCTCTCCCTCTCTCTCTCCATCCCCCTCTCTCTCTCCCTCTCTCTCTCCCTCATCCCCTCTCTCCCCCCTCCCCCTCTCTCTCTCCCCCCTCTCTCTCTTCATCTTTCTCTCTCTCTCTCCCTCTCTCTCTCTCTCCCTCTCCCCCTCCCTCTCTTCCTCTCTCTCTCGCTCTCTCTCTCTCTCCCCCCCTCTCTCTCTCCCCCTCCCCCCCTCTCTCTCTCTCCTCAGATTGCCACGGGATCTGTATGGGTTGGGGGGATCTATGTAACAGGACGTTGATACCATGCTGCTTGCTGTGGCTAAGAGTCCTGGCTACACGCAGGCAAAAGTGACTACGTGACAAACTGGTTTCGATCTAGTTCCAGTGGGCTAGACACTTCCCCTCCCTCATCCCACCCACCCCCACCCCCACACTTCTTCTCCGCCTTTCTCATAGAGGGGAGGGGTGGTTAGTGGGAGATAAGGGTGTGTGTGTGTGTGTGAGGGGGGTTAGTGGGGAGACATGTGCTGGCCTTGTGTTTCCGTTGCATCTTTGCCCTCTTCCCTTTCCATCTCCGTCTTTCCGAAGTCGTTGCACATCACCCTATTATTGCTGCTGTCCGTTCACAGTTCCCTTCATCTCTGTGTGTTCAAGCTGTAAGAACAAAGTGACTGGCACTACACGGTGAGGTGAGGTGAGGGGGGGGGGGGTCCGAGGTGGGGGTCCTTTTTTTCTTTTTCTTTTTTTTGGTGGTCAAGGTGAACACATTTTCAATGGGTGTTGATGATAGTGCAACGTTACAACAAGTAATCAGATTGGGATTTTACCCTCTCCCCCTCCACCCTCCCACCCCCTCCACCGCACCCCATATCCGTAATGGCGGCCTGACTGCTAGTCTTTCAGAAGAGACGATAAGCCGAGGCGACGTGTGCATCATGCACTTAACAAACGTAAAAGAACCCATGGCAACTGAAAAGGTTGTTGTCCCTGGCTACAATTCCTCAGAAAAAATTTTACTTTGATATGAAGACAAATACGCTTGCAGACAAAAAAAAAAAAAAGAAAAAAGAAAGGGTGGCGCTGTACTGTAGCGACGCGCTTCCCCCGGGCAAAGCAGCCCACATTTCGCACATATGAATCTGTTGTGGCATAAGAATGATACGATACAATACAATACAATGCATTACGATACAATGCAAAGTAATACAGTGCAATACAATGCAATACGATAAACACAACAAAACTACACTACACTGCACTACACTACACAATACAATACAATACAATGCAACACAACAAAACGCAATGCAACGCAACGCAATGCAATGCAATACAATACAATACAATACAATACAATAGATTCAGAAACTTGATCCGGAACAAACACGCACATTCACGTCATCAGCGATTTTTACACATTCTTCAACAAAGCAATTTCCCTGCACCGAAACCTGAATTTCGACCCTGTCTGCAGCACTGAGAAATCATTTTCCCTGCAGTCGGACCCTTGGCGCAACGCTGCATAAAACATGAGTAAAGAACACCACATTACAATCAATTGCCGTTCAGCTTCCAAGGAACTCCGCCGCCTCAGCAAAATTCGCTAACTCTCCTCTTCAGACACACGCCTTTTCTTGAAAAATAAAGAATGAAAGAAAGAAAGAAAGAAAAAAAACAACAACAAAAAAACCCAAAAAAAACCTCAACCTATTTTTGCGCATTTGTCCTTCGTGAAGTGGTAACTTCCTTTTTCGTAAGACTGACCCAGAAATTATTTCGACAAATTTCTAAACTAAGCTGCAAGACTGACCACGAAAGGGGTGAAGGACATCTCTATCCATCCATCCATCCATCCATCTATCCATCTCTTATTCACTCACTCACTCATTCACTCAGTTATCGTGGCCACAGAAAGACGACGTCAATAGAAAAGAGAAAGGGGTCAAGGGAGAGATGGCAGCCTTAGTCATCAATCCGTGTATCCATCAATCCACACCCCTTTCCTCCTCCCATCCCCACCCCCAAAGCCACCCCTCATTCCCGGACGCCACTCACTGATTCACTCACTCAATCACTCACTCACTCACTCACTCACCGTGGCAATATTCAAACCAGAGGCAACAGCAATGCAGATGACGGAGAGTGAGAGGGGTGGGATGACGACCCCTACATACCCATTCATCCATCCATCAGTCCATCCAGTCATAAAATTATCCAACCATTCATCCCTCTGTCTATTCATCCATATCCCCCTCGAACCCCGCACCCCAAACCCACCTCCGTCCCCTCACCCTCCGCGTAAACCCTCTCTTCCTCCATCTCCTCGACGCTACACACACACTCACTCATTCACTCACTCAACCCACCAACTCCGATGTCATTTGACGTCACCGTTGACACGCATGAATAAAAAAATTGCTACGGTTGCAAAGTGGCAGGTATGTCCATAGCCCCCAACCCTCACCCCGCCCTATACACCGACACCCCAACCATGCCATGATGGGCTGTGACCTAACAATGATTGATTCGTATTCACTTTGGTTTAAACATGAAATTCTACAAAGCAAGCAAAGACGCTGCGAACACTGAGCAGCAACAAGCAAAAGCTTGTGGTGCGCTCGGAAAACAACACATGCACACACTGAGCACATAACACAGCGGTAGTATCATAAATAACACCAAATATTCGCTTTTACTCACTCACTCACTCACTCATCTCATCTCATCTCACTCACCGTGGCGACAGTCAACCCGAAGGCGACAGCGATGGAGATGACAGTGGGGGCGAGGGGTGGGTTAACGGTGACGGCGGACCCGCAGCCGAAGATTACCAAAATGGCGGTGCCCAGAGCCTCGGCCACCAGCCGTCGGTAGAAGAGGGCCGTGCGGACCTCGCTGAGTCCCAGCAACTCGGCTTTCGGCATGTCTGCTGCTGCTGCTGGGGTGGTGGTGCTTGTAAGGTGATGAGGGAATTCTTCTTTCTCCCTGGTGAAGTAATTAGGGTAAGTTGAGTGGAGTGATGGCCTAGAGGTAACGCGTCCGCCTAGGAAGCGTGTGAATCTGAGCGCGCTGGTTCGAATCACGGCTCGGCAGCCGATATTTTCTCCCCCTCCACTAGACCTTGAGTGGTGGTCTGGACGCTAGTCATTCGGATGAGACGATAAACCGAGGTCCCGTGTGCAGCATGCACTTTGCGCACGTAAAAGAACCAACGGTAACAAAAGGGTTGTTCCTGGCAAAATTCTGTAGAATATCCACTTCACTAGGAATTAATAAAACTGCACGCAGAAAAAAAAGAAAAGAAAAAAAGGGTTGGATCGCACCCTTTTTTTTTCTGCGTGCAGTAAGTGGTGATGGTGGTGGTTGTATGAGGGGATGAGGGAATTCTTCTTTCTCCCTGGTGGTGAAGGGGTAATTGGTGATTGTGGTGGTGTGAAGGGGTGAGTGTTAGTACCGGTTTTTGAAGGATGGGGAAATTCTTCTTTCTCCCTGGTGAAGTGAAAGAGAAAGTGGTGGTGGTGGTTGTAGATTAATGAGTGAATTTGTCTTTCATTTTGGTGGCGAAGAACGTAAAGGGGTAAGTGGTGGTGGTGGTGGTGGTGGTTGTAGTGAGGAAATCCTTCTTTTACCCTGGTGAAGTAAAAGAGTTAGTGGTGATGGTGCTTGTAGGAGGATAAGGGAATTCTTCTTTTACCCTGTTGAAGTGAAAGATTAAGTGGTGATGGTGTTTGTAAGGTGATGAGGAAATTCTTCTTTCTTCCTGGTGAAGTGAAAGATGTAAGTAGGGGTGGTGCTTGTAGGGTGGTGAGCGAATTTTTCCTTCTCCCTGGTGAAGTACAGGGGTAAGTGGTAGTGGTGGTGGTGATTGTAGTACGATGAGGGAATTCTTCTTTCTGCCTGGTGGTGACAGATAGAGAAGGGAGGTTGCGTCTGCGACAGAGACAGATGGAGAAGGGAGGTTGCGTCTGCGACAGAGACAGATGGAGAAGGGAGGTTGCGTCTGCGGTCCTCAGGCTTCCCCCAACGACTACTTTGTAGTTATGGGCCTGAGGTGAGGTGAGGTGAGGTGAAGTAAGTAAAGGGGTAAGTGGTGGTGGTGGCGGTGGTGCTTGTAGGAGGATAAGGCAATTCTTCTTTCTCCCTGGTGAAGTAAAAGAGTAAGTGGTGGTGATGGTGGTTATAGGATGATGAGGGAATTCTTCTTTCTCCCTGGTGGTGAAGGGGTAACTGGTGGTTGTGGTGGTGTGAAGGGGTGAGTGTTAGTGGTGGTTATAGAAGGATGGGGAAATTCTTCTTTCTCCCTGGTGAAGTGAAAGAGTAAGTGGTGGTGGTGGTTGTAGATTAATGAGTGACTTCTTCTTTCTTCCTAGTGATGAAGTAAGTAAAGGAGTAAGTGGTGGTGGTGGTGGTAGTGGTGGTGGTAGGAGGATGAGAGAATTCTTCTTTTACCCTGGTGAAGTGAAAGAGTAAGTGGTGGTGGTGGTTGTAGGATGGTGAAGGAAGTCTTCTATCATTGGTGTTGGTTGGTGGTGAGTGAGGTTGATGAAAATTAAAAGAGATTGCATAACTATTTTGTTGTTGCGTAGTTGTTGTAGTGAGTGCCTTTATGTGTGTGTGTGTGTGTGTGTGTGTGTGTGTGTGTGTGTGTGTGTGTGTGTGTGTGTGTGTGTGTGTGTGTGTGTGAACATGTGTGTGTGTGTGTGTGTGTGTGTGTGTGTGTGTGTGTGTGTGTGCGCGCGCGCTTCATAATCATCAGCACAGTCATCTTTATCGTCATCATCACAATCTGATAAAAGTTTTCTTTTTTCCCTCGTAAAAAGAGAGTGATAAAATAACGAAAAAAAAAAGAAAAGAAAGAAAAGAAAGAAATGAAGAAAGAAAGAAAGAACAGTGCCAACAACAGCAACAACTACAACATTCTCAGTCTGACCTTATTCTATCAACAGCACAAACAACTCAACTTTAGAAGCAATCGTGCGAACACTTTCTCACGCGGAGAGAGAGAGAGAGAGAGAGAGAGAGAGAGAGAGAGAGAGAGAGAGAGAGAGAGAGAGAGAGACAGACAGACAGACAGACAGACAGACAGAGACAGAGACAAAGACAGAGAGAGAGAGATGGTTTATTCAATTGAGGCCATAGCCCCATATGAATAGGGGGTAACAACAGTTTTACATGTGTCATTGCAATTAGAGAGAGAGAGAAGAAGAAGAAAGAGGGAAGGAGCGAGAGGGGCGGCAATACCCATATCAATCATAATGAAAGCTTTGAGTATCTACCACACTCAAAACACTCAAAGGATTTATCACAATAGGAAGAACCCTCACCACCCTTCCCCTATCCCTATCCCCCCTAACCCCCCCTCCCCGTCAACAGCAACGAGTACAACGATACGATACGATATATGTATAAATATGTATGTATATATATATACATGTGTGTGTGTGTGTGTGTGTGTGTGTGTGTGTGTGTGTGTGTGTGTGTGTGTGTGTACGTACGTAGAGAGAGAGAGAGAGAGAGAGAGAGAAGAAGAAGAAGAAGAAGAAGAAGAAGAAATTATCTTACAATTAAACACTCCACTCATACATACCAAGTCTGAAACAAAGACAAAATCCCGGACAGTTTGACAATGCGGTCGTTTCTTTTCATGTTCGTTACAGACTCAAAACCCCTTGCCACCTTCACCTGATGTATGTCTGCCGTGTATTTTCACTGGCACCGTCACAGATTAGTCAACGTTCACTATCTTTTTTTTTTTTTTCTTTTTTCTTTCTTTTTTTTTTTAAATCTGGAATGGTGTAAATGTGACGATCGCTGTAAATGCTTAAATTGCGTGTTAGTGATGACGACAAAAGAAAGATGCTGATTAAGTTCCTGATAATAATATCATGAACGTTTTCATTAAATAGGTGTTGCCGTTTTTTGTTGTTGTTTTTTTTTTGTATGAATTTGTATTTTCTTTCTTCTTTTGATTCATTCATTCATTCAGAAATACATTCATTCACACGTTCATTCATCCAATTATCCATCCTTTCTTTCTTTCTTTCTTTCATTTAACCATTCCTTCCTTCCTTCCTTCATCCATTCACTCACTGTCTAATTCATTCATTCTTTCTACCGTCTGTTTAATCATTCGCTCTTTTATTCAATCGCTCATTCGTTCGTTCTGTTTATTCATTCACTTATTCGTTCAATCTTTCATTCACTCACTCAATCTTTCTCTCATTCTCTTATTCAGTCGAGTATTGTTGGTATCTGTTTTTATTTCTGTTCTCTTTTGACTATCATCATTGATCTCTTATGTTTCTTTTTTTTCCTTTTTTTTTTAAGTAGACAATGTTTTTCTCCCCTCTCTTTCGCTTTGTGTCTTATTTCTAATTGTGTGTTTTCATCTGCACTTTCTTCTTTTCTCTTTTATTCATTCTTTCTGGCTTTCTTCCTCCTCATTTAATTTTTATTCATTTGTATATTTTCTTCTTTTCTGTTGTTTTTTTTTCCCCGTTAGCTACCATCGTCTTTCATTTTTGCACACACACACACACACACACACACACACACACACACACACACACACACACACACACACACACACACACACACACACACACACACACAATTCACTTTGTCTTATCCTTTCTTTTTTTAAGATTTTTTGTTTCTTTTTTCCTTCTCAATATAGCTTTTTTTTCTCTCTCTCTTTTAAAAAAAATGTTGTTTTAATACATTTTTCTGTTTGCATATCGCTGTCAATATGTTCTTTCTCCATTCCTTTTCCTTTCTTTGTTCTTTTCTTCTTTTAAAAAAAAATCTCTCTTTTTTTGTATGATCGCAATTTCTTACTTTCTTTTCTTTTTTTTTTTTCTTTTCTTTTATTTTCCTTAATAAGTTGGGTTGTTTTTTGTATTCATACTTCTTCTTTTTTTTATTAAAAAAAAACAAAAACAAAAAAAACAACGAAACCAAACAACTCACGTGTGTTCTGTAGACGTTCCTTGTAGAGTACAGAGTGTCTAAGCAAAGACAAAATTCCCCTCAGTAAAGTGACAGGCAGTTTTGGTGCAAACGTTTTTTGCTTATCCTCGTTTCTGAACCCATGTGAGGCCTATCTGTGTCTTTTATACTTTCCAGGTGGGTCGTGCTCGCTCCTTCTAGAATTTCTATTTCTACCTCTCGTTTTTTTCTGCCAGTCATCCAAGGCGAAAATGTGAAGTTTATTCACGCGACAAGGTCGACACATTGCGAAGACTTCACGTAGTGTGTGTGTGTGTGTGTGTGTGTGTGTGTGTGTGTGTGTGTGTGTGTGTGTGTGTGTGTGTGTGTGAAGGTTGAGCCTAAGCGTCTTTCGGGATTCAAATTTGTGAATGTACTTTTTGTATCTGTGGGGTTTTTACTCGGTCATAAACTTAACTCATATTCTCTGGAGAGATTTCAGATGGGGAAAGACAAAGAAGGCACATGTACTGTGAGTGTGTGTATTGTATTCTATTCCATCGTATTCTATTTCATCGTATTATATTATATCGTATTCTGTTCAATTACTCTTTTTGTCACAACAGATTTCTCTGTGTGAAATTCGGGCTGCTCTCCCCCAGGGAGAGCGCGTCGCTACACTGACAGTCCCACCCTTTTTTTATCTTTTCTTTTCTGCCTGCAGTTGTATTTGTTTTTCCTGTCGAAGTGGATTTTTCTAAATAATGTTGCCAGGGACAACCTTTTCGATGCCATGGGTTCTTTTACGTGAGCTAAATAATTGCATGCACACGGGACTTCGGTTTATCGTTTCATCCGAATGACTAGCGTCCAGACCACCGCTCAAGGTCTAGTGGAGGGGGAGAAAATACTGGCGACTTCTGGTGTGATTCGAACCAGCGCGCTCAGATTCTCTCGCTTCCTAGGCGGACGCGTTACTTCTAGGCCAACAATCCACTGTATTTGTATGGAAACGTGCTCAAACTGCATAACTGTATTTACATGTGTCAGGAACGATTCAAAATGGGTAATGAAACTCTGGGGAAATAATCTAAGTAACAAGATGTAATCAAGTAACCGTACAACAACTGACCAATAAAAACAGTGAGTGTGTGGTGTGTGTGTGTGTTGTGGGGCGGGGAGTGGGGGGTCATGTGTCTGTGTGTCTGTGCATGTGTGTACATGTGTGTGCGCAAGTTTGCCAGATGTGGAATATGTTTCTGTTGTTGTTTTCTAATTCTATCTTGATTATTTGTATTTTTCAAAATCATCATTCAGTTTTCAGATTATTTGTTCATTTGGTTTCTGTCTTTCAATAATTCTTCTTTTTTATGTAGATATGGTACACACATCGGTCAGTTCGGATGCAATAAGGAGAAACTGAAACCGCGCACTTTTCCAGAGGTCGCGGTTGTTTTGTTTTTCTAGAATTCCTTCTTCTTTTAGATCGTAATCCGAGGCACAAATGTTACCCGTCTTCACGTTGCAATGTCGCGTCGTCACGTAGCGACTGCCTTCCCGTGAGTTTAGAGATGCGTTGTATAAGTTGTTTTTTTGTTTTTGTTTCTCTCTCTCTCTCTCTCTCTCTCTCTCTCTCTCTCTCTGTTACCCTATACATCCCTGGTGATACGCACCAAAGAAATCGCCCACCGAACAGAAAAGGATGACATCAGCACCAGCCAGGCGTTTTCTCCGTCCTGAGGGCCAAGGGATGGGGTAGGTAGTGGTGTCTCCCTGTCCGACACACGCCGTCACACCTGGTCAAGTACCGCCAGTGGCATGCAGTCCACCCTGGGTGACAATACTTGGGCCAACACGACGGCCGTGATAGCCGAGTGGTTAACTCTCTCCATACGAACGGCGAAAGAGACGACGTTAACAGCGTTTCACCCTAGTTGCCATCATCCAAATATTGCAAGCGGAAGGCTCTTATACTGAAGAGTGAATGTTGACAAAGAATACCACAATTCTGACGACGGAAGCTAAAGGTTGGGTCATTCAGACACACACTGGACATCCGAGGGGTCTGTGTAGAGAAGAAGAGAGGACTGGCCGTACTGAGTGAGTTAATTAAAGCGTTGAACCGTCTTTCAATCTGAGGGTCCATAGCGGTTCGAATCTCGATAACAGCGCTTTAGTGGAAAAAGGGTGGAGATTTTTTTTTTTTACCCGATCTCACAGATCAACATAATTTTGATATTATGTACAGACCTGCTAGTGTCTGAACACCCTTCGTGTGTATACACACGCAGAAGATCAGATCAAATACGCAAGTTAAAGATCCTGTAATCCATGTCAGCGTTTGGTTGGTTATGGAAACAAAAACGTACTCAGCATTCAAAACCCCGAAAACGGAATACGGCTTCCTATATGGCTGTTAGAATATAAAAAAAATAGTCATACACGTAAAATGTTACAGGTATGTATAATTTATGTGCGTGACTGAGACCTGGTTGAATGACAAAAAGAGACCGAGCTCTAAGTATTTTATTAACTCTCTCCATACGAACGGCGAAAGAGACGACGTTAACAGCGTTTCATCCCAATTACCATCATCAAAATATTGCAAGCGGAACGCTCTTATACTGAAGAGGTGAATGTTGACAAAGAATACCACAGTTCTGACGACGGAAGCTAAAGGTTGGGTCATTCAGACACCCACTGGACATCCCAGGGGTCTGTGTAGAGGAGAAGAGAGGACTGGCCGTACTGAGTGAGTTAACACGGAGTTGCTTGCACAACAGGCTGCCTGTTGTGATGGGCTGGAGCTGAAAACCACATTGTTTTTTTTGTTTGCGATGACAGCTGTGAGCTCTACTACTCCTTCCGGACTTCAGGATCAGATTGATAATCGCAACAACCTGCCGACTCCTTTGTACTGACAGAAAATTTACAGAGAACAAAAAATACAGTGATCATCTGAGTAAGTATGAGAAATGGTACTATACAGGACAAGAGACTGAAACAGTGCATTGCTATAAACAGTTAGGTTTCACCCCGTCAGGTGGATTATCATTAGATATATCACTATCTGAGTTTGCAAGCAGGGCGAAGGGTTAAGATAATATATATATACATATATATATATATATATATATATATATATATATATATATATAAACTATGTAAACTATAGTTTTGGTAATTATAGATATGTTCATTTTCTTTAAGCTAATTGAGGCACATAATTCAAACCTGTGTTATTATATTCATCTGAAGTGTGGGGGTCTAGGTCATGTTAGGGTTATAGAAAACATACATATATTTGCCTGCAAGCATTTCTTATGTGTTAGTAGTAAATCTCCAAACACAATGGTGTATGGAGAGACAGGCAGATATCCCACTTACATCGACCTTTCCTAAAGTGCTTTGATATACTGGTTTAAACTATGATAATTTTTTTTTTAAATGACACTGTCTAGATTACTAAAACAAGAATTCGAAAGAAATATGAACAAACAAAGACTCTTAAATCTGGAAAAAGAAAGAGAGGGGGTGTGAGACAGAGACAGACAGACAGACAGACAGACAGACAGACACACACACACACACACACACACACACACACACACACACACACACACACACACTGACGTACCTGTCTATACATATGTCTTGTCCACGGCTTTTAGATTCTTCCCTTGTGTATGATTTATAAAAGAACACGTTGTTTCCAGATTAATTCACCGCCTTTGCCAGACGTTGTAGTTTATCAGAAATTGTTCACTTTATAAAGGCCTACGTTTGGAGGTAAACTTTTTATGTGGGACAAGTGAAGTCCTAGATATAGGCCATTTAGAGATAGGAATCCTATTAGGCGGTAGCCTCTTGACTGGCACAAAACGATTTTATTGTTTGTTTTGTTTTGATTACAAAATCCTGTAAAACCACCCATCTTGCATATCAAGAACGCACGCGTGTAAGTGCGTGCGTGTGTTTGTGTGTATGTGAATCCACTTCTGGAAGGCCTGAGCAAGCCAATATCACACAATACAGGCTGACGTCTACTAGAAGAGAGAGAGAGAGAGAGAGAGAGAGAGAGAGAGAGAGACGCTTTTGACGTTTTTGACACTGTAAAACCATTGGCCTTCAGGTCGTTATGACATGGATGAATGCATCAGCATACTTTCAATTTATAACAAAAGCATGATAATAAACGAATGAAATAGTGAAAGTAAATAATAGTGAAACAAAACGAAGTTCGAGAGTATATATATATGTGTATATATATATATATATAGAGAGAGAGAGAGAGAGAGAGAGAGAGATGTACATAATATATATACACACATATATAGATATGTACAAACATACATATAAGTGTGTGTGTGTGTGTGTATGTACCACATTCCGTCAACTCTTCCCCCTTCCTCCCCCCCGCCCCCCCCCCCCCCCCGCCCCTCACGCATCCCCCTTCCCCTGCCCCCGCCCCACCAGCCTTTCTTCTACAGCATGCCACCACACAATCTGACCCAGAAATGAGGACATAATGCAAAATGGATAAGGTTTTGGCCAAGTTCAGGGCGAATGGTATCAGTGTTACATTCCCCCTCCTTGGTTTACCTACACCACAGAGCTTGGCAGTCAGTCAGCAACTCGAATCACATTTCTAAGTGATCCGAGCATTGAGTGGAGAAAGGCCTTCACGTTGCTCTCTCCCTCTCTCTCTCTCTGTGTCTCTGTCTGTCTGTCTGTCTGCCTGTCTCTCTCTCTCTCCTGTCTCTCTCTCTCTCTCTCTCTGTGTCTCTGTCTCTCTCTGTCCTCTCTCTCTCTCCTCTCTGTCTCTGTCTCTATCTCTTTCCTTGTTTCTCTCTCTCTGTTTCTCTGTCTGTGTGTGTGTCTCTCTCTCTCCTCTCTCCCCCTCTCTCTCTTCCCATCTCTCTGTTTCTGCGTCTCTGTGTGTCTCTCTCTTTCTCTCTTTCTTTTTCTTTCTCTCTCTGTCTCTCTCTGTCTCTCTCTGTCTGTCTGTCTGTCTGTCTCTCTCTCCTGTCTCTCTCTCTGTCTCTCTCTGTCCTCTCTCTCTCTCCTCTCTGTCTCTGTCTCTCTCTGTCTCTCTCTCTTTCCTTGTTTCTCTGTCTGTGTATGTGTGTCTCTCTCTCCTCTCTCCCCCTCTCTCTCTCTTCCCATCTCTCTGTTTCTGCGTCTCTGTGTGTCTCTCTCTTTCTCTCTTTCTTTTTCTTTCTCTCTCTGTCTCTCTCTGTCTCTGTCTCTGTCTCTGTCTGTCTCTCTCTCTCTCTCTCTCTCTCTCCATCTGTCTGTCTGTCTCTCTCCCTCTCACGATCTATCTATCTGTTTGTCTGTGTCTGTCTGTCTTTCTGTCTGTCTGTCTCTCTTCTTTTCTTTTCTTTTCTTTTTTTTCTTATTTCATACGTGTCCACTATGAGGACTGGGTGTAGCCATAACTAATATCGTAATCCTAGAATAATAACGTTTTGAAATCTGGGTTCTGCGTTCTGAGTTTTGAACTCTCTCTCTCTCTCTCTCTCTCTCTCTCTCTCTGTCTCTGTTTCTCTCTCTCTCTCTCTCTCTCTCTCTCTCTCTCTCTCTCTCTCTCTCTCGCTCTCGTTTTGGATATTGGCAGATGTGTATGTTTGTGTGTGTGTGTGTGTGTGTGTGTGTGTGTGTGTGTGTGTGTGGTCGTCGCTGTTGGTGTTGTTTTATATTTTTGTAATCTGCACAATCAACGAGAAGCTAAACCTTCAGGTGTCTACGCTTCGTGAAGAACACAACCTGTACCTTCACGTTTTTGATCTGTGAAGAGCAAGCTGAACCACTAGATACCTTCACGTTTCTGATACGTGAACCCCTCTCACGCCCAACTGAACATTGTCCTTGTATGGTTTTTTTTCCTTTTGGAAAGGGTGGCTGTGGTGTGTCTCTAGTATACACGCTTCCTCATATACAAGGTTTGACAAATCGCTGATTCACACACACAAACACAGTCACACAGACACACAGACTCAGACACAGACACAGACACAGACACACACACACAGACACACACACACACACACACACACACACACACACACACACACACACACACACACACATGCACACACGACAACACACACACACACACTAACACACACACGAAGTTTGTTGTACATACCACACCACACACTGCAATGGGGGAGAAAAATTCGGTGTGTGGGTGGAGTGGGAGGGAGGTTTATCAGGCTGGTGAATGGCTTGAATCGAGACAAAAAAGGAAGTCCTGCAGGGTATTCAAAGATTGAAAGATTCCAAGAAATGTAATCCTTTTGCCCCTTTTGGAGTGTGGAGGATACAATAACAATACATACTCATTGAATCACAACTTCAGTCCAACGATGTCTCCGAAACACGCAAAAACGCACACCCACGCAAGTACACACACACACGCGCGCTAATGATGATTTGCACACACACACAACAAAAATCAAACTTAAACATACTGACAAATTGTTGTTGTTTTTATACGTAACAAAAGATATACAACCTTTCCAAGTTTTATGAATTTACTTAGATTAAGTTGTGTTTTCTTCCCAGCACTGAATAAACTGAATAAACCGAACAGTGACATATGTGATTTATATTTATGTGGTATCAATTTATTTCGAAGTACAGTATTTTGGGGACATTCTAAAACAAAATGAAATTCATCCCCAGCAGTACCCATATTACATTCCATGCAAATTCTGTTTTCTCTGTTTTCGTCTTCTCTTCTACATATACGTGAACATTTTTTTTTTAATATCATGTAACCAATATAAAATATGAAACGCATTCTGCACTGTGTTTGCAATTAAAACGTAATGGCCACAACACCTTCTCGGTTATGGAATCACTATGTAAAAACTATTTTTCATACATTCGGAAAGGAAAAGAACTATGTGTCTGTGAAGTAACACGTAAAAGATTTTGTATCATTTGTCAATGAACTGCTGTTACAGATCATGTCCACTAGGCCAGACATTAATTACCCCTTTAATGACGATTCGCTGTTCGGGACACGACAAGTGAAGTCTCAGATTTGAAAACAACCACAGGATGAATCGCATGACTGAGGATTAATGTCCTGAAAGGGGAAACAAGGTGTGAGTGTGTGTGTGAGTGTGTGTGGGGTGGGGTGGGGGAGTGGCGGGGAGTGGGCGGGGGGAGGAGTGTGGGGGTTTTGGGGGGGAGGGTTTGGTTTTAGAGTGTATATGTGGATGGGGCACGGGAGTTTTGGCGTGTGTGTGTGTGTGTGTGTGTGTGTGTGTGTGTGTGTGTGTGTGTGTGTGTCTATGTGTGTGTGTTGTTGTGTGTGTGTGTGTGTGTGTGTGTGTGTGTGTGTGTGTGTGTTGTCTTTGAGTGTGCGTGTAGCGAGGGGGAGGTTGTGTGTGTGTGTGTGTGTGTCATGGGGTGTAAGTATATGTGTGTGTGTGTTTGTGTGTGTTGTGCACGTGCGCGTGCGATCGCCCACGATTTTTCATTCTTTTGCTTTTTTCTTCTATTTTCTTTTTTCTCGTTTCTGCCAAATCTTTCTTTCGAGGGATGGACACACACACACACACACACACACACACACACACACACACACACACACACACACACACGGAGAGAGAGAGAGAGAGAGAGAGAGAGAGAGAGAGAGAGAGAGAGAGAGAGAGAGAGAGAGAATAATAATTAAAAAAAAACATTGTCAGAATGTTACCTCCAGAAACTCTCTCTCTCTCTCTCTCTCTCTCTCTCTCTCTCTCTCTCTCTCTCTCCGTGGCAGTATCACGAAGGAACCTATTTCAACACAACACGCACACTGCGAGCAGCTCCGGCCGGTACTTTCTTTGTTCGTCTGAGGGTGTTTACCCGCGTGAGTTAGTTGTAAAATAGCCATTACGGTGGAATAATAACATCAAGCATTTGCATCGGAACCTACACGATGCATCCACCACGAATCCAGTTCAGAGTTCGTTAATGTCGATTCACACACGCGTGCGCGTAGACCCCCATAGCCCCCCCCTGCCCCGCCCCCCTCGCCCCCCAACACACGCATACGTGCGCGCGCGCGCGCTTGCGGACGCACGCACATACACGTAAACACACGCACATACATACACACTCACACACACATACAAGCGCTCGCGCTCACACACATGTACAGAAATACGTATACACAACACACACACACACACACACACACACACACACACGCACAGACACACACACACACACACACACACAGACGCACGCACGCACGCACACACACAAGCGCTCGTGCTCGCATGAATATACAGAGACAGGTATGTGCACACACACACACACACACACACACACACACACACACACACATCGCATGTCATGTCCTCCTTGCCAGTTTCAGCATCTGGTGGGATTGCAGCTGTTGCATGATCCGACAGCCACCTACTTGACAGTATGATTGGTCTCGCGATTCCTTAGCACGTGCGACCTTGTCACGTGTTTGTGGTGGCAAGGTCAAGCGATTGAGGGGGATTGGGGGGGGGGGGGGCGGAGGAGGTAAAAAGTATTAGGTTGTTGCACCTGGATGGGCTGTATAAATATATTCTTTTGTGTGGGTGGGGCTTCAGGCGATTTATGTTGTGTGTGTGGTTGTGGGGGGGCGGGGTATCGCGGTGGTGGAAGGGGTGGTGGGGTGGGAAGGGGAGAGCGTGGGGACGGGGGGTCTGGGGGGCGGGGGGGGGGGGGTGCGTTGTGAGTCAAGGGGCCGCTGGTTTAAGTTGGTTAGTTATTATTAGTTATTTTATGAGAGAAGTTTCGACGAAATGTGAATAGAGGAGAGGGAATAGGGGAGAGGGGGCGGGTGGTGATGGATTTTTGTTGTTGTTGTTGTTTTCTTTTTCTTCCCTTGAACTGACAGTACACGTCATGTGTGTGTGTGTGTGTGTGTGTGTGTGTGTGTGTGTGTGTGTGTGTGTGTGTGTTTGTGTGTGTGTGTGAGAGAGAGAGAGAGAGAGAGAGAGAGAGAGAGAAAGAGAGAGAGGAGGAGGGGTATGAGTTGTTCTTTTTCTAAAACTGACAGTACATGTAATGTGTTTATGTGTTTGTGTGTGTGAGAGAGAAAGAGAGAG
>NC_134884.1:24466748-24474248 GCF_041734735.1 Babylonia areolata | reverse complement strand
TTTGTGGAGTGGGAAAGGGAGAGTATGAGTGGGGGTAGGGTTTTTTTTTTAGAAAGAGTGGTCATGAATGTTATATGTTACTTGTAATATTTTTCTTTCATGTAAAGCGCCCTGAGCTCTTAGTGAGAAAGGGCGCTATATAAATGCATATTATTATTATTATTATTATCAAAGTGGAATGAGAGGATTTGGTCACGACTTCCAAAACCGATCCTTAGACACAATGAATATGAATTTACTTCCCCGACGGCCATATAAGGATACAGGATCTTTAGCCCATTTTAATTAACCTGTATGATTATGATAGTCATTAACAGATTGTTCTAAAAATCTAGTGTTGTTATCATAGCTTTGTTTGACGGTACTGTTGTTATTGATATTTCAGCTGGTATTTCTTATTCAATTTCTGGTTTCTACAGGTGATGTTTCTTTTAGGTAGCAGCTACCGTGTTGTAGCTGCTTTTGCTTTCCTTGCTGTTGCTCCTGTCGTGTGAATGTTGTTGCTAAGGCTTCTGTTGCGTGGCTGTTGCGTCTGTTGTAGCTGCTGTGCAACAATAACAATATAGTCTTTTTTGTCCAATCATGTATTTGTATTTATATTTGCATTTTTCTCTTTTTTATCACAACAGATTTCTCTGTGTGAAATTCGGGCTGCTGTCCCCAGGGAGAGCGCGTCGCTACACTACAGAGCCACCTCTTTTTTTTTTTTTTTTTTCTTTTTCCTGCGTGCAGTTTCATTTGTTTTTCCTATCGAAGTGGATTTTGCTACAGAATTTTGCCAGGAACAAACCCTTTGTTGCCGTGCATCCTGCACACGGGACCTTGGTTTATCGTCTCATCCGAATGACAAACGTCCAAACCACCACTCAAGGTCTAGTGGAGGGGGAGAAAATATCGGCGGCTGAGCCGTGATTCGAACCAGCGCGCTCAGATTCTCTCGCTTCCTAGGCGAACGTGTTACCTCTAGACCATCAATTTCTTTAATCAGAAATTTGTTTTTGGTCACCACCGTCAGAGTTTTAACAACAACAACAAAAAGGGGGGTGGGTGTAAAATATCACGCTGGCAAAAGAAACATCATAATCCACAAGATGAAAGATAACACAGAACATCATTTTTTCACACACACACACACACACACACACACACACACACACACACACACACACACACAAAGAAAATGACTGCCAGCACCAATATTCTTGAAAAATGTTCCGCTTCACCATCAACAACCACCCATCCCCACTCCACACCCACACCCACACCCACCTAAATGCATCCCACCACACACCATTTTTGTTATTACATTCGTTCCAATATGCTGTTCTTGCTCCTGCTTCTCTGTTTCCATTCTTCTACTTAAGTTGTTGCTGTTTAAGTTGTTGTGTTGTTGTTGTTGTTGTTGTTACTGTTGCTGTACTGTTGTTACTGTTGTAATTGTGTTTTGTTGTTGTTGTTTTGCTGCTAATGTTGCAATTGTGTTTTTGTTGTTATTGTTGTTGCTGTTCTGCTGCTAATGTTGTAATTGTTTTTGTTGTTATTGTTGTTGTTGTTGTTGTTGTACTGCTGCTAATGTTGTAATTGTGTTTTGTTGTTGTTGTTTTGCTGCTAATGTTGCAATTGTGTTTTTGTTGTTATTGTTGTTGCTGTTCTGCTGCTAATGTTGTAATTGTTTTTGTTGTTATTGTTGTTGTTGTTGTTGTTGTACTGCTGCTAATGTTGTAATTGTGTTTTGTTGTTGTTGTTTTGCTGCTAATGTTGCAATTGTGTTTTTGTTGTTATTGTTGTTGCTGTTCTGCTGCTAATGTTGTAATTGTTTTTGTTGTTATTGTTGTTGTTGTTGTTGTTGTACTGCTGCTAATGTTGTAATTGTGTTGTTGTTGTTGTACTGCTGCTAATTTGGTAATTGTGTTGTTGTTGTTGTTGTACTGCTGCTAATTTTGTAATTGTGTTTTTGTTTTTGGTGGTGGTGGTGGTGTTGTACTCTTGTTAATGTTGTAATTGTATTTTGTTGTTGTTGTCTCCATTCCTTTAATCCATTAACTGAAACAGAAGTTCATGAAATCCTGAAAGAAATGACAATAAAATCCTGTGAGCTCGATCCTATACCAGCCTATGTCTTTTCCCAGTGTGTCTCACAGCTTCTCCCCACAATCACCAATATTGTCAACTCACTGGAACGTTTCCATCCACTTTCAAAACTGCAATCGTCCGGCCTCTTCTGAAGAAATCCAAACTTGACGCAAACATTTTGAAAAACTATCGACCAGTTTCTAATCTTCCATTCCTTTCCAAACTCCTTTAAAAAGCTATCCTGAAGCAGCTCAACAATCACCTTTGTTTCAACAATCTCATCCACCCATTTCAGTCTGCCTATCGTGTTGACCCGAAAAACTGTCGTCGCTCTTGCAAGAAACATCCAACTGCTTCCTGGACATTCAAAATTGGATGACTCTAAGTAAGTTACAACTGAACCCGGACAAAACTGAAGTAATGATCATAGGAACTAAACAAAAACTCTCAATCAAACTTGGCAGTACCTCCATCCCTCTTTCCAGTTCAGTCAGGAACCTCGGCGTTGTCCTTGACAACATACTGTCCATGCAAAAATTTATTAGTCAGACATGTCAATCCTGCTACTGTCAATTGCAGTGCATCAGTTCCATTCGGAAATATCTGTCCACTGACGCAACATCTAGACTTGTCGTTTCTCTCATTCTCTCTCGCCTTGACTACTGTAACTTTATTGTATGGTTTGCCTGCTTCATCCATTCAGTCCTTTCAGCGCATACAAAACTCTGCTGCTCGACTCGTCCCCAGAAAGAAAAGATATGAGCACATCACTCCTCTTTTGCAACATCTCCATTGTCTCCCTATCTCACACAGAATAAAGTACAAGATCAGCACTCTATGCTATAAATTTATTCACAAATCTGCCCCTTTCTATCTTTGTGGCTGCCTTCACCCCTACACTCCATCTCGCTCTCTACGATCGGATTCGGATCCACTCTGTTTACGCATACCCAGATTCAAACAATCGACTGTTGGCCGCCGTTTTGTCTCTGTCCCTGGACCTTGCAATTGGAATAAACTTCCTCTTTCGCTTCGTCAGGTCTCCGCACTCAGCTCTTTCAAGTCTGGCCTTAAAACCCACCTCTTCCCAAAATAGCCGCCCTTCCCTGCCTCTTCCTTGTCTTAAGTTTCTCCAGTTATGCATGCGTGTGAATGACTGGTGCGAAAGCGCTTTGATTTGTCTCTGTAAAAGATTCAGCGCTATATAAATACCATTATTATTATGTTTATTATTGTTGTTGCTGTACTGCTGCTAATGTTGTAATTGTGTTTTTGTTGTTCTTGCTGTTGTACTGCTGCTAATGTTGTAATTGTGTTGTTGTTGTTGTTGTTGTTGTTGCTGTACTACTGATTTTGTTATTGCTGTGGGTTTTTGGGTTTGTTTTTTTTCTCAAGGCCTGACTAAGCGCGTTGGGTTACGCTGCTGGTCAGGCATCTGCTTGGCAGATGTGGTGTAGCGTATATGGATTTGTCCGAACGCAGTGACGCCTCCTTGAGCTACTGAAACTGAAACTGAAACTGTTGCTGTACTGCTGATGTTGTTATTGTTGTGTTGTTGTTGCAATGTGCTTCTGATGTTATTGTGGTGTTATTGCTGTTCTGCTGGTGTTGTTGTTGTTGTGTTGTTGTTACTGTTCTGCTGATATTGTTGTGTTGTTGTTGCTGTTCTGCTGGTGTTGTTATGGTGTTGTTGTGGCTTTACTGCTGCTACTCCAACGAGTGGAGTGATGGCCTAGAGGTAATGCGTCCGCCTAGGAAGCAAGAGAATCTGAGCGCGCTGGTTCGAATCACGGCTCAGCCGCCAATATTTTCTCCCCCTCCGCTAGACCTTGAGTGGTGGTCTGGACGCTAGTTATTCGGATGAGACGATAAACCAAGGTCCCGTGTGCAGCATGCAATTAGCGCACGTAAAAGAACCCACGGCAACAAAAGGGTTGTTCCTGGCAAAATTCTGTAAAAAAAAAAAAAAAAAAAAAAAAAAAAATCCACTTCGATAGGAAAAAACAAACAAAACTGCATGCAGGAAAAAATACAAAAAAAAGATGGGTGGCGCGGTAGTATAGCGACGCCCTCTCCCTGAGGAGAGCAGCCCGAATTTCACACAGAGAAATCTGTTGTGATAAAAAAAAAAGAAATACAAATACACAATGCAAATAAAGAGGGAAGAAGTGTGGACAGAGGACGGAACGCATGCCACTTTCTGTTTGCTGATCTGTCTGCTCCGCCATCACTCCCCTTGTTTGGCTTCTTTTTTGTAGAGCGTAGCATTTCATCGCTCTGTGTGTGGTGTGTGTGTGTGTGGGGGGGGGGGGGGGGGGGGGTGGTGGTGTGTGTGTGTGTGTGTGTCTGTCTGTGTCTGTCTGTGTGTGTGTCTGTGTGTGTGTGTGTGTGTCTGTGTGTGTGTGTGTCTGTGTGTGTGTGTGTGTGTGTCTGTTTCTATGTATGTATGCGCGCGTGCGTGCATGTATGTGTGTGCGTGCGTGCGCGCGCGCGCGCGCGCGTGTGTGTGTCTGTGTGTGTGTGTGTGCGCGCGCGCGCGTGTCTGTGTCGATGTGTGCCTTCATTTTTCTGTCAAACGTCTGTCCATATTAAATTTATTATTAATTTTGTGATTTCAGACGAACGTCCGCGTTATACGATCAATGTAGCGCGAGCGACGGTTGGCACTGTCTTTTACAGGGTCGCTTCTCCCGTGTTCAGTTTACGGACATGGCTCCAGCCGGTTTGCCCCAGAAAAGAAGAACCGTTCTTGTAAATGAAATTGTCGGAGTCTGTGTTTCCCCTGCCTGATTTGTGCGCGCATGTGTGGGCTCGCCTACACATGCTATGTAAGCTATGCATTGTTAGTGTGTGTGTGTGTACGCGTGTAGGGTAGTGTGCACGCGTGTGATTCGATTGAGCTAAGTGCGTGTGCGTGAACTGGATTGTCTCGACTTTATATCGTATATTACTCCTCTAGTACCTTGATATTCTTTCGTTTCTTCACCGTCTAGACAAGAAATGTTCAAATATTGATTCCAGGGTGTGTGTGCGTGGAGGGAGGGGGTTGGGGATGGGGGGGGGGGGGGGAGCGGAAGGAGGGGGGTGGGAGGAAGAAAACTATGCCGCTAAAAGAATGCCAGACAAATAAATCTGGATAACTCTTGACGTGTGTAAGGTCGCGACCTATTTTTAGCCAGTACGCGTCAGAAACTTGAAAGCTGGTGAGTTCTGAAATCACTCCACGAGCAGCGCTGACCATATGTCTAGATTTATGTGCATATTATGTGCATGTTATTGACTACATTGCGGGGCTGTGAGTGCATGTTTCGGGTGATCACGATCTTGATTTTGATTCCATCGTTTTTCATTGTCAGTTGTGGCGATGATGCAGTGACTAAGGATGATTGCTCTTGTTATATATTATTCTTGCTTCGGTGTTCCTGCCTGTCCAGTTGTTGTTATTGTTGTTATTTTTACATGGAGCTGCTGCTGCTGCTGCAAGTGTCGCAGCTGTGTGGTGCTGTTACTGCGGCTACATCGTGGTTTCTACTGCTGCTGATGTTGTTGCTGTTATTGGTGGTGGTGGTGGTGGTGGCGGTGACGATGATGGTGGTGGTGGTGGTGGTCCTGTTGTTGTTTTGCTGTTGTTGTTCCTGTTGCTACTGTTGCTGCTGCTAGTACTGTTGCTTTCGTTCTTGTTATTGTTATTGCAGCTGTTACTGCTGTTGTTGTTGTTGTTGTTGCCGTTGCTGCAGTAGATGTTTTGACTGCTATTACTGCTGATTGTATTTTGTTGTTGTTGTTGTTGTTGTTACGACTGTTGTTGTTGTTTTGTTGTTGCTGCTGCTGCTGTTGGTGTTAATGTTGCTGTTGCTGCCGAAGGTATTATGTCTGATGCTGTTTATATTGTATTGATAGTGCTCTGCTGTTGCTTTTTGTTCTGCATTGCTGTTGGTTGTGGTGGTTGTGCTGTAATTGCTACTGCACTTGTCCAGTTTACCACTGTTGGTGATGTATCGATGCTGCTTGTGCTGAGCACCGCTGTACTGTTGTGGCTCGACTGCTGTTGCTGATGCCATGCACCTGTTGCCATGCTGCTGCTGTTGTTGGTGGACTGCTGTTGCTGATGCCATGCACCTGTTGCCATGCTGCTGCTGTTGTTGGTGGTGGACTGCTGTTGCTGATGCCATGCACCTGTTGCCATGCTGCTGTTGTTGTTGGTGGTGGACTGCTGTTGCTGATGCCATGCACCTCTTGCCATGCTGCTGTTGTTGGTGGACTGCTGTTGCTGATGCCATGCACCTGTTGCCATGCTGCTGCTGTTGTTGGTGGTGGACTGCTGTTGCTGATGCCATGCACCTGTTGCCATGCTGCTGTTATTGGTGGTGGACTGCTGCTGCTGATGCCATGCACCTGTTGCCATGCTGCTGTTGTTGTTGGTGGTGGACTGCTGTTGCTGATGCCATGCACCTGTTGCCATGCTGCTGCTGTTGTTGGTGGACTGCTGTTGCTGATGCCATGCACCTGTTGCCATGCTGCTGCTGTTGTTGGTGGACTGCTGTTGCTGATGCCATGCACCTGTTGCCATGCTGCTGTTGTTGTTGGTGGACTGCTGTTGCTGATGCGCTGATGTTGCTGATGCGCTGATGTTGCTTTTACTGTTCTACTGCTGTTGCTGTTGGCCTTGTATTGATGTTGTTTGTATTGATGTTCCTGGTGTTGCTTATGATGCCCACTGTTGCTGCTGGTGATGCAGTGATGTTGCTTATTCTGCTGCTGTCCTGTTGTTGCTTTTCCATTTGTTGTACTACAGAACTGTCGTTTTTGTTGTTGTTGTTGGTAATAGTGGTGTTATTGTTGTTGTTGACGATGTACTAATGTTGCTGCTGCTATTGTTGCTATTCATGCTGCATTTTTTGCTGTTCTGATGATGCCAATGTTGCTTATGCTGCTGCTGAACTGTTGGCTGCTACTGTTGTTGTTGTTGTTGTCATTGTTGTTTTTGCTACTGCTAACGATGCACTGGTGTTGATGCATTCTTGCATTTCTAATGTTGCTTCAGCTGTTGCACTGTTGCTTTGTATTTGTTGTGGCTTATATCATAGACTGACATAACTTTACAGTTCGGCCAACAGCATAGTAAGATCTGTATGTCAGTGGTTTCTCCACTGCAATGGGAATTCATTTTCAGCTTAGTCTTTTGATAAGAACTGTGACTCTCAAACTAGGAGGCAGTTGCACTGGCTTTTTTTTTTTAGTGCTGCACCCTTGTGGGCTATAGATAGCCTTTGAGGGGCCATCCAAACCCATACTGTCCTAAAACCCTCTCGACCCAGAGAGTGGGGGTGGAATGTAACTCGGGCAACATTGTCGCCCCCGTTATTCAAATTCTGGCCTAGATAGTCCGGAACAGCAATTACATTAACTGACTTCTCTGTAGTTCTG
>NC_134884.1:24454248-24461748 GCF_041734735.1 Babylonia areolata | reverse complement strand
AACCCCCTACCCCCCTCCCCCCTTTTTTTTTCCTGCTGAACCTTCACTGCCTTCAAAGCTTGACCGGATCCCAGTGGAATGGTGCCCAGTAGTCACACGTTCGCCTAGGAAGCGAGACGATCTGAGTGCGCGGGATGGATCGAATCCCAAACTCTCCAAAAAAAAAAAATCTCTCTCGGCCTCCACAAAGACTTTGAGCTGGGATGTGGACGGCTACTCATTCGGACGAGGACGTTAACTCACTCAGTACGGCCAGTCCTCTCTTCTCCTCTACACAGACCCCTCGGATGTCCAGTGGGTGTCTGAATGACCCAACCTTTAGCTTCCGTCGTCAGAACTGTGGTATTCTTTGTCAACATTCACCTCTTCAGTATAAGAACCTTCCGCTTGCAATATTTTGATGATGATAATTGGGATGAAACGCTGTTAACGTCGTCTCTTTCGCCGTTCGTATGGAGAGAGTTAAATCGAGGTACAGTGGTGTGTTATCATGCATTCACTGAACACCACGTAAAAGAAACAACGAGGACAAAAGGGTTGTTCCCGGTACAATAATGTAGAAAAATCAACTGGTAGTAGTAAAAACAACAACAACAAAATACAAATACATGTACATACAGAAAAGAAACAAAACGGAAGAAAAGTGTAGGGGCTACACTGTGGTGACGCACTGTTCTAAGGGAAGCAACCCGAATTTCACACAGAAAAATATTATTGTGACAACAACAAAAAAGAAAAAAAGAAGAAGTAAAAATACTATTATGACAAAAAGTAATACAACACAATACAATGCAATACAACACAATACAGAGTAATACAACACATTACAATGTAATACAACACAATACAATATAAAATAAAGTACAATACAACGAATGCTGGCCTGGCACGTGTCAGTGTCATTGATCCGTGTTGTTTGTTTATTGCTTGTTTGTTTTTTGTTTGTTTGTTTGTTTTTTGTTGTTGCTTTCTTGGTTTTTTTTTGTTCGGTGGTCTTGTACGTATTAATCAAATGCCTATATATTCATTGTATTCTTCTTTTTTGTTGTTGTTTTTTTTGGTTTTTGTTTCGCCTTCTTCCACTACTCTTTTTCTTCATCCCCTTCCCCTTCGTCTTGAAAAAAAAAAAAAAAAAAAAAAAAAAAAAAAAAAATATATATATATATATATATATATATATATATAAATATATATATATATATATATATATATGTTGTTGTTATTGTTTTGTTTTTACAGCGAAATTTCGCTGCTTCTTAAGAACACAAGTTTTAAAGACACGAAGAGCCCACTATTGTTGATTTTTTTTTTTTAATTAAAATTTTTTTACCGGTCTTGGTATTTACCTCAGTGCTTTCTGCAAGGAGCGGAGCCCAGGACACGAAGAGAGTGTGAACTATATATATATTTTGTTGTTGTTGTTGTTGTTGTTATTATTGTTTTGTTTTGTTTTTTTTGGTTTTGTTTTGTTTTTCTTCTTTATTGATTTTTCGAGGAACATGTTTCACTGATTTTTGGGGAGAAACATGAATTATCCTTAACGTTCTGAATAGTCTTTCACCATCCTACCAGTCATGCTTAGGAGGTGACTGCTTTTGTAGGTGCAGTTACGAAGAGGTTCTTTAGTATGATCGACTATATCACACACACACACACACACACACACACACACACACACACACACACAATTTTGTTGCTTCTTAGTTTGATCGACTATATCATACACACACACACACACACACACACACACACACACACACACACACACACACACACAATTTTGTTGCTTCTTAAGAACACAAGTTTTAAAGACATGAAGAGCCCACTATTGTTGATTTATCCTTAACGTTCTGAATAGTCTTTCACCATCCTACCAGTCATGCTTAGGAGGTGACTGCTTTTGTAGGTGCAGTTACGAAGAGGTTCTTTAGTTTAATCGACTATATCATATATTGCAAAGTGGGTGGATTATAAATAACTATCATAATCATCATCATTCTCTTCATCATCAGACGGGCGCAACAGCCGAGTGATTAAAGCGTTGGACTTTGAATCTGAGGGTGCGGCAGCAGTCCTGGCCTGGGGGTTCTGACCTCAACACCAAGCTCTGGGTGACGGCAGCCGATCTTCACCGGACGTCCGAGTTTGTGGCATCCCTCGGACTTCGACCCTGACTGCGTAGCTGTCGAACGCAAAGAAGAAGAAGAAGAATCTGAGGGTCCCAGGTTCGAATTCCGCTCTCGGCGCCTGGTGGCTGAATGAAGGGTGGAAGTTGTTCCGATCTCCCAGGTCAACAGATGGACAGACCTGCTAGTGCTTGAACTGAACACCCTTCGGAAATTAACAAATAATGAGGCCAGGAGACGATTTTTGAGGGTTTGTTCCAATGTACCTTTTATTTACCTGTGTGCTAGCTGAATCGGTTAGCGGAAGCATCACTGACTTGAAGTTGTGTACCTTGTGTAATGGAGAGAGTTACCACTCTTTACTATTTGTTAATCATATCGTCTCCTGGCCTCATTATTTGTTAATTTCCAGTGGATAAACTACCGAGGCAACCATGTATTTGTTCTGTATTGTCCATGTGTTCTGTGTGGCTTATTCAGGATTAAAGAGGCTGTGCCAGTCTTGAATAAAAGCTCATTAATTTTGTGTTTGCACATTTCTTCTGTCTTTGCTGCTGTGTGCACATGTCAAATGATTGGTATAAGGACAGGCTCGGCGTTTCCTTTACGAGAAAGTGTCTGGGTTTGTTCCAGTATACCTTTTTTTTTTTTTTTTATTTAGCCGTGTGCTAGCTGAATCTGTAGCGTAAGCATCACTGACTTGAAGTTGTGTACCTTGTGTAAAGGAGAGAGTTTACTATTTGTTGAACACCCGTCGTTTGTATACGGCATGCAGAAAATCAGATACGCACGTTGAAGATTATGTAATCTAGGTCAGCGTTCGGTGGGTTATGGAAATAAGAACATACCCGACATGCTCTCACGGAGTATAACTGCCTACAAGGTGGGGGTAAAAATGATCATAAACGTAAAAGCCAACTTGTGTTTACGAGTGAATGTGGGAGTTGCAGCCCACGTACAAAGAAGAAGATAGAATAATCATCATCATCATCCTGGTACCATTATTGTCATTATCTATTATTCATTATTTATGATAATGTTGATGATAATGATCGTTGTTGTTGTTATTATCATCATGCTCACCATCATCACATTATCATTATTATCAGTAGTAGTAGCAGGTGGTGGTGGTGGTCACATATACATATTTTTCTTAGAGTTACTTTTCGCCTTGGCAACAACAACAACAAAAACAAAAATCAAACAGGCCATACAGTGCACACTGTACCGCCACCAAAAGGTCTTTACAACCTCATAAACCCCACACAGCGGCAATGATGTAGCTCGTCCATCATCACGATATTAGTTGTGGGAGTGGGGGTGGGGTCGGGGGTGGGGGGGGGGGGGGAGATATGCTCTTGACCTTCGCGAACTTGTAACATGTGGCGTCTGATGTCGAGTGCAATCCGTCACGTGCATCCGACCATCTGCCTTTCCTGCTCCGCCGCTCCTCCCCCCCCCCCCCCCCCCCCCCACCCCCACCCCACCCCATCCCCCCCTTCAACCCCACCCCCCTACACGCAGACATACACGCATTCGTGTTCGCACTCACGCACACAAAAGAGCAACAACAAACGAATGTGGCCTACACAGGCACGTACTTAGGCGGGGGCGCGCGCGCGCGCGCACACACACACACACACACACACACACACACACAGCTCTCCCTCACTGTCTCTCTATCTCTCTCTCTCTCTCTCTCTCTCTCTGGCCTTCCCCCATGTTCACACACATAAACAATCTGTGTGTGTGTGTATCTCTCTCTCTCTCTCTCTCTCTCTCTCTATATATATATATATATGATTACCAATGCAAATGAAGACTTTACAGTCCATACCAGAACACCCATTATGAAAATGTGATAGGCACACGCTACAATGCCTATGAAATCACATTATGGAAATAAAATATAAAAAAAACAGAAATAGTACGTACAGATCAAATATAGCACCTCAAATATTTTCTCCATGTACTGTTGTCTTTTTCTTTTTCTTTTTTTTTTTCCTTTTTTTTTTTAAACATCTCACTGTTGCGTTTACGCTATGGAACTTGATCCATTCCCAAGCCCTTGACCTTGAACCTGACAACGTGAGCGTAGAAGCACGTGCTCGCGTGCAGTCATCAGGACCAGCCGTTGTAGTCGTAGTCTTCTTCGCCTTTGTGTTTTCTGGGGGCAAGGGCCGTGGCATTGTTTGTGTTGCCCGTGTGTGATGATGGTGATGGGTCATTGTTGGATAGAGTCATAGAGTTGAGTTCAATAACCATCCGTTCGCTGTCGCTCATGAAAGACAGGTTTCTTTCTTTCGTTCTTTCTTTCTTTCTTCTTCTTCTTCTTCTTCTTCTTCTTCTTCTTCTGCGTTCGTGGGTTGCAACTCTCACGTTCACTCGCGTGTACACGACTGGGCTTTTACGTGTATGAGCATTTTTACCCCGCCATGTAGGCAGCCATACTCCGTTTACGAGGGTGTGCATTTGAGGTATGTTCTTTTTTATCCATAACCCACCGAACGCTGACATGGATTACAGGATCGTTAACGCGCGTATTTGATCTTCTGCTTGCCGTATACACACGAAGGGGGTTCAGGCATTAGCAGGTCTGCACATTATGTTGACCTGGGAGATCGGGAAAATCTCCACCTTTTCCCCAACAGACGCCGTTACCGAGATTCGAACCCGGGCCCTTCAGATTGAAACCCAACGCTTTAACCACTCGGCTATTGCGTTCGTCGATCTGGTGTACCAAGGGCCGTGGGAGTCGTCCGCAGTGGATCATTGTTGGATGATGATGATGATGATGATGATGATGATGATGATGCATGTTTCCTGTCAGTAGGTTTCAACGTCTTTGTGTGATGCTCTGTGTGTGTGGGGGGGGGGGGGGAAGGGGGGGGATAGGAGGAGGTGTGGAGGGGGTTATGGGGGGGGGGGGGAGCCAGGGAGGGTGTGATGATTGGGGGGGTGATGTTCTGTGATGTGAGGTGGGCGTAGAACACGAGGATGTCATGTAATGTGGAGATACACGGGGTGTCATGGAGTGGGATGTGTTGGGTGTTATGGGGTGACATGGGATATGTTGGGTGTTGTGGGGTGACATGGGATATGTTGGGTGTTGTGGGGTGACATGGGATATGTTGGGTGTTGTGGGGTGACGTGGGACATGTTTGGGTGTTGTGGGGTGACGTGGGATATGTTGGGTGTTGTGGGGTGACATGGGATATGTTGGGTGTTATGGGGGTGACATGGGATATGTTGGGTGTTTGGGGTGACATGGGATATGTTGGGTGTTTGGGGTGACATGGGATATGTTGGGTGTTTGGGGTGACATGGGATATGTTGGGTGTTGTGGGGTGACATGGGATATGTTGGGTGTTGTGGGGTGACATGGGATATGTTGGGTGTTTGGGGTGACGTGGGATATGTTGGGTGTTATGGTGTGACGTGGGATATGTTGGGTGTTGTGGGGTGACGTGGGATATGTTGGTGTTATGGGGTGACGTGGGATATGTTGGGTGTTATGGGGTGACGTGGGATATGTTGGGTGTTGTGGGGGTGACGTGGGATATGTCGGGTGTTATGGGTGACGTGGGGATATGTTGGGTGTTGTGGGGTGACGTGGGATATGTGGGTGTTGTGGGGGTGACATGGGATATATTGGGTGTTTGGGGGGTGACATGGGATATGTTGGGTGTTTGGGGGTGACGTGGACATATTGTATTGTGGGGGGTGACGGGGGTTTGGGATATGTTGGGTGTTTGGGGTGACATGGGAAATGTTGGGCTGTTTGGGGTGACGTGGAATATTATTGTAGGGTGACGTGGGATATGTTGGGTGTTTGGGGTTGACATGGGGAAATGTTGGGTGTTTGGGGTGACTGGGAAATGTTGGGTGTTGGGGTGACGTGGGAAATGTTGGGTGTTTGGGGTGACATGGGAAATGTTGGGTGTTTGGGGGTTGACATGGGAAATGTTGGGTGTTTGGGGTGACGTGGAATAGTATTGTGGGGGTGACATGGGACATGTTGGGTGTTGTGGGGGTTACGTGCGGATATGTGGGGTGACGTGGGATATGTTGGGTGTTGTGGTGTGACGTGGGATATGTTGGGTGTTGTGGTGTGACGTGGATATGTTGGTGTTTTGTGGTGTGACGTGGGATATGTTGGGTAGTATGGGGTGACGTGGGATATGTTGGGTGTGTGGTGTGACGTGGATATGTTGGGTTGTTATGGTGTGAAGTGGGGATATTGTTGGGTGTTGTGGGGTGACGTGGGATATGTTGGGTGTTGTGGGGTGACGTGGGATATGTTGGGTGTTGTGGGGCTGACATGGGAAATGTTGGGTGTTGTGGGGTGGGACGTGGGATATGTTGGCTGTTATGGTGTGACGTGGGATATGTTGGGGTTGTGTTGTGTGACGTGGGATATGTTGGGTGTTGTGGGGGTGACGTGGGATATGTTGAGTGTTGTGGTGTGACGTGGGATATTGTTGGTGTTGTGGGGGTGACGTGGGATATGTTGGGTGTTGTGGGGTGATTGGAATTTTGGGGGTGTTTGGGGTAACGTGGGTATGTGGGTTTTTGGGGGTGACAGGGAAATTTTGGGGTTTTGTGGGGTGAGGGGTATTTGGGTTTTTTTTGGGGTGACGTGGGATTGTTGGGTTTTAGTGGCCCGGGGGAAAATGTTGGGGTTATAGTGTGACATGGAAATTTTGGGGGTGTTTGGGGGATATGGGATATTTTTGTGGGGTGACAGGGGAAAATGTTGGGGACGGGGGATATGTTGGGTTTTTTTTGGGTTTTGGGACGTGGGATTTTGGGGTGTTGTGGGGTACGGGGGGATATGTTGGTGTTGTGGTGTGACGTGGGATATGTTGGGGGTTGTGGGTGAGTGGGAATGTTGGGGGGTTTTAGGGGGGAATGTTGGGGGTTATGGGGTGAGTGGTTTTTTGTTTTTAGGGGGTACGGGGAATGTTGGGTGTTCCTGGTGACGGGATATTTGGGTGTTGTGTGGGACTTGAGATATGTTGGATTTATGTTGAGTTTTTGGGGTGGTTGGAACGTGGGGTATACGGGCTGAGTTGCGATGAGCAATTGAAGGTGTCCCCGGAAAGATGGCAGGGGGGGGAGGGCCGGAGGAGTGGGGTGGTGGGGGGGGGGGGGGGGGGGGGGTTTAGGGAGGGGCACCCCAAAGCAATAAAAAACAGCACATCGTGCGTTTCCCCTTTTCCCCCCCCCCAAAAAATTTTTTTTATTTTTTTTTATTGGGGGGGGGTTTTATGGGGCATTGCCGACTCCTGTCTTGTTTGCCCTTGCCCTCCTCTTCTCTCCTCTCTCCTCTCTCGTGCCCCTCGCGGCCACTGTTGTTCGTTTGCTTTCGTGG
>NC_134884.1:24438554-24443554 GCF_041734735.1 Babylonia areolata | reverse complement strand
TGATGGATGTTGATGTGAATGATGCACTAACATTGTTGAATGAATGTATGAAGGAAAGTGCGGAGTGTATGAACAGACGTGTGCGTGTCAATAACAAGGTACGTGATGACTGGTTTGACCATGAGTGTGCTGTGAGTAAAAGGGAGGTAAGAAGGTTATTACGGATTAGTCGACGGACATTAAAAGTGGAAGATAAAAATACATATGTAATTGCAAGACGAGAATATAAACATTTATTAAAGAGAAAAGAGAAGGACTTCAATAAATCTTTAATGGATAAGCTTGTAACATCTATACGTAGCCAAAAGGAATTCTGGAATAATATTAATAGAGTTTCGAAGAAAAGAAAACAACCTAGACATACTATTGATTGTGACGTTTGGTTTCAACATTTTCAGTCTTTGTTACAATCGAATGTTGATAACGAGCATAATGAAGCTGCTTATGATGATGATGCTATGATTGATGATGAAGCAGATCTTTACATGAACCGGCCAATTTCTAATGTAGAGGTACTACTGGCATTAAGAAAACTTAAAAATGGTAAGGCAGCTGGTCCTGATGGAATTGTTAGTGAACTGTATAAAAATTCTTCTGATCAAGTAGTCCTTTTTTTCGTTAAGCTGTTTAATAAGCTGTTTGATAATGGTGTATACCCTAATTACTGGATAGAATCTATTATTTTGCCCATTTACAAGAAAGGTGATGTAAATAATCCCAATAATTATAGAGGTATTTCTTTAGGTGATATAAGTGGTAAATTGTATGGAATAATTATCAATAAAAGATTACAGGAATGGGTTGACGAAAATAATATCACTGGTGATCATCAAGCTGGATTTAAAAAAGGATATTCTACAGTAGACCACATGTTTACGTTGCTTTCACTTGTTCAGAAACAGTTCTCCTTTAATCGTAAATTGTATGTCGCTTTCATTGATTTTGAAAAAGCGTTTGACTCTATTAACCGAAATCTTTTATGGCCTGTTTTACTAAGGAATGGTATCAGAGGTAAACTTTATAATTGTATTAAAAGTATGTATAATGTAGTAAGAGCTAGAGTTCGTTGTGGTGCCAAACTGACTGAATTTATCAACTGTACAGTAGGGGTTAGACAGGGTGATCCATGTAGCCCAATTTTATTTTCTCTCTTCATAAACGAACTTGCAATTCAGGTAATTACGAATGGGAGACATGGAGCTGTATTTTCAGTTGATGCCTTTGAATTGTTTATACTTCTGTTAGCTGATGATGTTATTTTGATGTCAGAAACTGTTGTAGGTCTACAAACACAACTGAATTCTTTACACCGTGCGGCAGATTCACTTCAATTAAGAGTAAACATGACTAAAAGCAATATCATAGTATTTCGTAAGGGTGGTTATCTGAGTAGCAGGGAAAGGTGGTTGTATGGTGATGAGTTAATGCCAGTTGTTAACGTTTATAAATATTTGGGAATATTTTTCTCCACACGTTTGAGTTTTGTTGGTGCTTGTAAAAAATTAGCAAATAGGGCTAAAAATGCTTTAAACTGTATTATGAAAAAGTTACATGTGTTCAATAATACCTCTTTTGATTTATTTATTAAGCTGTTTGATGCTCAGGTACAGCCAGTTGTGTTATACGGTTCGGAGTTGTGGGGCCTAGATAGAGCCGCTGTTCATTGTGAATCAGTTCATACTTTTGCTTTGAAGACATTTTTAGGTGTTGAAAGGCAAACTCCTAATGACTTAGTTTATGGAGAAACAAATCGGTACCCGATGTATTTAGTTGCTGCAGTTAAATGTATTTGTTATTGGTTAAGGTTATTAGAAGTGGATGCCAACAGATTACCTCGTAAAGCTTATGATATGCTATTTGATTTAGATACTAGAGGCAAAGTAAATTGGGTAACAAAAATACGTCACTGTTTATTTGAGTATGGGTTTGGTTTTGTTTGGTTAAACCAAGGTGTTGGCAGCATTCAGTCATTTATTTGTGCTTTTCGGCAACGCTTGATCGATTGTAGATGGCAGAAATGGTCTGATCATATTCAAAATAGTGAAAGATTTGATTTTTATAGGAATTTCAGCAATGGCCCAGACTTGAAACCTTACCTGATGTTAAATATGGATAGACATTTGAAATATATAACAACAAGTTTCAGACTAGGTATTTCTGAGCTAGCGGTTCATCATTATAGATACAGAATATGTAATGACACTGATCTGATTTGTCCATTATGCAAAGATTCGGCAGAAAATAAAATGCACTTTGTCCTTTGTTGTCCAGCTTTGAGGAATATTCGAGAATCATTTATTAAGCCTAAATATTATAGACAACCAAATATGTTTAAATTGAACTTGTTAATGTCCTCAACATCCTGTGAAATTGTTAGAAACCTTGCTTTGTATTTACATAAAGCTTTCAAAGTCCGAGAAACTATTACGTCATGAAAACACTGTTTTGTTGCTAGGCTAGTTTTTCATTTGAACTTATGTTATATCGAGTTTTTTTATGTATGTTGTATTATGTGAAATGTTTTTGTTTTTCTTTGTTTTTTATTGCTGTCTGTTCATATACCCCTTCATTTGGGGCCTTGGCCTATATGAATAAATCATCTTGAATCTTGTCTCTGGCTCTCTCAGTCTCTCTTTCTGTCTGTCTGTCTCCCTCTCTCTCCCTACCTCCCCACTTTCTCTCTGTCTCTCAGTCTCTGTCTCTCTCTCTCTCCCTACTCCCCCCCCCCCCCCCCCCCCCCCCCCCCCCCCCATTCTCTCTCTTTCCCTAACCCCCACTCTCCCTCTCTCTCTCCATTCAATTCTTTCTTTTCATTCCTGAACACTAATCGAATATCCAGCATATTCTCTGCAGGGTTTACTCCGGAGTTATCGATTGTTCATCAATTTAATTATTGACATATATTTATAAGTGCAGATCCTTTTGAACGGGTCCACAGTCTTTGAGGGGCATTCATTGTTGTGTATGGCTATGTGCCTTTCTTTTCTATTCACTTATTTGCTTTTTGTTGGCTAGTTGTTGTTTTTTCTTCTGCATATGTTAACAAACAGAAACATCTGTCTATCTTATCTATCTATCTATATAAAAGATAAAATGAATTTTTTTTTTAAACCTCTTCATCCCCCCCCTCCTGCCCCCCGCCCTTCCCCCCCTCCCCCCTCCCCTCCACTTCCCCATCCATTCTGCCACTCACCATCAGATATTTTTCACCCATTAACTCCCCTGTCTTCACTGCCATCCCATCTTCTGCCCCCCCCCCCTCCGCCCCCTTCCCTCCCCCCCCCCCCCCCCCGGGCCCCCTCCTCCCCATTCTGCCACTCACCATCAGATATTTTTCACCCATTAACTCCCCTGTCTTCACTGCCATCCCATCTTCCGCCTCCCCCCCCCCCCCCTCCGCCCCCTCCCCCCCCCCCCCCCGTGCCCTCTCCCCCCCCCATTCTGCCACTCACCATCAGATATTTTTCACCCATTAACTCCCCTGTCTTCACTGCCATCCCATCTTCCGCCTCCCCCCCCCCCCCCTCCGCCCCCTCCCCCCCCCCCCCCCCGTGCCCTCTCCCCCCCCATTCTGCCACTCACCATCAGATATTTTTCACCCATTAACTCCCCTCTCTCCACTGCCATCCCATCTTCTGCCCCTCCCCCCCCCCTCCGCCCCCTTCCCCACCCCCCGGCATTATCCTTCACCCACCCACCTGCCCCTCCCTCCTTCCCACCCATCTAGACTCGTTCACTGACCCTCCGCACTCTTCCCTACACCCCCCCCCTCCTCTGTGTGAGTGTGTGTGTGTGTGTGTGTGTGTGTATGTATGTGTTTGTGTGCGTGTGTGTGTGTGTGTGTGTGCGTGCATGCATGCATGTATGTGTGTGTATGTGTGTGTGTGTGTGTGTGTGTGTGTGTGTGTGAGTGAGTGAGTGAGCGCGTGCATACAAAAGCGTGCGGTGTCGTCTCTTCAGCCTCCAGTGCAGACAGGATGTTGCGTCGTGCGTCGTGTTAGTGTGTGTGTGTGTGTGTGTGTGTCGTAGATGGATGCCGCAGTGCACAGCAAGCAAGGTTTGAGAGAGAGAGAGAGAGAGAGAGAGAGAGGGTGGGGGTGGAGAGAAAGAGAGAGAGAGAGAGAGGGTGGGGGTGGAGAGAAAGAGAGAGAGAGAGAGCACATGGCAGTCAGTGTTTACCCCACTCGCCATTGATCCAACCCTGACTGTGATACACTATTGGGCGACTGTGTGAAAGAAGGAAGGGGAGCAAAAAAGAACAGGAGAAAAAGTAAGGTAAAAGGACATTATTGTTATTATTATTATTATTATTATTATTATAGCAAGGACCGGACAAGAAAAAAACCTTCTTTTTTTTCTTTTTTTCAAACTCGACTGTCATTCAATGCAGCCACGTTTTTTTAATCAACAACCTATAACCTATATGTTGTGCAGCGTACAATAA
Source organism: Babylonia areolata (assembly GCF_041734735.1). NCBI lineage: Eukaryota > Metazoa > Mollusca > Gastropoda > Neogastropoda > Buccinidae > Babylonia > Babylonia areolata. The sequence goes on along the minus strand of NC_134884.1, from coordinate 24,439,110 downwards.
TGCTCATGTCGGAGATTCTATACGCATACTCAAAATTCTAACTGAGGAAACCGCCTCGCGAATATAATATAATAATTGTAACCTACCAGTTCCGACGTCAGTATTCATTATCTTTCCGAACATTTAGATATCAAGCAGAAAATAATCATCTTCTGCTCTGTCTTGTTTTTGGGGGTTGTTGGTGTGTTTTTTTCCTGGCGATTGTAGTTGTTTGCTGTGATGCAGCTGTGGAATTTTCGCCCAGTTATCTCACTGGAACCCTCTCCATTCTCCCAACACTCGCACGCTCGTGGCTCTGTCTCATTCATCTTTCTGGAATCGATTTTGTGCCACTGCCGTCCTGTCTGTATTTGTCTGGGTGGCTGTTTTTTGTGTGTGTGTTTTTTGGTTTTTTTTCTCCTCCTCCTTCTTTTTCATCTTTTATTTCTGTTCATCGCTCACACACCGTGAAATAGGAAAAGCCTTGGACATCTGATAAGACAGTCTAACCGATTGATTTGGAAGGTTAGTTTTGTTTTGTTTTTGTTGTTGTTGGTGGTGGTGTTGTTGTTGTTGT
>NC_134884.1:24428554-24433554 GCF_041734735.1 Babylonia areolata | reverse complement strand
TTGGGGAATGGGAGTGTGCTTGAAATTGAAGGAGGAGGACGAAGGAGGAAACTGGTGAAGGGAAGAAAACAAGAAAAAGAAGGAAGGAGAGGGGGGAGAAGAAGAAGGAGGAGGAAACCGGTGAAAGAAGAGAAGAAAAAGAAAAGAAGAAAGGAGGAGGAGAAGAAGGAAGGAGTAGGAGAAGAAGAAGAAGGAAGGAGGAGGAGAAGAAGAAGGAAACTGGTGAAGAGAAGAAGAAGAAAAAGAAGGAAGGAGGCGAAGAAAGAGAAGAAGAAGAAAAGATGGGAGGATATGTGTGTGTGTGTGTGTGTGGGCGGGTGGACGGAGATGATGAACAACGATAGAACTAAAGAAGCAACCTTTGCAAAAAAGCAACAACAAGAAAGAAGACAAAATTCAAGAAGAAGAAAAAGAAAAAAAAAAGATAATAACATTAAATGACAAGTCACAAGTTTGTATTTGTTTATTTGTTTCGTTTTTATTTTGTTTCCCTGCTAATACGAGAAGAAATAGAAGAAGAAGAAGAAATAGAAGAAGAAGAAGAAGAAGAAGAAGAAGAAAACAACATTTTCAAATATCACTGGGTTTTTTGTTTGTTTGTTTTCTTTTTTTGACCAAAAATAAATCTAAATAATTTAACAGCAGATGCTTGGCGCTTAGGGTCCCCCACATCTGTATAATATATGTATACAATTATGTTGTGTGTGGTTTTTTTTCGTCCAACCGTCCTACAGCTCAGCCAGAGAACTCCAGTGCGGTAAGAAAAACAACAACAACAACAACAACAACAACAACAACAAAAATCTTCACCGTGGAATTAAACCCAGAACCTTCCATTTTGTCAGCGTGGCTCCCGACGACGCAGAATGTTAATCGGTCAATGATGTGGAGAAAGAAAGCCAGATAAAAAAAACAAGTGGCCTTGTGAATATTGAAGAGACTCCCTAGGGACTTTTTCTTTGTATATCTTTATTCATTTTCAGAGACAAGCGTAACAAAGAAACCAACAAGAAAGATGCTACCAAACAAAAAAATGCACATAAAAGAATCCAACCAACAGGAACATAAATGAATTTTTTTTTTTTTTTAATGCACATGAATTGCAAATATGAATCATTACTCCAACCCTCCCCCTTTCACACCAACAAACAAAAATTATTATACTTGTGCATGCCGAACATTCAGTTTGTTGAATGCCATGTTTTGCACATATATACATAAATCATTTGAACAGAATAATATCACAATACATCATTGTGATTGGCAGTGCTGTTTCCACCTGCATGCATATTTAGCGGAAAGTGTTCCTTCACAGTAATCATTTGAGTGGGTTTTTTGTTTTGTTTGGTTTTTTTTTTTGTTGTTTTTTTTGTTTTTTTTGCTTTATTTTTTTTGTTAGAGATTTTTTGTTTGTTTGATTGTCTTTTGTTTTTGTTTTCTTTTTTTTCTGGGGGTTTTTTGTTTGTTTTTTCTTTGTTTGATTGTGGGGGGGGATTTTTTTTTTTTTTTTTTTTTTTTTGATAAGCCCAATAGTTATTGTTGAACACGAGGTTATTTGATTTCATCTGAGCATAATACTTACCGATTGTATCTGTAATGTAACGTGCTTTGAACATTTCAAAATCATTTGTATTGTTTGATTTGTTTTACTGTTGAATATATACATTTTCGCTGGAAGTAAAATAAGAACCAAGAGTTTTTATTTAAAAAAACAACAAAAAAACAAACAAAAAACAAACAAACACGTCATCATATCATTGTCTACTCCAGAGCTATGATCTTTATAAACTTTACACTCACATATATATATATATGTGTGTGTGTGTGTGTGTGTGTGTGTGTGTGTGTGTGTGTGTGTGTGTGTGCGAGCGTGCGTGCGTTCGTTTGTGTGTCCGTTTCTTCTTTTTTTTCTTTTTCTTTTTCTTTTTTCACACCAGAATATTTTGTTCCATTCATGCATGAGTATTTGCGTAGTGGGTGTGGTGTGTATACGTGTGTGTATCAGAAACAGAAAGACAGAGTGACTGATGTGAGACTGTGCATAGCAAACAGACAGGCCGATAGGCAGAGTAAGAGAGATAGAGTAGGGAAACAGAGAGAGTGAGACAGACACAAACTGAGACAGAATACGAATACGAAGACGAAATAGTTTATTCAGATTTTGACCAAAGCCCCTAACTGAATGGGTTAGTCATGATTATATCAAACATACAATCACTTTTTCAACAATACATTACTGAACATTTACACTTCAGATGCTTATTGTAACTGCCAATTTTATATTGATATTGTAATCTAACTTATAGCAATACGCAATCGCTTTAAGGCCTTGTAAATGTATAAAGCCACATTTGCACAATACAGTTTCATTTCCGGATGACATAAGCAAATTGAATCTAAAGCGGCATGGGTTATTATCAAACTTAGGCTGGATATAATTATTTCAACCTTCAGTCATGTAGACATGGACATTAACTCACTCACTACGGCCAGCCCTCTCTTCTCCTCGACACAGACCCCTCGGATGTCCAGTGGGTGTCTGAATGACCCAACCTTTAGAAACAGACAGAGGGAGACAGAGAGGAGAGGGGGTGGGTCAGAAGGAAGGAGGAATGGAGGGGTGGGGAGAGAAGAAATGACCACAGCAGACGCACAAAATAATCCCGCGAGATATAAAGGACTGTCACCTCAAAGAGACAGACAGCTTTTGATGGCAAGCCACAAATCACACACACACATACGGCGTTATAGTCAAGCGATGTACAATTCATAGCAACTTACACACACACACACACACACACACACACACACACACACACACACGTGAATGTGTGTACACGCGCGTGCGTGTACCGTGCATGTTTGTATTTATGTGCGTGAGTGTATGCGTATGCGTGTATGTGTGTGTGTGTGTGTGAATGTGTGTGTGTGTTGTGCGTGTGTGTGTGTGTGTGTGCGTGTGTATGAATGTGTGTGTGTGTATGTGTATTGTGTGTGTGTGTGTGTGTGTGTGTGTGTGTGTGTGTGTGTGTGTGATGTGTGTGTGTGTGTGTGTGAGTGTGCGCGCGTGTGTATAAATGTGTGTGTGTGTGTGTGTGTGTGTTGTGCGTGTGTATGTGAGTGTGTATGCGTGTGTGCGTATGCGTATGTGTGTGTGTGTGTGTGTGTGTGTGTGTGTGTGTGTGTGTGTGTGTGTCCGCTGGGATTTATTGTAGTTTTTTGGTTTGTTTGGTGTTGTTGTTGTTTTATACTTTTCTGTATCATTTTTTTTTTAATGGAACCCGTTGGGGGGTGTGTATGATACCCACGTAGACTGCAATGGAAATGATCGAGCCTTAATTAAATCAGCGTGCCTCTTTCTCAGTGGTGACTGTGGCTTCTTCCTTGTTCAGCCACGGGATACCAGACAGAGCAGTCAATGACGCACACTTGCTTAACTTTACTGTAGCATTGTCACATGCATCTCTTTCTTTTGTCTTCGTGCCTGGGTATGTATGCTGGAACGGTGTGAAATAAAATGGTGAAATAATTAGGTTTATCTGTGTGTGTGTGTGTGTGTGTGTGTGTGTGTGTGTGTGTGTGTGTGTGTGTGTGTGTGTGCACTTAATTTAGACCCGTGCCAGCTTGTGTGTGTGTATGTGTGTGGAGAGGGGGGGAGGGAGTGATGTGTGTGTGTGTGTGTGTGTGTGTGTGTGTGTGTGTGTGTTGTGTTGTGTTGTGTGTGTGTATGTGCGTGCGTGTGTGCGTGCGCGCGCGCGCGCGCGGTGTGTATGTGTATGTGTGAGAGAGAGTGTGTGTGTTTTCTTCAGTTTAACGTCTATTCACTATAAGTGTTTTTAGACGGAAAGGAGTAAAGTAGTGGATAAAGGAAAGGGAATGCATGTGAATATTAGTGTAAAAAAGTGTTCATGTTATGTATCAGAGGAAAAGTATATTATAAGAAAAAGTCTAAAGAGATTGTGGCGTGTATTGAATGAGGTGTCATGGGAAGGAGAATATATATTATATGCATATCAACAAGTATTAACCTACAACAATGTAAATAATATTTACATTGTTGTAGGTTAATACTTGTTGATATTATAAATAACAACATTAATTATGATATATCAAAGGAGGATACCAACTGGACTGGAGTTTAAAATTTCTGAAAACATTCTAAGCAATAAATATTCATTCAAAATCTTTTCAGTTGCTAATGAAATATTGGAATAAAAGTCATCAACTGCATCTTTTGGAATTAACTGTCTTATGCTCGGACAATGAATGAGTTGATGGCTTACAGTTATTTCCTTACCGTATATACATTTTATATTTTTAGAAAATTTTGTACGAAAGGCATTTAAACGAATTCTATACATTAGACTTGTAATTTGTCTTGAATGTGTTGCTGGTGTCGAATTTAGAAAATGTTTAGGATTAGCTGCATTCTTTGTGTTTACACAGCATCTGTAATATTGATTATTGGAATCTATAAGTAAATTCTTAAATCGATTTCTAGATACATTTTCTATACAACTGATGCATTCATGTAGATCTAACTGGATGTCAAGTTGTATTGCGCCTTCGAAATTACGTGCTGCTCTTCTAGCTGCTTGGTCTACCCACTCATTTGAAGATATTCCACAGTGCGAAGGTACCCAACAGAAAGTTATTTTAATGCCCTGTTTTGTCAGTTGGTGAATAATATGTTTTATTTCCATTGTCATCTCAATTCGCTTCTTTGAATCTGGAGATTCTATAGCTTGTAATACTGACTTTGAGTTTACACATGATAAAATTTCACTTACAGTTTTCGGAATGTCCGAAATATAATTTAAGGCCATAAGTATGGCTATAAGTTCAGCTGTGAAAATGGAACATTGTCTACCAATATAGTATAATTTTTCTATTCCAAATGAAGGAATTACAAAAGCCGCTCCTGAATTACCATCTTCTAGAACAGATCCGTCTGTGTATATTTTTAGATAATTTGAATATTGATTTTCTATATGGGAGAG
>NC_134884.1:24406054-24418554 GCF_041734735.1 Babylonia areolata | reverse complement strand
TGGGGGTGAGTCAGAGTAATGAAAGGATGGGGAAGAAGGGGGAAGAATTGGAAGGGAAGGAAACGAAGAAGTAAACGAAAGAAGAAAGACCCAACAAAGACGCCAACATTCACAAAAAAAACACAAAAAAAAAACCAATGTCATCAAAACAAAGACAACACCACCACCAATAAAAATCAACAAGGGATAAAAAATCAAAACAACATCAGACAAGATAAAAAAAAAAAAAAGAATACTGATAACATTAACAGTGCTATTTCCATAATTATCACCATCATCATCAACGTTATTGACGTTGAAGTTGATGTTGTTGCTGCTGCTGCTGCTGCTACAACTGCTACTATTACTACTACTACTACTACTACTGCTACTACTATTTCTAGTCCTGCTACCACTGTTGCTGCTGATGCTACTTCTTCTTCTGCTGCTGATGTTGCTGTTGTTGCTACTTCTATTATTCTTTCTCTGTTCCCTCTGCTGCTTCTGTTGCTGCCGATACAACTACTACTACGACGACGACGAGGACTACTACTACTACTACTACTACTAAAGAATGATGATTATTATGATAATAATTATAAACTGCTGCTTTTGCTACTGCTTCCGGCTGCTGTCGACCATAATCATCACAGACCTGCTCATAGTTATCACTCTTTGTTGTTGCCAGGTCGTTCAAAAGCACGAGGAAAGGTCTGATTCGGGACTTAGTTATCATTCTTTGTTGTTGCCAGGTCGTTCAAAAGCACGAGGAAAGGTCTGATTCGGGACGGAGAGAGCTTCAAGTCCACGGACACCAAGACCTTCATGTCCACCGGAAGCGTGCGCGTGTACCGGAAGTTGAGCCTGACTGCACGGAGCGAAAGCATAGACTCCACCGACAGCAGTGTCGGGGGTTCATCAGTGGCTGAGTCTTACTACAGGTAGTTATGGTGTTTATTTGTTTGTTTGTTTGTTTGTTTGTTTGTTATACTACAGGTGGTTATGTTGTTTGTATGTTTGTTATACTACAGGTGGTTGTTATACTAAAGGTGGTTATGTTGTTTGTATGTTTGTTATACTACAGATGATTAAGTTGTTTGTTTGTTATACTAAATGAGGTTGTGTTGTTTGTTAGTTATACTAAAGGTGGTTATGTTGTTTGTTTGTTTGTTATAATGGAGGTGGTTATGTTGTTTGTTTGTTTGTTATACTGGAGGTGGTTATGTTGTTTGTTTGTTATACTGGAGGTGGTTATGTTGTTTGTTTGTTTGTTATGCTGCAGGTGGTTATGTTGTTTGTTTGTTATACTGCAGGTGGTTATGTTGTTTGTTTGTTTGTTTGTTATACTACAAGTGGTTATGTTGTTTGTTTGTTTGTTATACTAAAGGTGGTTATGTTGTTTGTTTGTTATACTACAGGTGGTTATGTTGTTTGTTTGTTATACTACAGGTGGTTATGTTGTTTGTTTGTTTGTTATACTGCAGGTGGGTATGTTGTTTGTTTGTTTGTTTGTTTGTTATGCTACAGGTGGTTATGTTCTTTGTTTGTTTGTTTGTTATACTGCAGGTGGTTATGTTGTTTGTTTGTTAGTTTGTTATACTGCAGGTGGTTATGTTGTTTGTTTGTTTGTTATACTGCAGGTGGTTGTGTTGTTTGTTTGTTTGTTATACTACAGGTGGTTATGTTGTTTGTTTGTTTGTTATACTGCAGGTGGTTATGTTGTTTGTTTGTTTGTGCTGTTATACTGCATGTGGTTATGTTGTTTGTTTGTTTGTTTGTTTGTTATACTGCAGGTGGTTGTGTTGTTTGTTTGTTTGTTATACTACAAGTGGTTATGTTGTTTGTTTGTTATACTAAAGGTGGTATGTTATTTGTTTGTTTGTTTGTTATACTGCAGGTGGTTATGTTGTTTGTTTGTTATACTGCAGGTGGTTATGTTGTTTGTTTTTTTGTTATACTGCAGGTGGTTATGTTGTTGTTTTTTGTTATACTACAGGTGGTTATATTGTTTGTTTGTTTGTTTGTTTGTTACAATACAGGTGGTTATGTTGTTTGTTATACTACAGGTGATTATGTTGTGTTTGTTTATTTGTTATACTACAGGTGGTTGTGTTGTTTGTTTGTTTGTTATACTGCAGGTGGTTATGTTGTTTGTATGTTTGTTATACTACAGATGATTAAGTTGTTTGTTTGTTTGTTATACTAAATGTGGTTGTGTTGTTTGTTAGTTATACTAAAGGTGGTTATGTTGTTTGTTTGTTTGTTATACTACAGGTGGTTATGTTGTTTGTTATACTAAAGGTGGTTATGTTGTTTGTTTGTTATACTGGAGGTGGTTATGTTGTTTGTTTGTTTGTTATACTGCAGGTGGTTATGTTGTTTGTTTGTTATACTGCAGGTGGTTATGTTGTTTGTTTGTTTGTTATACTAAAGGTGGTTATGTTGTTTGTTTGTTATACTACAGGTGGTTATGTTATTTGTTTGTTTGTTATGCTACAAGTGGTTATGTTGTTTGTTTTTTTGTTATACTGCAGGTGGTTATGTTGTTTTTTTGTTATACTACAGGTGGTTATGTTGTTTGTTTGTTTTTTATACTAAAGGTGGTTATGTTGTTTGTTATACTACAGGTGATTATGTTGTGTTTGTTTGTTTGTTATACTACAGGTGGTTGTGTTGTTTGTTTGTTTGTTATACTGCAGGTGGTTATGTTGTTTGTTTGTTTTTTATACTACAGGTGGTTATGTTGTTTGTTATACTACAGGTGATTATGTTGTTTGTTTGTTTGTTTGTTATACTGCAGGTGGTTATGTTGTTTGTTTGTTTTTTATACTACAGGTGGTTATGTTGTTTGTTATACTACAGATGGTTATTCCGGTGTTGTTTTTACGTGTCATTATTATATGTGTTTTGTTTTTTTTTTTACTCACTTGTGTAAACAAAGTGAGTCTATATGTTTTATCCCGGTGTTCGGTTGTGTGTGTGTGTGTGTGTGTGTGTGTGTGTGTGTGTGTGTGTGTGTTTGTGTGTGTGTGTGTGTGTGTGTGTGTGTGTGTGTGTTGTGTGTGTGTGTGTGTGTGTCCGTGGTAAACTTTAACATTGCCATATTCTACAGAAATACTTTGTCTGCCAATACCAAATTTGGCTTAAGCATTGTATGAAAAAAATTTTTCAGTCATACCAATAATAGGTTGTAAGTCTCCCGAATGAAGCAGTATTTCCGTATCATTAACAGTTCGTTAAGGTGCGTTCCGAAATCCGAAAATTCTATTAACCGCTTTCCACTGACCTGCTGCAAGGTAGATTGTGTTTAGTGAGAAGACATGACCTCGTTTTTCTTGTTCACAATGAAAAGGAAACAATTACAAATTCTAGACAGAACACACACACTGAAACTAGCTGCTCCATCGACGTGTTTACTGTATATCAATACCCTATAGTGGAAACTTAATTAACTGGAATGAACATTAAATAACAATTGAAACGATCGTTTCTTCGCCAGCCCGTTGTGGACTGGTTCGTGCAGATCAAGAGATCTACCATGTGTTACGATGTGCTGTGAAGCAATGGTAATGTCTCCTGTACCGCCGAAATAAAAGAATAATCGAGATATAATAAAACACACACAATACATAATTTAAAGGGCGCTATTACGTCCAATACAATCACATCTATTTATCGCACGAAGAAGAAAACGTCAACATTGCTTTTGGTCTGCTTGCTTCGGAACTGAACATGCATGGGTTCGATCCCGCTTGCATCCCCATTTTTTTTTCTCCCAAGCTTATTATAAAATATATATATATATATAGAGATAGATATATGTGTGTGGATGTGTGTGTGTGTGTGTGTGTGTGTGTGTGTGTGTGTGTGTGTGTGTGTGTGTGTTTCATATTTAATATAGAACACTTTTTAACGAATTCTTAATCTCTTTTTTTTTTTCTCTCCTCGTTATTCCTTTACTGGATAAAACGCGAAGCACAAGTGAGTCTTGGGGGCTTTGCCTCTTGTTTATATTGTTGTTGGTGCTGCAGCCTTGGGGGCTAGTTACCCTTTAGGCACCATCCTAACGCCGACTGTCCTAAAAACCTCTTGGCCGTGAGAGTGGGGATGTAACTTGGGCAAGACACTCTCCACTGTAATCAAATCCTGGCCTTGATAGTTGGGACCGCAGTTGCCTCCTCTGCTGTTCTGACGATTATAGTCGGACACAACTGACTATCAAACATATTGTTGTTACATTGCTTTATTACATGTAGTTAATTCAGTTTGACGATACCTTTCCACAGTTGGGTTTGCTTTTTTTTTCTTCATGACCTTACACCAGGTAGTTATTTTGTTTGTTTGTTGTTAATGTTGTTGTTGTTTATGTTTTTTGCTGTTTTGACATGACTTTACTACATATGGTTACTTTTGATTTCGTTGAGTGTTGTTCTACATGACCTTACAACGGATGGTTATTTTGTTTATTTCTATATTTGTTTGTTTTTGTATGACATTACTACACGTGGTTATTTCATCGTTCTTGGTTGTTGTTGTTGTTTCTTGGTTTGATTTTCAGGTGACCTTCCAAAGGGCAGTAATGATGTGCTTGCTTGTTTATGTTCACTGTCAGGTGGTTATTTTGTTTTTGTTCCATGTATGTGACCTTACTCCACGTGGTTGTTTCGTTTTATTGTTACATGTCTTTACTACATATGGTTATCTTATTTTGACAAAACTTTACTTCAGATGTTTTATCTAACATTGACCTAGCTACAGGTGGATATCTTATTTTGACAAAACTTTACTTCAGATGTTTTATCTAACATTGACCTTGCTACAGGTGGATATCTTATTTTGACAAAACTTTACTTCAGATGTTTTATCTAACATTGACCTTGCTGGCCCGTGGCCGGCTCCTACCCAGAGTTGAGTGTGCTGTGGGCTTAAATGGGGAGACTGGGACCACACAGTCGAGTGTCATCCACTTCAAGGATGCGTCTTTGGGTGTGTTGCTCTAATTACCTGACCAACACTGCAAGTGTCTGTATCTCTCGGGCCCGGTTAACGCCGGGATATCATTATGACAGGAAGCGTAGAGTACAGCCTTGTCACGCAGTCCCAAACCAAAATGGACCTCCATAGCAACATCGTCATCATCATCGTCATCCTCCTCCTCCTTCATCGTAATCAATATAAACAAAATAGTCTCAAAGTCTGTGGCCTTTCATGCCCTACTCTCATGATGACCTCAGTTTCGATACCCCTCCACTTCCATGCTTAGGGTGAGTCCTGTCGATGTCGTCAGTGTCGGTACATTCATGGGGGGCTGTTGTTTGAGGGAAGTGGTGGCGGTCTCCACTCTGGGAGGGACGCTCACTCAGTCTGGCTCCGCGACTAAGCCATTATTGTCGTTAGTAGGGGGCTTAGTAGGTGGTGTCCTAAGTACGTTAAAACAGAACAGGCACCACTGAACACCACCGAAGTGACTCAGCAGCAGTGCAGGGTCTCCTCTGGTGTGTGGCCTCCTGGCGACCTAACATCGATGGTTCCCTGTGGACTGCCGACGCTGGAACTGTGACGGACGAACCCGGGTGTGGCCGTGTATGGGGGAATCTAAATGAGCGGCCTGGGAGTAATGCCACTGAAACGGTGCAGATGATGGGGCAGCAAAAAAACCCAAAAACATTGACCTTGCCACAGGTGGTTGTTTATTTTAATGTTTACTTGACCTTACTACTGGTGGCTATTTCATGACTTTGCTGTTGGTGTTCTTTTAAACTTTACCTCTCTGCGAATGAGTATTTTTTTTTTAATTTTAGTTTGCTTGCTTGATCTTTACTTCAGATAGCTATGTCATTTTTATACTATGACTTTGATCGCTTCTGTCTTCTTTACAAAACCCGTGGATATCTATCTATATGTCTGTCCGTCCGTGTGTCTGTCTGTCTGTCTATATACCTACTATACATACATACATACATACACACACACACACACACACACACACACACACACTCTCTCTCTCTCTCTCTCTATCTGTCTGTCTGTATTTTCTGTCTGTCTGTCTGTCTGTCTGTCTGTCTCTCTCTCTCTCTCTCTCTCTCTCTCTCGATCTCTCTCTGTGACTCAAAACAATGTTTTTCTTCGTGTTTCTCCTATCTAAGCGGGGTTCTTTTTCCCCCAAACGAATGCCATTATAACGCGGGGCACCCAGCTTCATCCCAACCCCGACTGACAGGAGCAGAAAAGGTCTCATCAATGCACCATTCGTCCAACAGCCTTTCGAATTCTTGACTGAATATATAAAGCATCGTTATCATTCTCTCCTCTCTTCCTTCTCTCTGTTTCTCTCTCTCTCTGTCTCTCTGTCTCTGTCTCTGTCTCTCTCTCTCTCTCTCTCTCTGTCTCTCTCTGTCCCTTCGTCTCTCTCTCTCTCTCTCTCTCTCTCTCTCTCTCTCTCTCTGTCCCTTCGTCTCTCTCTCTGTCTCTTCGTCTCTCTCTCTCTCTCACTCTCTGTCTCTTCGTCTCTCTCTGTCTCTTCGTCTATCTCTTGCTCTGTCTTTCTGTCTCTGTCTGTCTGTCTGTCTGTCTATGTGTCTGTCTGTCTCTCTCTCTGTCTCTCTCTGTCTCTGTCTCTCTGTTCCTTCGTCTCTCTGTCTCTGTCTCTCTCTCTCTGTCCCTTCGTCTTTCTGTGTGTGTGTGTGTGTGTGTGTGTGTGTGTCCCTTCGTCTCTCTCTCTCTCTCTCTCTCTCTCTCTCTCTCTCTCTCTGTCCCTTCGTCTTTCTCTCTCTGTATCTCTGTCTCTGTCTCTGTCTCTTCGTCTCTCTCTGTCTCTTCGTCTATCTCTTGCTCTGTCTTTCTGTCTCTGTCTGTCTGTCTGTCTGTCTATGTGTCTGTCTGTCTCTCTCTCTGTCTCTCTCTGTCTCTGTCTCTCTGTTCCTTCGTCTCTCTGTCTCTGTCTCTCTCTCTGTGTCCCTTCGTCTTTCTGTGTGTGTGTGTGTGTGTGTGTGTGTGTGTGTGTGTCCCTTCGTCTCTCTCTCTCTCTCTCTCTCTCTCTCTCTCTCTCTGTGTGTCCCTTCGTCTTTCTCTCTCTGTATCTCTGTCTCTCTCTCTGTCTCTGTCTCTCTCTCTGTCTCTCTCTCTCTCTGTCTCTCTCTCTCTCTCTCTCTCTCTCTCTCTATATATATATATATATATATATATATATATATATATATATATATCTGTCCCTTCGTCTCTCTCTCTGTCTCTGTCTCTCCGTCTCTGTTTCTGTCTCTCTCTCTCTCTGTCTCTTCGTCTCTCTCTCTCTCTCTGTCTTTCTGTCTCCGTATCTCTGTCCGTCTGTCTGTCTGTCTCCCTCACTCTGTACCCTATATTCTCTCCTGTTTTATTTCCCTTGCCATTTCTGGTATTGCTTTCCGCTTCCGCTTACATTCTCGATATTGTTTTTCCAATCCTTTGGTTTATTTTTTTCTCCTAGATATATATATATATATATATGTGTGTGTGTGTGTGTGTGTGTGTGTGTGTGTGTGTGTGTGTGTGTGTGTGTGTGTGTGTGTTCATATTTTGTGTTCACTCGGATAAGTTATACACGAGACATCAGAAGTAACACACGCTTAGCTAATCACTTTCAGGCGTAAGAGTGGATCGAAGCTTTAACGTTTGATACAAGGAACAGAGAAAGGGGAGACACAGAGGAAAGAGAGGGAGACAGACAGGCAGACAGACAGAGACAGAGAGACAGAGACAGACAGACAGACAGAGAATTTTACAATGATGTGGAGCAGGGACGTAGGAACGCGACAAAATACAGTTCTACAAGGTTGGACCTGTCTGCCTGTCTGTCTGTCTGTCTCTCCCTCTCTCTCTCTCTCTCTCTCTCTCTCTCTCTCTCTCTGTGTCAATCTGTCATAAAGAAAGAAAGAAAGAAGACAAAACAAACAAACAAACAACAACAAAAAACCCGTCAAGAAACACACACACCACTAACCGGATCCAATGTGTAGAGGATCCTTTACCTGCTTAATTAATCAAGGAATGACAGCCAACGGCAATTACCGAACGGGTCACCGAGGCAGTAAAGCTGTCAGCTTCCTTTTAATCACTGAGTCAGCTGATCGGAGAGTGGAAACCATCGATCTGTCTTGTGCAAACACGAAACTGTCGGACCTCAGAGCTCAAAGGCCCCACTGAGATTGCTGGTTTGCTTCCTTTCAGGCGGCTGTCTGTCTGCCTCCACTTCACACATTTCTATCTCTGTGTGTGTGTGTGTGTGTGTGTGTGTGTGTGTGTGTGTGTGTGTGTGTGTGTGTGCCTGTCTGTCTGTCTGTGTGTATGTGTGTGTGTGTGTGTGTGTGTGTGCGTCCGTGTGTGCCTGTCTGTCTGTCTGTGTGTATGTGTGTGTGTGTGTGTGTGTGTGTGTGTGTGCGTGCGTGTGTGCCTGTCTGTCTGTCTGTGTGTGTAAGTACGGTGTGTGTGTGGGGGGGGGGGATGGGTGGGGGGGGGGGTGTCTGTCTATCTGTCTGTCTGTCTGTAGCTGTGTGTATGTGTGTGTGTTATGGGCTGGTGATGCTGTGTGTACGTACGGTGTGTGTGTGTGTGTGTGTGTGTGTGTGTGTGTGTGTATGTGTGTGTCTGTGTCTGTGTCTGTATATGTGTGTGTTAGTGGGTGGTGGTGCTGTGTGTGTATGTGTGTGTGTGTATCTGTCTGTCTGTGTGTATGTGTGTGTGTGTTAGGGGGTGGTGGTGCTGCGTGTAAGTAAGGTGTGTGTGTGTGTGTGTGTGTGTGTTAGGGGGTGGTGGTGCTGTGTGTAAGTACGGTGTGTGTGTGTGTGTGTGTGTGTGTGTGAGTGTGAGTGTGAGTGTGTGTTTTTGTGAGTGTGCTGTGTGTGTAAGTGTGATATGTGTGAGTGGTGTGTGTGTGGGTGAGCGCGGGCGCGCGCGCGCGCGCGCGCGTGTGTGTGTGTGTGCGTGTGTGCTCAAAGAGTGTGCACTCAGCTCAGAGATCAGACTGAATGTTATCTCAGTTTTCTTGCATGCCCGTGAGTCATGGAATTGTGACAACTCTACACGGAGAAGAGGATACAGGCCACAGAGACGAGAGGCACCCGGAAATTTCTCGGCATCTCCTACAGCGATCACATCACATCAGCAATGAAAAACTAAGAAACTGTGTCAAGCAAACCATCGGATCCTATGAAGACCTCCTAACCACAGCGAAGAAACTCAAAATTAGAAATAGTATGGGCACGTACTCAGGATCAGCAGGAATTTCCTAGACAATCTTGCAAGGTACAGTGAAATACAAAAAAAAAAAATAAAGAATAAAAGGAGTGGCAGACAGAAATAAAAAGAGATGGGAGGACAGCATCTCAGAGTGGACAGGACTGAGACAGATCGGCGCGCCATGACAGAGGCAAGGAACTCGAGAGAAATGGACAGAACTGGTTTCCAGGTCATCAGTGTCACACGGTATTGAGATAACGGGATTGACTCAGCAGCAGAAGAAAAGCCCAACAGCTGATTACCGATAATGCTCAACATTGAGCAAAGTGGCTTAATAATAATAATAATGATAATAATAATATAATGGTATCTATATAGCGCTGAATCTTGTGCAGATACAAATCAAAGCGCTTTCGCACTAGTCATTCACACACATGCATAACTCGAAAACTGGAGAAACTGAAGACAAGAAAGAGGCAGGGAAGGGAGGCTATTTTGGGAAGAGGTGGGTTTTAAGGACAGACTTGAAAGAGCTGAGTGTGGAGACTTGACAAAGCGAAAGAGGAAGTTCATTCCGCTTGCAAGGTCCAGAAACAGAGAAGGAACGGCGGCCAACAGTCGAGTGTTTGAATCTGGGTATGCGTAAACAGAGTGGATCCGAAGCCGATCGTAGTGGGCGACATGGAATGTAGAGGTGAAGACAGCCGCAGATATAGGAAGGGGTAGATTTGTGAATACATTAACAACATAGAGTGCTGATATTGTACTTTATTCTGTGTGAGACAGGGAGCCAGTGGAGATGTTGCAAAAGAGGAGTGATGTGCTCAGATCTTTTCTTTCTGAGGACGAGTCGGGCAGCAGAGTTTTGTATGCGCTGAAGAGACTGAATAGATGAAGCAGGCAAACCAGACAATAGAGAGTTACAGTAGTCAAGGCGAGAGAGAATGAGAGAAACGACAAGTCTAGATGTTGCATCAATGGACAGATATTTCCGGATGGAACTGATGCGCCGCAATTGACAGTAGCAGGATTGACTTGTCTGACTGATAAATTTTTGCATGGACAGTGTGTTGTCAAGGGCAACGCCGAGGTTCATGACTGAAGTGGAAAGAGGGATGGATGTATTGCCAAGTTTGATTGTGTCAGTTGTAATGGAAGTTTGTGTTTGTTTCCTATGATCAGTGCTTCAGTTTTGTCCGCGTTCAATTGTAACTTATTTAGAGTCATCCGCATTGCCGGCAATATGCAAGTGTACAATGTTGTTGCTCAAATCGGTAATCGGCACACATTGAGCAAAACATATCGAGGTCAGCTTACAGACTTTCAGTCTCTTGATTCCTTTTGGCATGGTCAGTTCGGGTCGGCGTGAAATCTTCTGTCTGCATTTGGAATAATTATTGGACTCTTCACTACCACGAAAGAATCGGAAAGAATTCAACACAATATTTTCGAAAACGTTTGTGGAAAGGGTATAATTTTCAGCTATCTGTTGCTTTGGCACTGTTTTTTTTTCACCGAATTATCAGAATTTTATTACAGCTTATCATGGACCATGCTTTCACATTCAAAGAGAGAGAGACAGACAGACAGACAGACAGACAGACAGACAGAAAGACGTGTATCTGAAGGACATTGACCACTTTCTTGCCCATTTCCGGGACTGGCAATGCGCAATACCGTTCTTGCCCATTGCCGGTAATGTGCAGTTACCGCTATTGAGCACGATATTCACACACACACACACACACACACACACACACACACACACACACACACACACACACACACACACACGCCGACACGCAGACAAATAGGTTGATCAAACGAACATACAGATAGACGACCGAAGATGCAGACAGACAGACATGGCGTGAAATGGAAATTATATATTAAAAAATTCAGATATTTCTATTTACCCGTCCGCTTCTGCATTAATTCAATCAGTGTGGCGTCCGTCTGTTCGGGTTTTTGTTGTTGATGATGTTGATGTTGATATTGTTGTTGTTGTTGTTTTCGATTTTCTCTTGCACACACCGCCTCGAAGGGCCGTTGTGTTCATATAATTACTGCTTGTATGATTCGTCCCTTGTATTTCGTTTCTTTTTGAACCAGTCTTTTTGGAGGTGGGGTTGGGGGTGACATGGTGAAGGCGTGTAGTGGCGACGTAGAGGGTTCCACGGATAACACAGCGGCGAGGAGGTGTGAGGGGGGAGGGGGGCGGTTCCATGGATTAGACAGGGGAGAGGGGGGGGAGGGTTCCACGGATAAGACAGCGGCGAGGAGGTGTAAGGGGGAAGGAGGGCGGTTCCATGGATTAGACAAGGGAGAGGGGGGGGAGGGTTCCACGGATAAAGGGGAAGGAGTGGAAGAGTCAGGAAGTGGGAGGGCGGAGGAGTGGAGGTGTGACACAGGAAGTGGAAGGGGGAGGAGTTAAGGAGTGAGGCAGGAAGTGGAAGGGGAAGAAGTGAAGGAGTGAGACAGGAAGTGGAAGGGGGAGAAGTGAAGCAGGAAGTGGAAGGGGGAGGAGTGAAGGAGTGAGACAGGAAGTGGAAGGGGGAGGAGTGAGACAGGAAGTGGAAGGGGGAGAAGTGAAGGAGTGAGACAGGAAGTGGAAGGGGGAGGAGTGAGACAGGAAGTGGAAGGGGGAGAAATGAAGGAGTGAGACAGGAAGTGGAAGGGGGAGAAATGAAGGAGTGAGACAGGAAGTGGAAGGGGGAGGAGTGAAGGAGTGAGAAAGGAAGTGGAAGGGGGAGACAGGAAGTGGAAGGGGGAGGAGTGACACAGGAAGTGGAAGGGGGAGAAGTGAGACAGGAAGTGGAAGGGGGAGAAGTGAAGGAGTGAGACAGGAAGTGGAAGAGGGAGAAGTGAGACAGGAAGTGGAAGGGAGAGAAATGAAGGAGTGAGACAGGAAGTGGAAGAGGGAGAAGTGAGACAGGAAGTGGAAGGGAGAGAAATGAAGGAGTGAGACAGGAAGTGGAAGGGGGAGAAGTGAGACAGGAAGTGGAAGGGGGAGGACTGAAGGAGTGAGACAGGAAGTGGAAGGGGGAGAAATGAAGGAGTGAGACAGGAAGTGGAAGGGGGAGGAGTGAAGGAGTGAGACAGGAAGTGGAAGGGGGAGAAGTAAGATAGGAAGTGGAAGGGGGAGAAGTGAGACAGGAAGTGGAAGGGGGAGAAATGAAGGAGTGAGACAGGAAGTGGAAGGGGGAGGAGTGAAACAGGAAGTGGAAGGGAGAGAAATGAAGGAGTGAGACAGGAAGTGGAAGGCGGAGAAATGAAGGAGTGAGACAGGAAGTGGAAGGGGGAGAAATGAA